>NC_052540.1:2751923-3057692 GCF_016699485.2 Gallus gallus | reverse complement strand
ACCAGAGGCGTTGCAGGTGGGCTTCTCTGGCAGGCTGGCCTCAGAACGCTCAGATGCTGAGCCCGACATCTTCGGAGGGCTTTCCCACACGCTCTCCCTGAACTCTCGGCCCTGAAGTTCACTAATTCTGTTGCTCTGGATCTGAGTGGCTGCAGCACTCACGTCTTCACTTTGGGCACTCAGGACAGGCTGGCCTCAGAGCTCGATGAAGACCATGGGGCAGGTTTTGCTGCCTTCACCTGGCCCAGATCCGGTGCTCGGCCTTTGGTTCCTCTTTGTCCCTGAGGTTGGCTGGATACTTTTAGGGCCCAAGACACCCCTGGAATTCCCATACTTTTCCTACATAAAGTGGCTGTTGGCAAGCCAGCCCGTACAATGGCAGCACAAGTGCCCTGCTGAGTTAGGCTCTGACTTGCTCTCTGTAATTCCCTGCTCCCTTATGGCCCTAGTTGGAGGGGCAGGTGGCCCCCGTTTCTCCCCAGCTGCACTCACATCCTCTCCTTTTCCCTTTCTCTTCCCCCTGAGGAAAGCTCCCTGAGATGGACAGCCTGGATGTTGCTCTGGGCAGCATGGTCCAGTGATTTGCAACCCTGCCTATGGCAGGGAGGTTGAAACTAGATGACATTTAAGGTCCTTTTCAACCCAGGCCATTTTATGATTCTATGCATTTGCCCTGAATTTGGCTGAATCACCATCTGCGTCCTCACTCCTCGTCCTTCTGTAGCCAAGCGTTGTGAAATGATGCTTAGAAGCTGAACACGTGTCTAGCTCTGGACTCCCATGCCCTCCTCCAGTGGAAATATTTGGGATCCAAAACGATTTTTATGATGGGAAAGCTCTACAACTGGAAATGTATTTTATATTTACTGTTGTTTCTCTTATTTATTGCTTTGTCTATGGAATTATTAAATGTTTTGCGCTCACTCTGCTGTACCTCTGCCTGCAGTCATTTGTGCAGCGCGACACAGAGGATGTTTAAGGCGGCCTACCTGTGCTGCCCGTGCCTGCCCCGTGAATTGCTGTGGGGACTGACCCCAGGCAGGGCAGAGATGGATGGAGGGGGAATCACCCCAAGTCACTATGGCCAGAGGAGACTCTGGGAGCAGCAGGAGGGGCAGTTCCCGTGGAGAGGGGAAGCAGGGACAGCTGGGCCTGCTTTGCAGACATACATGTAGACAGGGGGATAGATGCCTTGCATGCAGTTACTCTTCTGATGACATACTTTCCTGGTCCTGAGCGTTTGGTCTCAGGACAGGGACTCAGCCAAGCCCATATATCCAGAGCAGGATTTTCTGTCCATGGCATCTCATTGCCAGGATGGGCTCCATGCATTCATATTGTTTTCCCACACAATTTTGGCCCAATGGGACACACTGCATTGCAGCACCAACCAGCCTGGAGAGAACAAGGCCATAAAATGCCATTTTCCCAACTCACAGAGAGGACTCTAAGACGGTTTGGGGTTGGGACAGTTACCCTGAGAACTGCTGTTAGTCCACCGACAGTGAAGAGGAGATGGGCAAGGATGAGGCCCTCCCTCTGCCCTACTTTACCTCACTGTCTTACTTCTCACCTTAAATAGACCAAATAAAATGTGGGCCAGAGCTGACTCTCTCGCAGTCTCTGCGTGCTGCCTCTGTATCTGCAGGCAAATAAGTGTCTGCCATGTGTCACCATGGAGGCAGCAGGCATGCAGCAGGGCACAGGGAAGGGAGGCTGGAGAGGGATTCCTGCCATCCTTGGGCATACCTGGACACACCTGGTGCCTTTGGAAGTGCGCCATTGTCATTCCAAGCATTTTGCACACCCACAGACTTCCACGGAGGGGGTTTAGCAACACTCATTCCTATCCGTCTTGGTCTGCTTCCCTCCCCGATGGGCACGGCCGGCACAGAGCTGCCCAGCAATGGCTGAATAGTTCAGAGGATGGATGGGGACTGATGGGAGCTGATGTGGGTATGACATTGCCCTGCAGAGGCAATCATGACCAGGAGCCCTATAGCCTTGCTGCTGTTGCTCAGCCTCTGTCGTGAGCACGTATCCTTCCGACAGTGTCCCACCCTGTGTGCTGGCCATGACACCAAAAACAACTCTTGAAACAAGCGGTGTGTTCTGAGGGACAGCTGGAGCACCACATTCTGGTTGTGACAATGGGCAGAATGAGATGTCCTGTGGGTGCTCTGCAGGCCGCAGCCTCAGTGAGCCCACAGGAGGAGGGATCAGGCAGGGGAGATCCAAACCCTGCAGATCACTCCGTGCCAATGGGGCTCTTGAGTAGCATGTCTCAGGGCAGAGATCCAGCCCAGCTTCCTGTTGCACGAACTCTGTCCCAGGTGAAACTTAGACAGCGTCCACCTCTTATTCCATATCGTTTACATCACGCTCAGGTCCCACAATTTCCCACACATCCTAACAAATTACCATCACCTATCTTCTTGATGTGTACACACAAATATCATTCCTGTGGCTTATGGACCATCCCTGTAAATTGCCCATGGAGTTAATTTAACCCATGACTCTGGGCTCCATTTGTAGTAACAGTCCTTCAGAGCAGTAGGGATGAGTCAGTGTGAGTTGAGATAAAAACTACTTACTAAGACAGAAATGGAGAAGAGATAAGTAAGAAGATAGCAAGAAGTGCAGATAAATGTACGGACGCACAGATATTCACTATGCACTGACCAAGGCCTGGCTACTTCCATGAGCAGAGGTATGGACTAACCTTGGTTCTACCCCACATCATGGCAGTGGCTCTTTCCCCACAGAGCAGCCCGACCCAGCCCTGGGTTAGCATCTATTGCTCAGCAACAACCACAGCATCAGTGTGCTATTAACTCTGTCTCAGCTGGAACCAGGAAAAGGGAGCTCAGCATTGAATTTCTCTTCTTCTGTCTTCCCAATGGACTGTATGCCATTTTGGAGGTGCCGAGGACTGGGGTGATGGTGGGTGACCACAGTAGATCTGTCTGGTAGTTGTTCTTGTGGCCATGAGGCTGGTGGACCCCCATTCCAGGCTTTTCCCATGGCACACTGTGTAAACCCTGTCAGGTGCATGAAAGAGCTTCCACTCTGGGAGCTGTGATCTCATCTCACTGCAGACCAGCAGCTTTTCTCTTCTCCGACCTGTTGCCCTTCACCAAATCCCAGAGAGTGACGATGTGTTGTGGGGAGCATTGCCAGCCTGAGCAAGGCCCTTGTCCCCACTTCTCTGGTGGAGGTAAGCAGCCAGTTGGGCAGGCAATCTCTAACCCCCCACCCGTTGCCTTTTCCTGATGTCCCAGAATAGCATCATCCTCTGCTGGGTGGCCCTGTGGTTTGTGGAAATATCCGAGAGCCACCTGGCTACTGCCATCAACCACAAGTGTCACCAAATGTCTCACTGTCACACCCGGCCTGGACCACTGCCACCAGCACTGCTGCTGCCACCAAGGCCAGAGAAGCCATCAGTGCTGCTTCCACCATCAGGGAGATGTTGGAGGTGTCCAACCACCTCCAGATCCCGGTGGCTGCTGTCACCCACAACCTGGAGGTGACCCAAGGTTTTCCTGCCAGTGCCCAAGCCTTGGGGAACACTGTGGTGGCCTCAGGGACAGTGCTGAAAGATGAGGGGAGGATCAAGTGCTGGAGAGTTTGACCTGTCCCAAGACTGGGACACTGGGATGTCGCTGTGTCCCATCTGGGAAAGCCTGGTAGGACCTCCTTGTCTGGAGGACAATATGATGTCCCTGTCCCACCAGGGACAATGGGGAGCTGTGGGAACACAAGAGCCTGTGGGCACTTGGGACAAGTGGGTGACACTGTCCCACATCCCCAATAATCTTCAAGGACACACTGAACACTGATCCTCCAGTTTGTCCCTGGAGGCTGGGGATACAGTGTCTACGTGGGGACAGCAGGAGGGGGAATGCCCTGAAATGTTCCCGCTAAGGAAGTCTGGACTGACCCCAAGAATGCCCCCAAGTCAATAGGGGACATTGTGGGGACACTCCAGGACAGCACCAGGGACGCTGGGGAAGTCCCATTTTGGGGGAAAAAATGGAGGTCACCACTGGGGCTGTGCTGGGTACGTGCTTAGGACATCCTGGGGCCTGGGGGACATCAGGAGCTACTGGGGACATCAGAGGACACTGGGAGCAGTGGGTGGTCAGGAGATGAGGAAGAAAAGGTAAAAAAAAAAAAAAAAGAGAGAAACACCCTGGAAAAGGGGGCATCTCCCTCCTGGAAAATCAGAAAAGGGACAGAAGGCGGTGTGTTCCACACCACGTTTGTAGCCAGTTGTGCTCTGCCCTGCAGGAGGTTCTTTCCCATGGAAGGGTTGGAGCTGGAGCTCCAGTCTGCAGGTCTCTGGGGGGCCACTGCAAACCCTGGGACCCCAACCCCTATGGGATCCCTGCATGTGCCCCCTAGACCCCTCAAGGGATTAAATACCTGTCTCACTCTGCAGGTCATCAGCTCACTAACTCCCCATACTAGAAAGGACTGGGGGACGGGGGACAAGTTGTTCTCCCCACACTCACAGTAAAAGACAGTAACTTTGGTTAAAATAAAATTCAGAAGTCCTCCATGTAGATAGAACTTTCTCTCTTTTAATAAGGGATTCATGACAAATGTGAAGAGCAGGAGAAGGGGAAAGGGAATGGCGACGTCATCCCCCCCAAGGGAGAAGCCGGACAGTGCTGGACAGACAGGGGCTTCTGAGATGGTTGTGCATAAATAAAGAGCAACAGTCGGTTTCTCAGTTCTGCGCTCACGTACACGCACACAGGGTCTTGCATCCCACAGCTGTCAGGGCCGGTCAATGAAAAATAGCACATCACAAATAACTTGTGAGATCGAGGAGTCCACTGCAGGCGACACAGAGATGTCCAACAGCTGCGACTCATGCAATGTGAGCTGCGAGTGGTTCTCGTCCACCTTGGCCAGGGCGAGCAGCGCCCAAGCAGCTCGGCGCATCATTTCCATGCTTGTCGGCTCGCAGGTTGAGTTCTTCTTGTGCACCGGCCGGCCTGGCTCTGCTGGCACTGTGCGGCAGCCAGCAGTCCTCCAAGAAGCCCAGCAAGTTGCCAACGCTCCCCTCCTGCAAGGCAATCGCTCTCGCTGCCAGGCTGTCCCCCTGTGCCAAGCTGGCCAGTAGGACCACAGCCATCTCTCAGCACACTGGGCTCTCTCGGTCGTGAAGGAAACGCAGTAGGGCACTGTACAGCTTCTCCAAGTGGCTGCCGGGGGTAGCTGTGAGAATAAAATCCAATGAGTTTGCTGAGCGTTTCCCAAACCAGGCTCTGAGGGGAGAGGACTGCATTCAGCCCCATTCAGTGCTGGAAATGGGTCCTGGGCCTCTGCTGATGGACATACTGCCCCGTGAAGGAGTCTGTCCAGGATCAGCAAGCAGAGGCTTTCTGGGAAAGGAGACAGGTCCAGCTGGCCAGAAATGTTGGCCGGTGTCACCAGCGTGTTTCCACGCAGCATCTGCAGGCAGTCCCACCACCACTCCTCCACGCTGATGCTCAGCCCCTGGTCCCACTCAGGCTCCTCTCTCTCAGAGCTCAGGGCTGCCTGCTTGCGCTCTGGGTGCTCATAGTGTAAGAGCAGCAGTTTCCCCAGAATCAGCAGCAGCCCGGCGTGTTTGCACATCTCAGTGTCACCGCCCAGCACAAACGACAAACTCCTGATGATGTGGGAGACACAGGTGCAGCGCTTCACCAGAGAGTCCTGCCAGTCGCGGATGAGGCAGAGGGGTGTCTCGTCTGTGCCGCAAGGTTCGTCCTCCAGAATGCTTGAGGAGCTGTCAGATGGAGGAGCCTCCCCTTCCCTAGCATTTCGTTTGCTGTCAGCCGTGGAGCACTCCCTCTTGCTCTCAAAGTGGGTCTGGATGTGCTCAGTGGTATCTCTGCCACCAATCTGCCAGTGCCGGCTGCTGCTCTCCAACCCACAGAGTGCTCTTTGCCCTGGGTCTCCCACCTCATATTCCTTCAGGATTCCAAAGATCTCCATCAGGCAGTGCTGGAAATACTCCACTAGGACTTCCAGCAGGCCAGGCAGCTATGGGAGAGGAGAAAAACGGGAGGGGAAGGAAGGAAAGATGGATCAGTGACCATAAAATAACTTAGGCCACTACGAGCAACTGGAAAACCACTGCATGAAGGGCAGAGATGTTAAGGAGCTGTTTATTAATGGAATCTTTTCATTCCGGCAATAAGCTGTCTGCAAAAGAGAGCTTTCTGTCCTCTGAGAGCAGAAAAAAATGGGGAAACGGACCCTGATGCCAGGATCCAACCAGCTCGTACCTGTGTAAACGCACACACTCCTGGTTTTTATCTCCTCTCTGATTAATACTCAGAAAGGAGAGAGACAGTGCTAAGCAGAACAGCCTTTACAGTTCCGTGGAACAGTTTTTACAAGAGCCATGCAGGCACAAGGCAAATCATGGAGACAGGCTGCCCCTTCTAATGGCACTCAAGCACACTGACCCATGGGGAAAGACAGAGCTCGAGTCAAATGCTGTTGCACCAGGATAGGCGAGCAGCCTTCAGCCCTTCACAGCGCTCTGTTTTCTACAAAGAAGTGGCACCAAGATGGGAATGACTCACCTGTTCTGCAGCCTAAGGTGGAGCTCTGGCTCTGCTGGGCTCCCCGTGCCCTGATCAGTGTGGAGAGGACATCCCACGCCAGAGGAGCCCTTCTCCGTTCTGTGCTGGCTGACATGGCAATGACTTGGTTCTCCTGTGCATCAGCGGCACAAAACCAGAGGTTTTGCTGGTGTGCTCCTCAGGCAGGCTGGACTCAGAGTGAGATGTCAGCCAAGCTGTCTTGTGAGGCTTTTCCAGCACTGGCCTGGACATCTCACCCCTTAACTTGAGCAGTTTTTGTGACGTGGATCCCGGTGGATGCTGTCCAGACTTATTGTCATTGGGCTCCTGGAGAAGGCTGGTCTCAGAGCTCCGACACCATAGAGATGCTATTGGTGTTTGCACCGGGGATGGGGCTCCACTATGGCTCTGGAGGTTTGCTTGTGCCTTTTCTGGCACTCCTCCTTGAGTGGGGACTTTCACTGCTCTGTGTTCTTCTGTGTAACTCTTTGGTTCCACTGCCTTTGCAGGACCCATCTTCTTTGCTTTGCTTTTCGCAGTGGATTTTCCCTCTTTCTTTTTCCCGGGCTGCGTTCTGGTAGAAGACCCCTCTGGGGTTGCTGGCAGCTGACTGAAAGGACACAGTGGGAGGGGTGCATCTGAGTAGGTGATTACCTTTCCCGGAGACAGGGCCCTTGGCTGCCACACAGCCTTCCCCACGCACAGCTCTCGGGCTGTGCTGGGTCGGTGCTGAGGGCAGCAGAGTGGCCAGTCCTGTGAGACGGAGGGCTCCCGGCAGCTCCATCCCACCCCTCCATGTGCTGCATTCAGAGCTGCTGGGCAGCCCCGAATATTGACTGCGTGGGGCTGGAGAATGGGCTCTTGCCAGGTCAGTGAAACACCCCGTGCAGACCCCAGCGCCAAGCGCCCAGTCTCACCTGGACTTCTTGGTGGTGACACCTGATTTCTTCCTGGATCCCGGGTCTTGTAGAAAAGTAACACGGACGCAGCCGGGCAAGGGAGGCAATTCAGGGAATGTCCCTGGAAGTGGGGAGGAGAGATCGCGTCAGAGGAGATTCACTGCGACACTGCCGGCCCAGTGACATGCAGGGGTGCTCAGGCCTGTTCCCAAATGACCGGAGAGGGCCGCTCTGCTCCCCTCTCTTTCAGGGGCTCACTTCCTGAGGGAAGGACAGGGCCTAGGACCCCCCATCCTCCAGCTGTACCCAGGGAAGCGGGCACCGTGGGAACCACACTCCCTGCCTCCTAGATTTCATATTATTAGGAGCAGAGGCTGTGCCGAGCTGGCATGAATCTTTTCACAAGTCACCGCCTTTGGATGATTGTGGACTGGGGATTTTCCCATCACAGGTCGGTTGCGTGTGGTATGGATAGGAGCTGGCAGCTGCTTTACCTTTCTTGCCCTGGTCCGGAGGGACTTCTGAGGCCTCACGGGGTTTCCTGGGAGGTGGTTTTGGTACGAACTCCTGTTGAAACCTGTACAAAAGGAGAAGACGCTGGTGTGACCCAGGGCTCCAGCAGCGCACTCTGCCCACCGTCGTGGCCTGTGCACAGGCAGATTTTCACATTGCATAAACGCCATTATGCTCCAGTGTCGACTGCATCCCAACACCAAGGACTGTCCTGGGAAATGGGGTCACCTAGCAGAGGAATCCAGGCCGTGATGGGATGGAAATGTCACCTAAATCCCGTTAGCTCTCCCATCTGATGTACCTCACACACATGTCTATGAGGAATATTTACTGGATGTGGATTGTTGAAGTGAGCCCTCGTGAGAGAAGGTGAAGCCTCCAGGGGGAACAGTGCTGGAGAATCTGTTCTGCGACGGTTCCCTAAGCAACGTGACCTGCGACCTTAGCTGTCAGTAAACACCAGGGGAGTCTGGTGAGAAACATAGAGTGTGGGGCAGGGTGGAATCTCGTGGCCAAATTCCATGATCATCCTTCCTGCAGGGATGGGGACTTGATGATACTATTAGAATGGATAAACCATCTTGCTCCTTAAGCCAGTGGTTTTCCTTTCAAAAAAGGAAAGGCTCTTTCACCCTTTTTTTGTCAAAAACATCTTTTCAGATAAACTTGGCAGGACAACACAGCGTTGGTTATGCCGAGTGCTTCCCTGAGAAACTTGGAAATCTCCATGGAATGATGCCGTGATTTAACGCAATTGTAGTCAACTGTATTAGTTGTGTTCTTGGTTCACCTCACGTGCTATTGATGGGACGGGAAGCTAACACCAGTTGCTGCCCTGTGTTCCCATGGCAGGATGCCCATGCTCACAAGGAATAAACACTACTGAACAAGAGCTGAGAGCTGCATCAAGGCGAGGCTACAGCCACCAACATACTCACTTGGGAAAGACGATGACCCGGCCGGAGAACGTCAGGGAGGCCAACACCGCCACCCGGGAAACCACCATGTCCCTCAACCAGGGGACCTGCAGGGGAGGAACAGGGAGGTTGCGGGACATCCTTGTCATGGCTGAAGCACTGGAGAGTGCTGGAGAAGCCCAAGGCAGTGAGAGCTGACAGCACCGTAGCTCTTGCCTGCCCAAGCAGCTGGCCAGATGCTGGTGCATCACACGCAGGCAGGGCGAGGCAGGCAGGGACAGCCCAGGCCATGGAGAAACCCAAACCTTACCTTGGAAAGAGCTATTTTTAGGTCCTCCTTCCCACAGATCCTCTCCAGGAAGTCGCGGTAGTATTTCATTTGAACTCGTGTTCCATCAATGAGGAGAACTCCTATGTCCTTCAGGACAAAGGCAATGTTCTCCCCCTTTGTCAGGCAGTGGGAGACGAGGGATGTGGTGCCGTATATGCAGGCCTCCCCTGTCTGCCAGGACACCGATGCGGCTGCGGCCACCTCAGCGCATTTGAGGGGCTCCACCTCCCTATGGCCTGGAAAATCACACAAGAGAGATGGAGTTGGTCATGCAGCGGCCCTTCTGCCCATGCTTCCCATGCGCTACTCACTGGGGTCACCGGCCAGGTTGAGCCCATACTTGGACAGGCTCCACAGAGGGGGCAGTTTGCTTTGGAGAACGGAGCTGATAGCCCCATTTGCCCTGTCCGTGCAGCCAGCAAAGGTTCAATCCTCCTCTTACCTGGCAGGTATTCTTTATCGTACACAAGGTTGTGTTTTTCCACAAGGTTCCTGGCCAGGCGAAACTCAGGCCACTGCACAATCACAGTCTCACCCTTAGCCTTGAACCATTTGCAGACGATGTCGAAGGAGCCGAGGGATGGAATGCGGACCCCCTGCGAGTGGAGGAGAAAGAAAGGACTGAAGGTTTTAAGGCTGGAAGAAGAGATGGAGGTTGCCCTGTCCAGGTTCTGCTGTGCCCTCTCCCACTGTTCAGGTGCACAGGCCAGGGTAGGGTGGTGAGCTTTGGGAAGGAGCTGCCCGGTCCTCTCCCTCCCCTTGCCCTCCAAACATGCGGTGAAGCAGTTTGGGCAGAGGCAGCCTCATGGAATCCAGTTCCTGGGAATAGCCCTGAGATACACCAGTGCCTAGCACCAGCCATGCTGCACTTGCGGGTGGCCCACTGGCATTTGATAGGGACTTCTGGGGGGAGATTCCTGCTTTCTAGAGAGGGGAAGAGCCATTGCATTCTGCAGCCCAGGGACAAGGGGACTTCTCACCCCTCCAAACAGACAAATGGGAAGCAGGTGCTGACCCACCTTGCGCAGCAGGAGATGCTGTTGCACGTAGATGGCCACCGCATCCCAGACAGCTACTCGCTCTGGAGGGCAAAGGAAAAGCAGGTCACACTCTGCATCTGCCACTTGTTGGTGCTGCTACTGCTGGTAGCGAGGTGGCAGATGGAAAACGCCATCTCTGAGCCCAGCCCCACACGGAGACAGCCCCGAGACTGTCACAGCGCTGGCTGTCACCCGCTCGTTGCCAGCAGTGCTCCTGTGGTGGCTGTGGACATTTATACCTTTGGTGGTGACATTTGGCATTCTCAAAGCATAGTGCGTTGAGGGGCCATCCTCCCAGAACCTTATCTTGGTCCGTCTCACGACAGCGGGTTGCTCCTTGTTGGCGACAGCCATGTGGGAGCTCATCCCTTCCTGACGCTTCCAGTCCTCTGCTGGCTGCTCTTCAGGATGCAGGACCCAGCAGCACGCAGCCCCTTTTATACTGCTCCTGGGCGGCCGCATCACAAACCAACCCATTGTGACACCATTGCCACACGGCCAGCGCTGGCTTGCCCATTATGACGCTGGCAGCAGCAAGCAGCAAGCTGCTGCCTGCCGTGACACGGTAGGAGCCCTTGGTGCTTGCTCCTTGGTGGCTGGCGCTCCCTAGACCTGGACCCCTTGTGTGCCAGCAGCACCGCACCAGAGGCGTTGCAGGTGGGCTTCTCTGGCAGGCTGGCCTCAGAACGCTCAGATGCTGAGCCCGACATCTTCGGAGGGCTTTCCCACACGCTCTCCCTGAACTCTCGGCCCTGAAGTTCACTAATTCTGTTGCTCTGGATCTGAGTGGCTGCAGCACTCACGTCTTCACTTTGGGCACTCAGGACAGGCTGGCCTCAGAGCTCGATGAAGACCATGGGGCAGGTTTTGCTGCCTTCACCTGGCCCAGATCCGGTGCTCGGCCTTTGGTTCCTCTTTGTCCCTGAGGTTGGCTGGATACTTTTAGGGCCCAAGACACCCCTGGAATTCCCATACTTTTCCTACATAAAGTGGCTGTTGGCAAGCCAGCCCGTACAATGGCAGCACAAGTGCCCTGCTGAGTTAGGCTCTGACTTGCTCTCTGTAATTCCCTGTTCCCTTATGGCCCTAGTTGGAGGGGCAGGTGGCCCCCGTTTCTCCCCAGCTGCACTCACATCCTCTCCTTTTCCCTTTCTCTTCCCCCTGAGGAAAGCTCCCTGAGATGGACAGCCTGGATGTTGCTCTGGGCAGCATGGTCCAGTGATTTGCAACCCTGCCTATGGCAGGGAGGTTGAAACTAGATGACATTTAAGGTCCTTTTCAACCCAGACCATTTTATGATTCTATGCATTTGCCCTGAATTTGGCTGAATCACCATCTGCGTCCTCACTCCTCGTCCTTCTGTAGCCAAGCTTTGTGAAATGATGCTTAGAGGCTGAACACGTGTCTAGCTCTGGACTCCCATGCCCTCCTCCAGTGGAAATATTTGGGATCCAAAACGATTTTTATAATGGGAAAGCTCTATAACTGGAAATGTATTTCTTATTTACTGTTGTTTCTCTTATTTATTGCTTTGTCTATGGAATTATTAAATGTTTTGCGCTCGCTCTGCCGTACCTCTGCCTGCAGTCATTTGTGCAGCGCGACACAGAGGATGTTTAAGGCGGCCTACCTGTGCTGCCCGTGCCTGCCCCGTGAATTGCTGTGGGGACTGACCCCAGGCAGGGCAGAGATGGATGGAGGGGGAATCACCCCAAGTCACTATGGCCAGAGGAGCCTCTGGGAGCAGCAGGAGGGGCAGTTCCCGTGGAGAGGGGAAGCAGGGACAGCTGGGCCTGCTTTGCAGACATACATGTAGACAGGGGGATAGATGCCTTGCATGCAGTTACTCTTCTGATGACATACTTTCCTGGTCCTGAGCGTTTGGTCTCAGGACAGGGACTCAGCCAAGCCCATATATCCAGAGCAGGATTTTCTGTCCATGGCATCTCACTGCCAGGATGGGCTCCATGCATTCATCTTGTTTTTCCACACAATTTTGGCCCAATGGGACACACTGCATTGCAGCACCAACCAGCCAGGAGAGAACAAGGCCATAAAATGCCGTTTTCCCAACTCACAGAGAGGACTCTAAGACGGTTTGGGGTTGGGACAGTTACCCTTATTTTTGTTTTTGGTGGTTATCATACTTGTACACAAATATTTGGATTCCTCCCACTGAGACATTACCCTGCTTGGCTTCTCTTGGAGACCAAATAAAATGTGGGCCAGAGCTGACTCTCTCGCAGTCTCTGCGTGCTGTCTCTGTATCTGCAGGCAAATAAGTGTCTGCCATGTGTCACCATGGAGGCAGCAGGCATGCAGCAGGGCACAGGGAAGGGAGGCTGGAGAGGGATTCCTGCCATCCTTGGGCATACCTGGACACACCTGGTGCCTTTGGAAGTGCGCCATTGTCATTCCAAGCATTTTGCACACCCACAGACTTCCACGGAGGGGGTTTAGCAACACTCATTCCTATCCGTCTTGGTCTGCTTCCCTCCCCGATGGGCACGGCCGGCACAGAGCTGCCCAGCAATGGCTGAATAGTTCAGAGGATGGATGGGGACTGATGGGAGCTGATGTGGGTATGACATTGCCCTGCAGAGGCAATCATGACCAGGAGCCCTATAGCCTTGCTGCTGTTGCTCAGCCTCTGTCGTGAGCACGTATCCTTCCGACAGTGTCCCACCCTGTGTGCTGGCCATGACACCAAAAACAACTCTTGAAACAAGCGGTGTGTTCTGAGGGACAGCTGGAGCACCACATTCTGGTTGTGACAATGGGCAGAATGAGATGTCCTGTGGGTGCTCTGCAGGCCGCAGCCTCAGTGAGCCCACAGGAGGAGGGATCAGGCAGGGGAGATCCAAACCCTGCAGATCACTCCGTGCCAATGGGGCTCTTGAGTAGCATGTCTCAGGGCAGAGATCCAGCCCAGCTTCCTGTTGCATGAACAAAAAGGAGAAATTTCCCAAGGAAACTGCCACCATCTCTGAAACTCATCCCAGCAGCAGCCTCTCACCTCGGTCTGCTGTGGGCTGATGGCTGCAGTGATACTGCTCCAAGCTCCAGCCGGGCTCCGTGCCTGCACTGGGGAACGAACAGCCTGACCTGGTCCCGCTACTGGCCCTGAGCCATCAGAGCCTGGAGCAGGGCTGTCTGCAAGCTGTGTGGGACATGGGGCTGGGCAGGTCTGGCTGGTGGGGGAGGCAGCAGCCCCTCCCCTGTCCAACTCCCATTCAGTTTTATAATTTTTTTCACATGATGTCATATGATATGGAATATCAATATATTGAAATTCTCTTCTTCTGTCTTCTCAATGGGCTGTATGCCATTTTGGAGGAGCTGAGGACTGGGGTGATGGTGGGTGATCACAGTAGATCTGTCTGGTAGTTGTTCTTGTGGCCATGAGGCTGGTGGACCCCCATTCCAGGCTTTTCCCCTGGTCAGGGGAAGCATGGCACACTGTGTAAACCCTGTCAGGTGCATGAAAGAGCTTCCACTCTGGGAGCTGTGATCTCATCTCATTGCAGACCAGCAGCTTTTCTCTTCTCCAACCTGTTGCCCTTCACCAAATCCCAGAGAGTGACGATGTGTTGTGGGGAGCATTGCCAGCCTGAGCAAGGCCCTTGTCCCCACTTCTCTGGTGGAGGTAAGCAGCCAGTTGGGCAGGCAATCTCTAACCCCCCACCTGTTGCCTTTTCCTGATGTCCCAGAATAGCATCATCCTCTGCTGGGTGGCCCTGTGGTTTGTGGAAATATCCGAGAGCCACCTGGCTACTGCCATCAACCACAAGTGTCACCAAATGTCTCACTATCACACCCGGCCTGGACCACTGCCACCAGCACTGCTGCTGCCACCAAGGCCAGAGAAGCCATCAGTGCTGCTTCCACCATCAGGGAGATGTTGGAGGAGGTGAGCAACCACCTCCAGATCCTGGTGGCTGCTGTCACCCACAAGCTGGAGGTGA
This sequence comes from Gallus gallus, assembly GCF_016699485.2. Lineage (NCBI taxonomy): Eukaryota > Metazoa > Chordata > Aves > Galliformes > Phasianidae > Gallus > Gallus gallus. The sequence goes on along the minus strand of NC_052540.1, from coordinate 3,043,440 downwards.
CCCAAGGTTTTCCTGCCAGTGCCCAAGCCTTGGGGAACACTGTGGTGGCCTCAGGGACAGTGCTGAAAGATGAGGGGAGGATCAAATGCTGGAGAGTCTGACCTGTCCCAAGACTGGGACACTGGGATGTCCCTGTGTCCCATCTGGGAAAGCCTGGTAGGACCTCCTTGTCTGGAGGACAATATGATGTCCCTGTCCCACCAGGGACAATGGGGAGCTGTGGGAACACAAGAGCCTGTGGGCACTGGGGACAAGTGGGTGAGAATTTCCCCAATAATCTTCAAGGACACACTGAACACTGATCCTCCAGTTTGTCCCTGGAGGCTGGGGATACAGTGTCTACGTGGGGACAGCAGGAGGGGGAATGCCCTGAAATGTTCCCGCTAAGGAAGTCTGGACTGACCCCAAGAATGCCCCCAAGTCAATAGGGGACGTTGTGGGGACACTCCAGGACAGCACCAGGGACGCTGGGGAAGTCCCATTTTGGGGGAAAAAATGGAGGTCACCACTGGGGCTGTGCTGGGTACGTGCTTAGGACATCTTGGGGCCTGGGGGACATCAGGAGCTACTGGGGACATCAGAGGACACTGGGAGCAGTGGGTGGTCAGGAGATGAGGAAGAAAAGTTTTTTGTTTTTTTTTAAAAAGAGAAACACCCTGGAAAAGGGGGCATCTCCCTCCTGGAAAATCAGGAAAGGGACAGAAGGCGGTGTGTTCCACACCACATGTTTGTAGCCAGTTGTGCTCTGCCCTGCAGGAGGTTCTTTCCCATGGAAGGGTTGGAGCTGGAGCTCCAGTCTGCAGGTCTGTGGGGGGCCACTGCAAACCCTGGGACCCCAACCCCTATGGGATCCCTGCAGGTCCCCCCTAGACCCCTCAAGGGATTAAATACCTGTCTCACTCTGCAGGTCATCAGCTCACTAACTCCCCATACTAGAAAGGAGTGGGGGACGGGGGACAAGTTGTTCTCCCCACACTCACAGTAAAAGACAGTGACTTTGGTTAAAATAAAATTCAGAAGTCCTCCATGTAGATAGAACTTTCTCTCTTTTAATAAGGGATTCATGACAAATGTGAAGAGCAGGAGAAGGGGAAAGGGAATGGCGACGTCATCCCCCCAAGGGAGAAGCCGGACAGTGCTGGACAGACAGGGGCTTCTGAGATGGTTGTGCATAAATAAAGAGCAACAGTCGGTTTCTCAGTTCTGCGCTCACGTACACGCACACAGGGTCTTGCATCCCACAGCTGTCAGGGCCGGTCAATGAAAAATAGCACATCACAAATAACTTGTGAGATCGAGGAGTCCACTGCAGGCGACACAGAGATGTCCAACAGCTGCGACTCATGCAATGTGAGCTGCGAGTGGTTCTCGTCCGCCTTGGCCAGGGCGAGCAGCGCCCAAGCAGCTCGGCGCATCATTTCCATGCTCGTCGGCTCGCAGGTTGAGTTCTTCTTGTGCACCGGCCGGCCTGGCTCTGCTGGCACTGTGCAGCAGCCAGGCTGTCCTCCAAGAAGCCCAGCAAGTTGCCAACGCTCCCCTCCTGCAAGGCAATCGCTCTCGCTGCCAGGCTGTCCCCCTGTGCCAAGCTGGCCAGTAGGACCACAGCCATCTCTCAGCACACTGGGCTCTCTCTGTCGTGAAGGAAACGCAGTACGGCACTGTACAGCTTCTCCAAGTGGCTGCCGGGGGTAGCTGTGAGAATAACATCCAATGAGTTTGCTGAGCGTTTCCCAAACCAGGCTCTGAGGGGAGAGGACTGCATTCAGCCCCATTCAGTGCTGGAAATGGGTCCTGGGCCTCTGCTGATGGACATACTGCCCCGTGAAGGAGTCTGTCCAGGATCAGCAAGCAGAGGCTTTCTGGGAAAGGAGACGGGTCCAGCTGGCCAGAAATGTTGGCCGGTGTCACCAGCGTGTTTCCACGCAGCATCTGCAGGCAGTCCCACCACCACTCCTCCACGCTGATGCTCAGCCCCTGGTCCCACTCAGGCTCCTCTCTCTCAGAGCTCAGGGCTGCCTGCTTGCGCTCTGGGTGCTCATAGTGTAAGAGCAGCAGTTTCCCCAGAATCAGCAGCAGCCCGGCGTGTTTGCACATCTCAGTGTCACCGCCCAGCACAAACGACAAACTCCTGATGATGTGGGAGACACAGGTGCAGCGCTTCACCAGAGAGTCCTGCCAGTCGCGGATGAGGCAGAGGGGTGTCTCGTCTGTGCCGCAAGGTTCGTCCTCCAGAATGCTTGAGGAGCTGTCAGATGGAGGAGCCTCCCCTTCCCTAGCATTTCGTTTGCTGTCAGCCGTGGAGCACTCCCTCTTGCTCTCAAAGTGGGTCTGGATGTGCTCAGTGGTATCTCTGCCACCAATCTGCCAGTGCCGGCTGCTGCTCTCCAACCCACAGAGTGCTCTTTGCCCTGGGTCTTCCACCTCATATTCCTTCAGGATTCCAAAGATCTCCATCAGGCAGTGCTGGAAATACTCCACTAGGACTTCCAGCAGGCCAGGCAGCTCTGGGAGAGGAGAAAAACGGGAAGGAAGGGAAGATGGATCAGTGACCATAAAATAACTTAGGCCACTACAAGCAACTGGAGAACCACTGCATAAAGGGCCGGGATCTTAAGGAGCTGTTTATTAATGGACTCTTTTCATTCTGGCAATAAGCTGTCTGCAAAAGAGAGCTTTCTGTCCTCTGAGAGCAGAAAAAAATGGGGAAAGGGACCCTGATGCCAGGATCCAACCAGCTCGTACCTGTGTAAACGCACACACTCCTGCTTTTTATCTCCTCTCTGATTAATACTCAGAAAGGAGAGAGACAGTGCTAAGCAGAACAGCCTTTACAGTTCCGTGGAACAGTTTTTACAAGAGCCATGCAGGCACAAGGCAAATCATGGAGACAGGCTGCCCCTTCTAATGGCACTCAAGCACACTGACCCATGGGGAAAGACAGAGCTCGAGTCAAATGCTGTTGCACCAGGATAGGCGAGCAGCCTTCAGCCCTTCACAGCGCTCTGTTTTCTACAAAGAAGTGGCACCAAGATGGGAATGACTCACCTGTTCTGCAGCCTAAGGTGGAGCTCTGGCTCTGCTGGGCTCCCCGTGCCCTGATCAGTGTGGAGAGGACATCCCACGCCAGAGGAGCCCTTCTCCGTTCTGTGCTGGCTGACATGGCAATGACTTGGTTCTCCTGTGCATCAGCGGCACAAAACCAGAGGTTTTGCTGGTGTGCTCCTCAGGCAGGCTGGACTCAGAGTGAGATGTCAGCCAAGCTGTCTTGTGAGGCTTTTCCAGCACTGGCCTGGACATCTCACCCCTTAACTTGAGCAGTTTTTGTGACGTGGATCCCGGTGGATGCTGTCCAGACTTATTGTCATTGGGCTCCTGGAGAAGGCTGGTCTCAGAGCTCCGACACCATAGAGATGCTATTGGTGTTTGCACCGGGGATGGGGCTCCACTATGGCTCTGGAGGTTTGCTTGTGCCTTTTCTGGCACTCCTCCTTGAGTGGGGACTTTCACTGCTCTGTGTTCTTCTGTGTAACTCTTTGGTTCCACTGCCTTTGCAGGACCCATCTTCTTTGCTTTGCTTTTCGCAGTGGATTTTCCCTCTTTCTTTTTCCCGGGCTGCGTTCTGGTAGAAGACCCCTCTGGGGTTGCTGGCAGCTGACTGAAAGGACACAGTGGGAGGGGTGCATCTGAGTAGGTGATTACCTTTCCCGGAGACAGGGCCCTTGGCTGCCACACAGCCTTCCCCACGCACAGCTCTCGGGCTGTGCTGGGTCGGTGCTGAGGGCAGCAGAGTGGCCAGTCCTGTGAGACGGAGGGCTCCCGGCAGCTCCATCCCACCCCTCCATGTGCTGCATTCAGAGCTGCTGGGCAGCCCCGAATATTGACTGCGTGGGGCTGGAGAATGGGCTCTTGCCAGGTCAGTGAAACACCCCGTGCAGACCCCAGCGCCAAGCGCCCAGTCTCACCTGGACTTCTTGGTGGTGACACCTGATTTCTTCCTGGATCCCGGGTCTTGTAGAAAAGTAACACGGACGCAGCCGGGCAAGGGAGGCAATTCAGGGAATGTCCCTGGAAGTGGGGAGGAGAGATCGCGTCAGAGGAGATTCACTGCGACACTGCCGGCCCAGTGACATGCAGGGGTGCTCAGGCCTGTTCCCAAATGACCGGAGAGGGCCGCTCTGCTCCCCTCTCTTTCAGGGGCTCACTTCCTGAGGGAAGGACAGGGCCTAGGACCCCCCATCCTCCAGCTGTACCCAGGGAAGCGGGCACCGTGGGAACCTCACTCCCTGCCTCCTCGATTTCATATTATGAGGAGAAGAGGCTGTGCCGAGCTGGCATGAATCTTTTCACAAGTCACCGCCTTTGGATGATTGTGGACTGGGGATTTTCCCATCACAGGTCGGTTGCGTGTGGTATGGATAGGAGCTGGCAGCTGCTTTACCTTTCTTGCCCTGGTCCGGAGGGACTTCTGAGGCCTCACGGGGTTTCCTGGGAGGTGGTTTTGGTACGAACTCCTGTTGAAACCTGTACAAAAGGAGAAGACGCTGGTGTGACCCAGGGCTCCAGCAGCGCACTCTGCCCACCGTCGTGGCCTGTGCACAGGCAGATTTTCACATTGCATAAACGCCATTATGCTCCAGTGTCGACTGCATCCCAACACCAAGGACTGTCCTGGGAAATGGGGTCACCTAGCAGAGGAATCCAGGCCGTGATGGGATGGAAATGTCACCTAAATCCCGTTAGCTCTCCCATCTGATGTACCTCACACACATGTCTATGTGGAATATTTACTGGATGTGGATTGTTGAAGTGAGCCCTCGTGAGAGAAGGTGAAGCCTCCAGGGGGAACAGTGCTGGAGAATCTGTTCTGTGACGGTTCCCTAAGCAACGTGACCTGCGACCTTAGCTGTCAGTAAACACCAGGGGAGTCTGGTGAGAAACATAGAGTGTGGGGCAGGGTGGAATCTCGTGGCCAAATTCCATGATCATCCTTGCTGCAGGAAGGATGCTCATGCTGCCCTGTGTTCCCATGGCAGGATGCCCATGCTCACAAGGAATAAACACTACTGAACAAGAGCTGAGAGCTGCATCAAGGCGAGGCTACAGCCACCAACATACTCACTTGGGAAAGACGATGACCCGGCCGGAGAACGTCAGGGAGGCCAACACCGCCACCCGGGAAACCACCATGTCCCTCAACCAGGGGACCTGCAGGGGAGGAACAGGGAGGTTGCGGGACATCCTTGTCATGGCTGAAGCACTGGAGAGTGCTGGAGAAGCCCAAGGCAGTGAGAGCTGACAGCACCGCAGCTCTTGCCTGCCCAAGCAGCTGGCCAGATGCTGGTGCATCACACGCAGGCAGGGCGAGGGCTGTGGGACTGCCCAGGCCATGGAGAAACCCAAACCTTACCTTGGAAAGAGCTATTTTTAGGTCCTCCTTCCCACAGATCCTCTCCAGGAAGTCACGGTAGTATTTCATTTGAACTCGTGTTCCATCAATGAGGAGAACTCCTATGTCCTTCAGGACAAAGGCAATGTTCTCCCCCTTCGTCAGGCAGTGGGAGACGAGGGATGTGGTGCCGTATATGCAGGCCTCCCCTGTCTGCCAGGACACCGATGCGGCTGCGGCCACCTCAGCGCATTTGAGGGGCTCCACCTCCCTATGGCCTGGAAAATCACACAAGAGAGATGGAGTTGGTCATGCAGCGGCCCTTCTGCCCATGCTTCCCATGCGCTACTCGCTGGGGTCACCGGCCAGGTTGAGCCCATACTTGGACAGGCTCCACAGAGGGGGCAGTTTGCTTTGGAGAACGGAGCTGATAGCCCCATTTGCCCTGTCCGTGCAGCCAGCAAAGGTTCAATCCTCCTCTTACCTGGCAGGTATTCTTTATCGTACACAAGGTTGTGTTTTTCCACAAGGTTCCTGGCCAGGCGAAACTCAGGCCACTGCACAATCACAGTCTCACCCTTAGCCTTGAACCATTTGCAGACGATGTCGAAGGAGCCGAGAGATGGAATTCGGACCCCCTGCGAGTGGAGGAGAAAGAAAGGACTGAAGGTTTTAAGGCTGGAAGAAGAGATGGAGGTTGCCCTGTCCAGGTTCTGCTGTGCCCTCTCCCACTGTTCAGGTGCACAGGCCAGGGTAGGGTGGTGAGCTTTGGTGGGACTTCTGGGGGGATGTTCCTGCTTTCTAGAGAGGGGAAGAGCCATTGCATTCTGCAGCCCAGGGACAAGGGGACTTCTCACCCCTCCAAACAGACAAATGGGAAGCAGGTGCTGACCCACCTTGCGCAGCAGGAGATGCTGTTGCACGTAGATGGCCACCGCATCCCAGACAGCTACTCGCTCTGGAGGGCAAAGGAAAAGCAGGTCACGCTCTGCATCTGCCACTTGTTGGTGCTGCTACTGCTGGTAGCGAGGTGGCAGATGGAAAACGCCATCTCTGAGCCCAGCCCCACACGGAGACAGCCCCGAGACTGTCACAGCGCTGGCTGTCACCCGCTTGTTGCCAGCAGTGCTCCTGTGGTGGCTGTGGACATTTATACCTTTGGTGGTGACATTTGGCATTCTCAAAGCATAGTGCGTTGAGGGGCCATCCTCCCAGAACCTTATCTTGGTCCGTCTCACGACAGCGGGTTGCTCCTTGTTGGCGACAGCCATGTGGGAGCTCATCCCTTCCAGACGCTTCCAGTCCTCTGCTGGCTGCTCTTCAGGATGCAGGACCCAGCAGCACGCAGCCCCTTTTATACTGCTCCTGGGCGGCCGCATCACAAACCAACCCATTGTGACACCATTGCCACACGGCCAGCGCTGGCTTGCCCATTATGACGCTGGCAGCAGCAAGCAGCAAGCTGCTGCCTGCCGTGACACGGTAGGAGCCCTTGGTGCTTGCTCCTTGGTGGCTGGCGCTCCCTAGACCTGGACCCCTTGTGTGCCAGCAGCACCGCACCAGAGGCGTTGCAGGTGGGCTTCTCTGGCAGGCTGGCCTCAGAACGCTCAGATGCTGAGCCCGACATCTTCGGAGGGCTTTCCCACACGCTCTCCCTGAACTCTCGGCCCTGAAGTTCACTAATTCTGTTGCTCTGGATCTGAGTGGCTGCAGCACTCACGTCTTCACTTTGGGCACTCAGGACAGGCTGGCCTCAGAGCTCGATGAAGACCATGGGGCAGGTTTTGCTGCCTTCACCTGGCCCAGATCCGGTGCTCGGCCTTTGGTTCCTCTTTGTCCCTGAGGTTGGCTGGATACTTTTAGGGCCCAAGACACCCCTGGAATTCCCATACTTTTCCTACATAAAGTGGCTGTTGGCAAGCCAGCCCGTACAATGGCAGCACAAGTGCCCTGCTGAGTTAGGCTCTGACTTGCTCTCTGTAATTCCCTGTTCCCTTATGGCCCTAGTTGGAGGGGCAGGTGGCCCCCGTTTCTCCCCAGCTGCACTCACATCCTCTCCTTTTCCCTTTCTCTTCCCCCTGAGGAAAGCTCCCTGAGATGGACAGCCTGGATGTTGCTCTGGGCAGCATGGTCCAGTGAATTGCAACCCAGCCTATGGCAGGGAGGTTGAAACTAGATGATATTTAAGGTCCTTTTCAACCCGGGCCATTTTATGATTCTATGCATTTGCCCTGAATTTGGCTGAATCACCATCTGCGTCCTCACTCCTCGTCCTTCTGTAGCCAAGCTTTGTGAAATGATGCTTAGAGGCTGAACACGTGTCCTCCTCCTATGGAGTAGGCAAAAAGAGTTCCATTCAGTACTGCTCACTGGGACAGAGTTGATTTTTTTCTTCACGACGTATCTTCTGGCTCTGGACTCCCATGCCCTCCTCCAGTGGAAATATTTGGGATCCAAAACGATTTTTATAATGGGAAAGCTCTACAACTGGAAATGTATTTCTTATTTACTGTCATTTCTCTTATTTATTGCTTTGTCTATCAAATTATTAAATGTTTTGTGCTCACTCTGCCGTACCTCTGCCTGCAGTCATTTGTGCAGCGCGACACAGAGGATGTTTAAGGCGGCCTACCTGTGCTGCCCGTGCCTGCCCCGTGAATTGCTGTGGGGACTGACCCCAGGCAGGGCAGAGATGGATGGAGGGGGAATCACCCCAAGTCACTATGGCCAGAGGAGCCTCTGGGAGCAGCAGGAGGGGCAGTTCCCGTGGAGAGGGGAAGCAGGGACAGCTGGGCCTGCTTTGCAGACATACATGTAGACAGGGGGATAGATGCCTTGCATGCAGTTACTCTTCTGATGACATACTTTCCTGGTCCTGAGCATTTGGTCTCAGGACAGGGACTCAGCCAAGCCCATATATCCAGAGCAGGATTTTCTGTCCATGGCATCTCATTGCCAGGATGGGCTCCATGCATTCATCTTGTTTTCCCACACAATTTTGGCCCAATGGGACACACTGCATTGCAGCATCAACCAGCCTGGAGAGAACAAGGCCATAAAATGCCATTTTCCCAACTCACAGAGAGGACTCTAAGACGGTTTGGGGTTGGGACAGTTACCCTGAGAACTGCTGTTAGTCCACCGACAGTGAAGGAGATGGGCAAGGATGAGGCCCTCCCTCTGTCCTACTTTACCTCACTGTCTTACTTCTCACCTTAAATAGACCAAATAAAATGTGGGCCAGAGCTGACTCTCTCGCAGTCTCTGCGTGCTGTCTCTGTATCTGCAGGCAAATAAGTGTCTGCCATGTGTCACCATGGAGGCAGCAGGCATGCAGCAGGGCACAGGGAAGGGAGGCTGGAGAGGGATTCCTGCCATCCTTGGGCATACCTGGACACACCTGGTGCCTTTGGAAGTGCGCCATTGTCATTCCAAGCATTTTGCACACCCACAGACTTCCACGGAGGGGGTTTAGCAACACTCATTCCTATCCGTCTTGGTCTGCTTCCCTCCCCGATGGGCACGGCCGGCACAGAGCTGCCCAGCAATGGCTGAATAGTTCAGAGGATGGATGGGGACTGATGGGAGCTGATGTGGGTATGACATTGCCCTGCAGAGGCAATCATGACCAGGAGCCCTATAGCCTTGCTGCTGTTGCTCAGCCTCTGTCGTGAGCACGTATCCTTCCGACAGTGTCCCACCCTGTGTGCTGGCCATGACACCAAAAACAACTCTTGAAACAAGCTGTGTGTTCTGAGGGACAGCTGGAGCACCACATTCTGGTTGTGACAATGGGCAGAATGAGATGTCCTGTGGGTGCTCTGCAGGCCGCAGCCTCAGTGAGCCCACAGGAGGAGGGATCAGGCAGGGGAGATCCAAACCCTGCAGATCACTCCGTGCCAATGGGGCTCTTGAGTAGCATGTCTCAGGGCAGAGATCCAGCCCAGCTTCCTGTTGCACGAACTCTGTCCCAGGTGAAACTTAGACAGCATCCACCTCTTATTCCATATCGTTTACATCACGCTCAGGTCCCACAATTTCCCACACATCCTAACAAATTACCATCACCTATCTTCTTGATGTGTACACACAAATATCATTCCTGTGGCTTATGGACCATCCCTGTAAATTGCCCATGGAGTTAATTTAACCCATGACTCTGGGCTCCATTTGTAGTAACAGTCCTTCAGAGCAGTAGGGATGAGTCAGAGTGAGTTGAGATAAAAACTACTTACTAAGACAGAAATGGAGAAGAGATAAGTAAGAAGATAGCAAGAAGTGCAGATAAATGTACAGACGCACAGATATTCACTATGCACTGGCCAAGGCCTGGCTACTTCCCTGAGCAGAGGTATGGACTAACCTTGGTTCTACCCCACATCATGGCAATGGCTCTTTCCCCACAGAGCAGCCCGACCCAGCCCTGGGTTAGCATCTATTGCTCAGCAACAACCACAGCATCAGTGTGCTATTAACTCTGTCTCAGCTGGAACCAGGAAAAGGGAGCTCAGCATTGAATTTCTCTTCTTCTGTCTTCCCAATGGACTGTATGCCATTTTGGAGGAGCTGAGGACTGGGGTGATGGTGGGTGACCACAGTAGATCTGTCTCGTAGTTGTTCTTGTGGCCATGAGGCTGGTGGACCCCCATTCCAGGCTTTTCCCATGGCACACTGTGTAAACCCTGTCAGGTGCATGAAAGAGCTTCCACTCTGGGAGCTGTGATCTCATCTCACTGCAGACCAGCAGCTTTTCTCTTCTCCGACCTGTTGCCCTTCACCAAATCCCAGAGAGTGACGATGTGTTGTGGGGAGCATTGCCAGCCTGAGCAAGGCCCTTGTCCCCACTTCTCTGGTGGAGGTAAGCAGCCAGTTGGGCAGGCAATCTCTAACCCCCCACCCGTTGCCTTTTCCTGATGTCCCAGAATAGCATCATCCTCTGCTGGGTGGCCCTGTGGTTTGTGGAATATATTCGAGAGCCACCTGGCTACTGCCATCAACCACAAGTGTCACCAAATGTCTCACTGTCACACCTGGCCTGGACCACTGCCACCAGCACTGCTGCTGCCACCAAGGCCAGAGAAGCCATCAGTGCTGCTTCCACCATCAGGGAGATGTTGGAGGAGGTGAGCAACCACCTCCAGATCCTGGTGGCTGCTGTCACCCACAAGCTGGAGGTGACCCGAGGTTTTCCTGCCAGTGCCCAAGCCTTGGGGAACACTGTGGTGGCCTCAGGGACAGTGCTGAAAGATGAGGGGAGGATCAAATGCTGGAGAGTCTGACCTGTCCCAAGACTGGGACACTGGGATGTCCCTGTGTCCCATCTGGGAAAGCCTGGTAGGACCTCCTTGTCTGGAGGACAATATGATGTCCCTGTCCCACCAGGGACAATGGGGAGCTGTGGGAACACAAGAGCCTGTGGGCACTGGGGACAAGTGGGTGAGAATTTCCCCAATAATCTTCAAGGACACACTGAACACTGATCCTCCAGTTTGTCCCTGGAGGCTGGGGATACAGTGTCTACGTGGGGACAGCAGGAGGGGGAATGCCCTGAAATGTTCCCACTAAGGAAGTCTGGACTGACCCCAAGAATGCCCCCAAGTCAATAGGGGACATTGTGGGGACACTCCAGGACAGCACCAGGGACGCTGGGGAAGTCCCATTTTGGGGGAAAAAATGGAGGTCACCACTGGGGCTGTGCTGGGTACGTGCTTAGGACATCTTGGGGCCTGGGGGACATCAGGAGCTACTGGGGACATCAGAGGACACTGGGAGCAGTGGGTGGTCAGGAGATGAGGAAGAAAAGTTAAAAAAAAAAAAAAAGAGAGAGAAACACCCTGGAAAAGGGGGCATCTCCCTCCTGGAAAATCAGAAAAGGGACAGAAGGCGGTGTGTTCCACACCACATGTTTGTAGCCAGTTGTGCTCTGCCCTGCAGGAGGTTCTTTCCCATGGAAGGGTTGGAGCTGGAGCTCCAGTCTGCAGGTCTCTGGGGGGCCACTGCAAACCCTGGGACCCCAACCCCTATGGGATGCCTGCATGTCCCCCCAAGGCCCCTCAACCTCCATGGGACCCCCTCAACCCCTCCAAAATCCCCTAAGGCCAATAAGATCTCCAACCTCAGTGCGACTACCCATATCCTCCCAAATCCAATAAGGCCCCCTGGAAAAAGACAGGACCCATGTGAACCCACAGACCCTCCCTGTCCTTATTAGGACTCCCTCCAATAAAACAGGAGTCCAATGAGCCCCACAACCCAATGGGAACCCCAACCACAATGGGAGTCCCCAATCCTCCCAAGCCCAATAAGACCCCCTCCAACAAATCATATAGGAGCCCTGTCCCGATGAGAGACCTCCAAACCTTCCCAGTAAGACCGCATCCCCCAAAAAATCAGGACCTCCAGGAGCCCCTAACCCCAATGGGATGCCCACATTATGCCCCTCTAATGGGGACCCAAATCCCTCCCTTGTTCTCCTGACGTTCCTTGGTGGTTTTGGTACACCCAGCGTCCCCCCAGTGTTCCCTCCATGGTGGTTCTGTGTCCCCATGTCCCTTTGGTCCCTGTCCAAGTGGCTCTGGGACCCCAACATCATCCTTAGTGTCCCCTCTCTTCCCTCCCCAGCAGCTCTGGGTTCCCAGTGCAGAAGTCATCACTGACAAATCACAGCTGTGTTTCTTCATCAGCAACTTCAGCTGAAAGTCCTAGAACTTTCTCACACATCAATTAGAAAGAAAAAAAAACAGGAAAATTAAACTGCAAGTCGATTGGCTGCTGAGGCAGCAATGACTTAAAAGGCAGAGACCTGTACAGCTTCCCCCAGGGAGGGGTGCCTGGCAAGGGATTAAATACCTGTCTCGCTCTGCAGGTCATCAGCTCGCTAACTCCCCATACTAGAAAGGAGTGGGGGACGGGGGACAAGTTGTTCTCCCCACACTCACAGTAAAAGACAGTAACTTTGGTTAAAATAAAATTCAGAAGTCCTCCATGTAGATAGAACTTTCTCTCTTTTAATAAGGGATTCATGACAAATGTGAAGAGCAGGAGAAGGGGAAAGGGAATGGCGACGTCATCCCCCCAAGGGAGAAGCCGGACAGTGCTGGACAGACAGGGGCTTCTGAGATGGTTGTGCATAAATAAAGAGCAACAGTCGGTTTCTCAGTTCTGCGCTCACGTACACGCACACAGGGTCTTGCATCCCACAGCTCGTCGGCTCGCAGGTTGAGTTCTTCTTGTGCACCGGCCGGCCTGGCTCTGCTGGCACTGTGCGGCAGCCAGGCTGTCCTCCAAGAAGCCCAGCAAGTTGCCAACGCTCCCCTCCTGCAAGGCAATTGCTCTCGCTGCCAGGCTTTCTTCCTGTGCCAAGCTGGCCAGTAGGACCACAGCCATCTCTCAGCACACTGGGCTCTCTCTGTCGTGAAGGAAACGCAGTACGGCACTGTACAGCTTCTCCAAGTGGCTGCCGGGGGTAGCTGTGAGAATAACATCCAATGAGTTTGCTGAGCGTTTCCCAAACCAGGCTCTGAGGGGAGAGGACTGCATTCAGCCCCATTCAGTGCTGGAAATGGGTCCTGGGCCTCTGCTGATGGACATACTGCCCCGTGAAGGAGTCTGTCCAGGATCAGCAAGCAGAGGCTTTCTGGGAAAGGAGACGGGTCCAGCTGGCCAGAAATGTTGGCCGGTGTCACCAGCGTGTTTCCACGCAGCATCTGCAGGCAGTCCCACCACCACTCCTCCACGCTGATGCTCAGCCCCTGGTCCCACTCAGGCTCCTCTCTCTCAGAGCTCAGGGCTGCCTGCTTGCGCTCTGGGTGCTCATAGTGTAAGAGCAGCAGTTTCCCCAGAATCAGCAGCAGCCCGGCGTGTTTGCACATCTCAGTGTCACCGCCCAGCACAAACGACAAACTCCTGATGATGTGGGAGACACAGGTGCAGCGCTTCACCAGAGAGTCCTGCCAGTCGCGGATGAGGCAGAGGGGTGTCTCGTCTGTGCCGCAAGGTTCGTCCTCCAGAATGCTTGAGGAGCTGTCAGATGGAGGAGCCTCCCCTTCCCTAGCATTTCGTTTGCTGTCAGCCGTGGAGCACTCCCTCTTGCTCTCAAAGTGGGTCTGGATGTGCTCAGTGGTATCTCTGCCACCAATCTGCCAGTGCCGGCTGCTGCTCTCCAACCCACAGAGTGCTCTTTGCCCTGGGTCTCCCACCTCATATTCCTTCAGGATTCCAAAGATCTCCATCAGGCAGTGCTGGAAATACTCCACTAGGACTTCCAGCAGGCCAGGCAGCTATGGGAGAGGAGAAAAACGGGAGGGGAAGGAAGGAAAGATGGATCAGTGACCATAAAATAACTTAGGCCACTACGAGCAACTGGAAAACCACTGCATGAAGGGCAGAGATGTTAAGGAGCTGTTTATTAATGGAATCTTTTCATTCCGGCAATAAGCTGTCTGCAAAAGAGAGCTTTCTGTCCTCTGAGAGCAGAAAAAAATGGGGAAACGGACCCTGATGCCAGGATCCAACCAGCTCGTACCTGTGTAAACGCACACACTCCTGGTTTTTATCTCCTCTCTGATTAATACTCAGAAAGGAGAGAGACAGTGCTAAGCAGAACAGCCTTTACAGTTCCGTGGAACAGTTTTTACAAGAGCCATGCAGGCACAAGGCAAATCATGGAGACAGGCTGCCCCTTCTAATGGCACTCAAGCACACTGACCCATGGGGAAAGACAGAGCTCGAGTCAAATGCTGTTGCACCAGGATAGGCGAGCAGCCTTCAGCCCTTCACAGCGCTCTGTTTTCTACAAAGAAGTGGCACCAAGATGGGAATGACTCACCTGTTCTGCAGCCTAAGGTGGAGCTCTGGCTCTGCTGGGCTCCCCGTGCCCTGATCAGTGTGGAGAGGACATCCCACGCCAGAGGAGCCCTTCTCCGTTCTGTGCTGGCTGACATGGCAATGACTTGGTTCTCCTGTGCATCAGCGGCACAAAACCAGAGGTTTTGCTGGTGTGCTCCTCAGGCAGGCTGGACTCAGAGTGAGATGTCAGCCAAGCTGTCTTGTGAGGCTTTTCCAGCACTGGCCTGGACATCTCACCCCTTAACTTGAGCAGTTTTTGTGACGTGGATCCCGGTGGATGCTGTCCAGACTTATTGTCATTGGGCTCCTGGAGAAGGCTGGTCTCAGAGCTCCGACACCATAGAGATGCTATTGGTGTTTGCACCGGGGATGGGGCTCCACTATGGCTCTGGAGGTTTGCTTGTGCCTTTTCTGGCACTCCTCCTTGAGTGGGGACTTTCACTGCTCTGTGTTCTTCTGTGTAACTCTTTGGTTCCACTGCCTTTGCAGGACCCATCTTCTTTGCTTTGCTTTTCGCAGTGGATTTTCCCTCTTTCTTTTTCCCGGGCTGCGTTCTGGTAGAAGACCCCTCTGGGGTTGCTGGCAGCTGACTGAAAGGACACAGTGGGAGGGGTGCATCTGAGTAGGTGATTACCTTTCCCGGAGACAGGGCCCTTGGCTGCCACACAGCCTTCCCCACGCACAGCTCTCGGGCTGTGCTGGGTCGGTGCTGAGGGCAGCAGAGTGGCCAGTCCTGTGAGACGGAGGGCTCCCGGCAGCTCCATCCCACCCCTCCATGTGCTGCATTCAGAGCTGCTGGGCAGCCCCGAATATTGACTGCGTGGGGCTGGAGAATGGGCTCTTGCCAGGTCAGTGAAACACCCCGTGCAGACCCCAGCGCCAAGCGCCCAGTCTCACCTGGACTTCTTGGTGGTGACACCTGATTTCTTCCTGGATCCCGGGTCTTGTAGAAAAGTAACACGGACGCAGCCGGGCAAGGGAGGCAATTCAGGGAATGTCCCTGGAAGTGGGGAGGAGAGATCGCGTCAGAGGAGATTCACTGCGACACTGCCGGCCCAGTGACATGCAGGGGTGCTCAGGCCTGTTCCCAAATGACCGGAGAGGGCCGCTCTGCTCCCCTCTCTTTCAGGGGCTCACTTCCTGAGGGAAGGACAGGGCCTAGGACCCCCCATCCTCCAGCTGTACCCAGGGAAGCGGGCACCGTGGGAACCACACTCCCTGCCTCCTAGATTTCATATTATTAGGAGCAGAGGCTGTGCCGAGCTGGCATGAATCTTTTCACAAGTCACCGCCTTTGGATGATTGTGGACTGGGGATTTTCCCATCACAGGTCGGTTGCGTGTGGTATGGATAGGAGCTGGCAGCTGCTTTACCTTTCTTGCCCTGGTCCGGAGGGACTTCTGAGGCCTCGCGGGGTTTCCTGGGAGGTGGTTTTGGTACGAACTCCTGTTGAAACCTGTACAAAAGGAGAAGACGCTGGTGTGACCCAGGGCTCCAGCAGCGCACTCTGCCCACCGTCGTGGCCTGTGCACAGGCAGATTTTCACATTGCATAAACGCCATTATGCTCCAGTGTCGACTGCATCCCAACACCAAGGACTGTCCTGGGAAATGGGGTCACCTAGCAGAGGAATCCAGGCCGTGATGGGATGGAAATGTCACCTAAATCCCGTTAGCTCTCCCATCTGATGTACCTCACACACATGTCTATGAGGAATATTTACTGGATGTGGATTGTTGAAGTGAGCCCTCGTGAGAGAAGGTGAAGCCTCCAGGGGGAACAGTGCTGGAGAATCTGTTCTGCGACGGTTCCCTAAGCAACGTGACCTGCGACCTTAGCTGTCAGTAAACACCAGGGGAGTCTGGTGAGAAACATAGAGTGTGGGGCAGGGTGGAATCTCGTGGCCAAATTCCATGATCATCCTTCCTGCAGGGATGGGGACTTGATGATACTATTAGAATGGATAAACCATCTTGCTCCTTAAGCCAGTGGTTTTCCTTTCAAAAAAGGAAAGGCTCTTTCACCCTTTTTTTGTCAAAAACATCTTTTCAGATAAACTTGGCAGGACAACACAGCGTTGGTTATGCCGAGTGCTTCCCTGAGAAACTTGGAAATCTCCATGGAATGATGCCGTGATTTAACGCAATTGTAGTCAACTGTATTAGTTGTGTTCTTGGTTCACCTCACGTGCTATTGATGGGACGGGAAGCTAACACCAGTTGCTGCCCTGTGTTCCCATGGCAGGATGCCCATGCTCACAAGGAATAAACACTACTGAACAAGAGCTGAGAGCTGCATCAAGGCGAGGCTACAGCCACCAACATACTCACTTGGGAAAGACGATGACCCGGCCGGAGAACGTCAGGGAGGCCAACACCGCCACCCGGGAAACCACCATGTCCCTCAACCAGGGGACCTGCAGGGGAGGAACAGGGAGGTTGCGGGACATCCTTGTCATGGCTGAAGCACTGGAGAGTGCTGGAGAAGCCCAAGGCAGTGAGAGCTGACAGCACCGTAGCTCTTGCCTGCCCAAGCAGCTGGCCAGATGCTGGTGCATCACACGCAGGCAGGGCGAGGCAGGCAGGGACAGCCCAGGCCATGGAGAAACCCAAACCTTACCTTGGAAAGAGCTATTTTTAGGTCCTCCTTCCCACAGATCCTCTCCAGGAAGTCGCGGTAGTATTTCATTTGAACTCGTGTTCCATCAATGAGGAGAACTCCTATGTCCTTCAGGACAAAGGCAATGTTCTCCCCCTTTGTCAGGCAGTGGGAGACGAGGGATGTGGTGCCGTATATGCAGGCCTCCCCTGTCTGCCAGGACACCGATGCGGCTGCGGCCACCTCAGCGCATTTGAGGGGCTCCACCTCCCTATGGCCTGGAAAATCACACAAGAGAGATGGAGTTGGTCATGCAGCGGCCCTTCTGCCCATGCTTCCCATGCGCTACTCACTGGGGTCACCGGCCAGGTTGAGCCCATACTTGGACAGGCTCCACAGAGGGGGCAGTTTGCTTTGGAGAACGGAGCTGATAGCCCCATTTGCCCTGTCCGTGCAGCCAGCAAAGGTTCAATCCTCCTCTTACCTGGCAGGTATTCTTTATCGTACACAAGGTTGTGTTTTTCCACAAGGTTCCTGGCCAGGCGAAACTCAGGCCACTGCACAATCACAGTCTCACCCTTAGCCTTGAACCATTTGCAGACGATGTCGAAGGAGCCGAGGGATGGAATGCGGACCCCCTGCGAGTGGAGGAGAAAGAAAGGACTGAAGGTTTTAAGGCTGGAAGAAGAGATGGAGGTTGCCCTGTCCAGGTTCTGCTGTGCCCTCTCCCACTGTTCAGGTGCACAGGCCAGGGTAGGGTGGTGAGCTTTGGGAAGGAGCTGCCCGGTCCTCTCCCTCCCCTTGCCCTCCAAACATGCGGTGAAGCAGTTTGGGCAGAGGCAGCCTCATGGAATCCAGTTCCTGGGAATAGCCCTGAGATACACCAGTGCCTAGCACCAGCCATGCTGCACTTGCGGGTGGCCCACTGGCATTTGATAGGGACTTCTGGGGGGAGATTCCTGCTTTCTAGAGAGGGGAAGAGCCATTGCATTCTGCAGCCCAGGGACAAGGGGACTTCTCACCCCTCCAAACAGACAAATGGGAAGCAGGTGCTGACCCACCTTGCGCAGCAGGAGATGCTGTTGCACGTAGATGGCCACCGCATCCCAGACAGCTACTCGCTCTGGAGGGCAAAGGAAAAGCAGGTCACACTCTGCATCTGCCACTTGTTGGTGCTGCTACTGCTGGTAGCGAGGTGGCAGATGGAAAACGCCATCTCTGAGCCCAGCCCCACACGGAGACAGCCCCGAGAGTGTCACAGCGCTGGCTGTCACCCGCTCGTTGCCCGCAGTGCTCCTGTGGTGGCTGTGGACATTTATACCTTTGGTGGTGACATTTGGCATTCTCAAAGCACACTGTGTTGCGAGGCCATCCTCCCAGAACCTTATCTTGGTCCGTCTCACGACAGCGGGTTGCTCCTTGTTTGCGACAGCCATGTGGGAGCTCATCCCTTCCTGACGCTTCCAGTCCTCTGCTGGCTGCTCTTCAGGATGCAGGACCCAGCAGCACGCAGCCCCTTTTATACTGCTCCTGGGCGGCCGCATCACAAACCAACCCATTGTGACACCATTGCCACACGGCCAGCGCTGGCTTGCCCATTATGACGCTGGCAGCAGCAAGCAGCAAGCTGCTGCCTGCCGTGACACGGTAGGAGCCCTTGGTGCTTGCTCCTTGGTGGCTGGCGCTCCCTAGACCTGGACCCCTTGTGTGCCAGCAGCACCGCACCAGAGGCGTTGCAGGTGGGCTTCTCTGGCAGGCTGGCCTCAGAACGCTCAGATGCTGAGCCCGACATCTTCGGAGGGCTTTCCCACACGCTCTCCCTGAACTCTCGGCCCTGAAGTTCACTAATTCTGTTGCTCTGGATCTGAGTGGCTGCAGCACTCACGTCTTCACTTTGGGCACTCGGGACAGGCTGGCCTCAGAGCTCGATGAAGACCATGGGGCAGGTTTTGCTGCCTTCACCTGGCCCAGATCCGGTGCTCGGCCTTTGGTTCCTCTTTGTCCCTGAGGTTGGCTGGATACTTTTAGGGCCCAAGACACCCCTGGAATTCCCATACTTTTCCTACATAAAGTGGCTGTTGGCAAGCCAGCCCGTACAATGGCAGCACAAGTGCCCTGCTGAGTTAGGCTCTGACTTGCTCTCTGTAATTCCCTGTTCCCTTATGGCCCTAGTTGGAGGGGCAGGTGGCCCCCGTTTCTCCCCAGCTGCACTCACATCCTCTCCTTTTCCCTTTCTCTTCCCCCTGAGGAAAGCTCCCTGAGATGGACAGCCTGGATGTTGCTCTGGGCAGCATGGTCCAGTGATTTGCAACCCTGCCTATGGCAGGGAGGTTGAAACTAGATGACATTTAAGGTCCTTTTCAACCCAGACCATTTTATGATTCTATGCATTTGCCCTGAATTTGGCTGAATCACCATCTGCGTCCTCACTCCTCGTCCTTCTGTAGCCAAGCTTTGTGAAATGATGCTTAGAGGCTGAACACGTGTCTAGCTCTGGACTCCCATGCCCTCCTCCAGTGGAAATATTTGGGATCCAAAACGATTTTTATAATGGGAAAGCTCTATAACTGGAAATGTATTTCTTATTTACTGTTGTTTCTCTTATTTATTGCTTTGTCTATGGAATTATTAAATGTTTTGCGCTCGCTCTGCCGTACCTCTGCCTGCAGTCATTTGTGCAGCGCGACACAGAGGATGTTTAAGGCGGCCTACCTGTGCTGCCCGTGCCTGCCCCGTGAATTGCTGTGGGGACTGACCCCAGGCAGGGCAGAGATGGATGGAGGGGGAATCACCCCAAGTCACTATGGCCAGAGGAGCCTCTGGGAGCAGCAGGAGGGGCAGTTCCCGTGGAGAGGGGAAGCAGGGACAGCTGGGCCTGCTTTGCAGACATACATGTAGACAGGGGGATAGATGCCTTGCATGCAGTTACTCTTCTGATGACATACTTTCCTGGTCCTGAGCGTTTGGTCTCAGGACAGGGACTCAGCCAAGCCCATATATCCAGAGCAGGATTTTCTGTCCATGGCATCTCACTGCCAGGATGGGCTCCATGCATTCATCTTGTTTTTCCACACAATTTTGGCCCAATGGGACACACTGCATTGCAGCACCAACCAGCCAGGAGAGAACAAGGCCATAAAATGCCGTTTTCCCAACTCACAGAGAGGACTCTAAGACGGTTTGGGGTTGGGACAGTTACCCTTATTTTTGTTTTTGGTGGTTATCATACTTGTACACAAATATTTGGATTCCTCCCACTGAGACATTACCCTGCTTGGCTTCTCTTGGAGACCAAATAAAATGTGGGCCAGAGCTGACTCTCTCGCAGTCTCTGCGTGCTGTCTCTGTATCTGCAGGCAAATAAGTGTCTGCCATGTGTCACCATGGAGGCAGCAGGCATGCAGCAGGGCACAGGGAAGGGAGGCTGGAGAGGGATTCCTGCCATCCTTGGGCATACCTGGACACACCTGGTGCCTTTGGAAGTGCGCCATTGTCATTCCAAGCATTTTGCACACCCACAGACTTCCACGGAGGGGGTTTAGCAACACTCATTCCTATCCGTCTTGGTCTGCTTCCCTCCCCGATGGGCACGGCCGGCACAGAGCTGCCCAGCAATGGCTGAATAGTTCAGAGGATGGATGGGGACTGATGGGAGCTGATGTGGGTATGACATTGCCCTGCAGAGGCAATCATGACCAGGAGCCCTATAGCCTTGCTGCTGTTGCTCAGCCTCTGTCGTGAGCACGTATCCTTCCGACAGTGTCCCACCCTGTGTGCTGGCCATGACACCAAAAACAACTCTTGAAACAAGCGGTGTGTTCTGAGGGACAGCTGGAGCACCACATTCTGGTTGTGACAATGGGCAGAATGAGATGTCCTGTGGGTGCTCTGCAGGCCGCAGCCTCAGTGAGCCCACAGGAGGAGGGATCAGGCAGGGGAGATCCAAACCCTGCAGATCACTCCGTGCCAATGGGGCTCTTGAGTAGCATGTCTCAGGGCAGAGATCCAGCCCAGCTTCCTGTTGCATGAACAAAAAGGAGAAATTTCCCAAGGAAACTGCCACCATCTCTGAAACTCATCCCAGCAGCAGCCTCTCACCTCGGTCTGCTGTGGGCTGATGGCTGCAGTGATACTGCTCCAAGCTCCAGCCGGGCTCCGTGCCTGCACTGGGGAACGAACAGCCTGACCTGGTCCCGCTACTGGCCCTGAGCCATCAGAGCCTGGAGCAGGGCTGTCTGCAAGCTGTGTGGGACATGGGGCTGGGCAGGTCTGGCTGGTGGGGGAGGCAGCAGCCCCTCCCCTGTCCAACTCCCATTCAGTTTTATAATTTTTTTCACATGATGTCATATGATATGGAATATCAATATATTGAAATTCTCTTCTTCTGTCTTCTCAATGGGCTGTATGCCATTTTGGAGGAGCTGAGGACTGGGGTGATGGTGGGTGATCACAGTAGATCTGTCTGGTAGTTGTTCTTGTGGCCATGAGGCTGGTGGACCCCCATTCCAGGCTTTTCCCCTGGTCAGGGGAAGCATGGCACACTGTGTAAACCCTGTCAGGTGCATGAAAGAGCTTCCACTCTGGGAGCTGTGATCTCATCTCATTGCAGACCAGCAGCTTTTCTCTTCTCCAACCTGTTGCCCTTCACCAAATCCCAGAGAGTGACGATGTGTTGTGGGGAGCATTGCCAGCCTGAGCAAGGCCCTTGTCCCCACTTCTCTGGTGGAGGTAAGCAGCCAGTTGGGCAGGCAATCTCTAACCCCCCACCTGTTGCCTTTTCCTGATGTCCCAGAATAGCATCATCCTCTGCTGGGTGGCCCTGTGGTTTGTGGAAATATCCGAGAGCCACCTGGCTACTGCCATCAACCACAAGTGTCACCAAATGTCTCACTATCACACCCGGCCTGGACCACTGCCACCAGCACTGCTGCTGCCACCAAGGCCAGAGAAGCCATCAGTGCTGCTTCCACCATCAGGGAGATGTTGGAGGAGGTGAGCAACCACCTCCAGATCCTGGTGGCTGCTGTCACCCACAAGCTGGAGGTGACCCAAGGTTTTCCTGCCAGTGCCCAAGCCTTGGGGAACACTGTGGTGGCCTCAGGGACAGTGCTGAAAGATGAGGGGAGGATCAAATGCTGGAGAGTCTGACCTGTCCCAAGACTGGGACACTGGGATGTCCCTGTGTCCCATCTGGGAAAGCCTGGTAGGACCTCCTTGTCTGGAGGACAATATGATGTCCCTGTCCCACCAGGGACAATGGGGAGCTGTGGGAACACAAGAGCCTGTGGGCACTGGGGACAAGTGGGTGAGAATTTCCCCAATAATCTTCAAGGACACACTGAACACTGATCCTCCAGTTTGTCCCTGGAGGCTGGGGATACAGTGTCTACGTGGGGACAGCAGGAGGGGGAATGCCCTGAAATGTTCCCGCTAAGGAAGTCTGGACTGACCCCAAGAATGCCCCCAAGTCAATAGGGGACGTTGTGGGGACACTCCAGGACAGCACCAGGGACGCTGGGGAAGTCCCATTTTGGGGGAAAAAATGGAGGTCACCACTGGGGCTGTGCTGGGTACGTGCTTAGGACATCTTGGGGCCTGGGGGACATCAGGAGCTACTGGGGACATCAGAGGACACTGGGAGCAGTGGGTGGTCAGGAGATGAGGAAGAAAAGTTTTTTGTTTTTTTTTAAAAAGAGAAACACCCTGGAAAAGGGGGCATCTCCCTCCTGGAAAATCAGGAAAGGGACAGAAGGCGGTGTGTTCCACACCACATGTTTGTAGCCAGTTGTGCTCTGCCCTGCAGGAGGTTCTTTCCCATGGAAGGGTTGGAGCTGGAGCTCCAGTCTGCAGGTCTGTGGGGGGCCACTGCAAACCCTGGGACCCCAACCCCTATGGGATCCCTGCAGGTCCCCCCTAGACCCCTCAAGGGATTAAATACCTGTCTCACTCTGCAGGTCATCAGCTCACTAACTCCCCATACTAGAAAGGAGTGGGGGACGGGGGACAAGTTGTTCTCCCCACACTCACAGTAAAAGACAGTAACTTTGGTTAAAATAAAATTCAGAAGTCCTCCATGTAGATAGAACTTTCTCTCTTTTAATAAGGGATTCATGACAAATGTGAAGAGCAGGAGAAGGGGAAAGGGAATGGCGACGTCATCCCCCCAAGGGAGAAGCCGGACAGTGCTGGACAGACAGGGGCTTCTGAGATGGTTGTGCATAAATAAAGAGCAACAGTCGGTTTCTCAGTTCTGCGCTCACGTACACGCACACAGGGTCTTGCATCCCACAGCTGTCAGGGCCGGTCAATGAAAAATAGCACATCACAAATAACTTGTGAGATCGAGGAGTCCACTGCAGGCGACACAGAGATGTCCAACAGCTGCGACTCATGCAATGTGAGCTGCGAGTGGTTCTCGTCCGCCTTGGCCAGGGCGAGCAGCGCCCAAGCAGCTCGGCGCATCATTTCCATGCTCGTCGGCTCGCAGGTTGAGTTCTTCTTGTGCACCGGCCGGCCTGGCTCTGCTGGCACTGTGCAGCAGCCAGGCTGTCCTCCAAGAAGCCCAGCAAGTTGCCAACGCTCCCCTCCTGCAAGGCAATCGCTCTCGCTGCCAGGCTGTCCCCCTGTGCCAAGCTGGCCAGTAGGACCACAGCCATCTCTCAGCACACTGGGCTCTCTCTGTCGTGAAGGAAACGCAGTACGGCACTGTACAGCTTCTCCAAGTGGCTGCCGGGGGTAGCTGTGAGAATAACATCCAATGAGTTTGCTGAGCGTTTCCCAAACCAGGCTCTGAGGGGAGAGGACTGCATTCAGCCCCGTTCAGTGCTGGAAATGGGTCCTGGGCCTCTGCTGATGGACATACTGCCCCGTGAAGGAGTCTGTCCAGGATCAGCAAGCAGAGGCTTTCTGGGAAAGGAGACGGGTCCAGCTGGCCAGAAATGTTGGCCGGTGTCACCAGCGTGTTTCCACGCAGCATCTGCAGGCAGTCCCACCACCACTCCTCCACGCTGATGCTCAGCCCCTGGTCCCACTCAGGCTCCTCTCTCTCAGAGCTCAGGGCTGCCTGCTTGCGCTCTGGGTGCTCATAGTGTAAGAGCAGCAGTTTCCCCAGAATCAGCAGCAGCCCGGCGTGTTTGCACATCTCAGTGTCACCGCCCAGCACAAACGACAAACTCCTGATGATGTGGGAGACACAGGTGCAGCGCTTCACCAGAGAGTCCTGCCAGTCGCGGATGAGGCAGAGGGGTGTCTCGTCTGTGCCGCAAGGTTCGTCCTCCAGAATGCTTGAGGAGCTGTCAGATGGAGGAGCCTCCCCTTCCCTAGCATTTCGTTTGCTGTCAGCCGTGGAGCACTCCCTCTTGCTCTCAAAGTGGGTCTGGATGTGCTCAGTGGTATCTCTGCCACCAATCTGCCAGTGCCGGCTGCTGCTCTCCAACCCACAGAGTGCTCTTTGCCCTGGGTCTTCCACCTCATATTCCTTCAGGATTCCAAAGATCTCCATCAGGCAGTGCTGGAAATACTCCACTAGGACTTCCAGCAGGCCAGGCAGCTCTGGGAGAGGAGAAAAACGGGAAGGAAGGGAAGATGGATCAGTGACCATAAAATAACTTAGGCCACTACAAGCAACTGGAGAACCACTGCATAAAGGGCCGGGATCTTAAGGAGCTGTTTATTAATGGACTCTTTTCATTCTGGCAATAAGCTGTCTGCAAAAGAGAGCTTTCTGTCCTCTGAGAGCAGAAAAAAATGGGGAAAGGGACCCTGATGCCAGGATCCAACCAGCTCGTACCTGTGTAAACGCACACACTCCTGCTTTTTATCTCCTCTCTGATTAATACTCAGAAAGGAGAGAGACAGTGCTAAGCAGAACAGCCTTTACAGTTCCGTGGAACAGTTTTTACAAGAGCCATGCAGGCACAAGGCAAATCATGGAGACAGGCTGCCCCTTCTAATGGCACTCAAGCACACTGACCCATGGGGAAAGACAGAGCTCGAGTCAAATGCTGTTGCACCAGGATAGGCGAGCAGCCTTCAGCCCTTCACAGCGCTCTGTTTTCTACAAAGAAGTGGCACCAAGATGGGAATGACTCACCTGTTCTGCAGCCTAAGGTGGAGCTCTGGCTCTGCTGGGCTCCCCGTGCCCTGATCAGTGTGGAGAGGACATCCCACGCCAGAGGAGCCCTTCTCCGTTCTGTGCTGGCTGACATGGCAATGACTTGGTTCTCCTGTGCATCAGCGGCACAAAACCAGAGGTTTTGCTGGTGTGCTCCTCAGGCAGGCTGGACTCAGAGTGAGATGTCAGCCAAGCTGTCTTGTGAGGCTTTTCCAGCACTGGCCTGGACATCTCACCCCTTAACTTGAGCAGTTTTTGTGACGTGGATCCCGGTGGATGCTGTCCAGACTTATTGTCATTGGGCTCCTGGAGAAGGCTGGTCTCAGAGCTCCGACACCATAGAGATGCTATTGGTGTTTGCACCGGGGATGGGGCTCCACTATGGCTCTGGAGGTTTGCTTGTGCCTTTTCTGGCACTCCTCCTTGAGTGGGGACTTTCACTGCTCTGTGTTCTTCTGTGTAACTCTTTGGTTCCACTGCCTTTGCAGGACCCATCTTCTTTGCTTTGCTTTTCGCAGTGGATTTTCCCTCTTTCTTTTTCCCGGGCTGCGTTCTGGTAGAAGACCCCTCTGGGGTTGCTGGCAGCTGACTGAAAGGACACAGTGGGAGGGGTGCATCTGAGTAGGTGATTACCTTTCCCGGAGACAGGGCCCTTGGCTGCCACACAGCCTTCCCCACGCACAGCTCTCGGGCTGTGCTGGGTCGGTGCTGAGGGCAGCAGAGTGGCCAGTCCTGTGAGACGGAGGGCTCCCGGCAGCTCCATCCCACCCCTCCATGTGCTGCATTCAGAGCTGCTGGGCAGCCCCGAATATTGACTGCGTGGGGCTGGAGAATGGGCTCTTGCCAGGTCAGTGAAACACCCCGTGCAGACCCCAGCGCCAAGCGCCCAGTCTCACCTGGACTTCTTGGTGGTGACACCTGATTTCTTCCTGGATCCCGGGTCTTGTAGAAAAGTAACACGGACGCAGCCGGGCAAGGGAGGCAATTCAGGGAATGTCCCTGGAAGTGGGGAGGAGAGATCGCGTCAGAGGAGATTCACTGCGACACTGCCGGCCCAGTGACATGCAGGGGTGCTCAGGCCTGTTCCCAAATGACCGGAGAGGGCCGCTCTGCTCCCCTCTCTTTCAGGGGCTCACTTCCTGAGGGAAGGACAGGGCCTAGGACCCCCCATCCTCCAGCTGTACCCAGGGAAGCGGGCACCGTGGGAACCTCACTCCCTGCCTCCTCGATTTCATATTATGAGGAGAAGAGGCTGTGCCGAGCTGGCATGAATCTTTTCACAAGTCACCGCCTTTGGATGATTGTGGACTGGGGATTTTCCCATCACAGGTCGGTTGCGTGTGGTATGGATAGGAGCTGGCAGCTGCTTTACCTTTCTTGCCCTGGTCCGGAGGGACTTCTGAGGCCTCGCGGGGTTTCCTGGGAGGTGGTTTTGGTACGAACTCCTGTTGAAACCTGTACAAAAGGAGAAGACGCTGGTGTGACCCAGGGCTCCAGCAGCGCACTCTGCCCACCGTCGTGGCCTGTGCACAGGCAGATTTTCACATTGCATAAACGCCATTATGCTCCAGTGTCGACTGCATCCCAACACCAAGGACTGTCCTGGGAAATGGGGTCACCTAGCAGAGGAATCCAGGCCGTGATGGGATGGAAATGTCACCTAAATCCCGTTAGCTCTCCCATCTGATGTACCTCACACACATGTCTATGTGGAATATTTACTGGATGTGGATTGTTGAAGTGAGCCCTCGTGAGAGAAGGTGAAGCCTCCAGGGGGAACAGTGCTGGAGAATCTGTTCTGTGACGGTTCCCTAAGCAACGTGACCTGCGACCTTAGCTGTCAGTAAACACCAGGGGAGTCTGGTGAGAAACATAGAGTGTGGGGCAGGGTGGAATCTCGTGGCCAAATTCCATGATCATCCTTGCTGCAGGAAGGATGCTCATGCTGCCCTGTGTTCCCATGGCAGGATGCCCATGCTCACAAGGAATAAACACTACTGAACAAGAGCTGAGAGCTGCATCAAGGCGAGGCTACAGCCACCAACATACTCACTTGGGAAAGACGATGACCCGGCCGGAGAACGTCAGGGAGGCCAACACCGCCACCCGGGAAACCACCATGTCCCTCAACCAGGGGACCTGCAGGGGAGGAACAGGGAGGTTGCGGGACATCCTTGTCATGGCTGAAGCACTGGAGAGTGCTGGAGAAGCCCAAGGCAGTGAGAGCTGACAGCACCGCAGCTCTTGCCTGCCCAAGCAGCTGGCCAGATGCTGGTGCATCACACGCAGGCAGGGCGAGGGCTGTGGGACTGCCCAGGCCATGGAGAAACCCAAACCTTACCTTGGAAAGAGCTATTTTTAGGTCCTCCTTCCCACAGATCCTCTCCAGGAAGTCACGGTAGTATTTCATTTGAACTCGTGTTCCATCAATGAGGAGAACTCCTATGTCCTTCAGGACAAAGGCAATGTTCTCCCCCTTCGTCAGGCAGTGGGAGACGAGGGATGTGGTGCCGTATATGCAGGCCTCCCCTGTCTGCCAGGACACCGATGCGGCTGCGGCCACCTCAGCGCATTTGAGGGGCTCCACCTCCCTATGGCCTGGAAAATCACACAAGAGAGATGGAGTTGGTCATGCAGCGGCCCTTCTGCCCATGCTTCCCATGCGCTACTCGCTGGGGTCACCGGCCAGGTTGAGCCCATACTTGGACAGGCTCCACAGAGGGGGCAGTTTGCTTTGGAGAACGGAGCTGATAGCCCCATTTGCCCTGTCCGTGCAGCCAGCAAAGGTTCAATCCTCCTCTTACCTGGCAGGTATTCTTTATCGTACACAAGGTTGTGTTTTTCCACAAGGTTCCTGGCCAGGCGAAACTCAGGCCACTGCACAATCACAGTCTCACCCTTAGCCTTGAACCATTTGCAGACGATGTCGAAGGAGCCGAGGGATGGAATTCGGACCCCCTGCGAGTGGAGGAGAAAGAAAGGACTGAAGGTTTTAAGGCTGGAAGAAGAGATGGAGGTTGCCCTGTCCAGGTTCTGCTGTGCCCTCTCCCACTGTTCAGGTGCACAGGCCAGGGTAGGGTGGTGAGCTTTGGGAAGGAACTGCCCGGTCCTCTCCCTCCCCTTGCCCTCCAAACATGCGGTGAAGCAGTTTGGGCAGAGGCAGCCTCATGGAATCCAGTATATGGGAATAGCCCTGAGATACACCAGTGCCTAGCACCAGCCATGCTGCACTTGCGGGTGGCCCACTGGCATTTGATAGGGACTTCTGGGGGGATGTTCCTGCTTTCTAGAGAGGGGAAGAGCCATTGCATTCTGCAGCCCAGGGACAAGGGGACTTCTCACCCGTCCAAACAGACAAATGGGAAGCAGGTGCTGACCCACCTTGCGCAGCAGGAGATGCTGTTGCACGTAGATGGCCACCGCATCCCAGACAGCTACTCGCTCTGGAGGGCAAAGGAAAAGCAGGTCACGCTCTGCATCTGCCACTTGTTGGTGCTGCTACTGCTGGTAGCGAGGTGGCAGATGAAAAACGCCATCTCTGAGCCCAGCCCCACACGGAGACAGCCCCGAGACTGTCACAGCGCTGGCTGTCACCCGCTCGTTGCCAGCAGTGCTCCTGTGGTGGCTGTGGACATTTATACCTTTGGTGGTGACATTTGGCATTCTCAAAGCATAGTGCGTTGAGGGGCCATCCTCCCAGAACCTTATCTTGGTCCGTCTCACGACAGCGGGTTGCTCCTTGTTGGCGACAGCCATGTGGGAGCTCATCCCTTCCAGACGCTTCCAGTCCTCTGCTGGATGCTCTTCAGGATGCAGGACCCAGCAGCACGCAGCCCCTTTTATACTGCTCCTGGGCGGCCGCATCACAAACCAACCCATTGTGACACCATTGCCACACGGGCAGCGCTGGCTTGCCCATTATGACGCTGGCAGCAGCAAGCAGCAAGCTGCTGCCTGCCGTGACACGGTAGGAGCCCTTGGTGCTTGCTCCTTGGTGGCTGGCGCTCCCTAGACCTGGACCCCTTGTGTGCCAGCGGCACCGCACCAGAGGCGTTGCAGGTGGGCTTCTCTGGCAGGCTGGCCTCAGAACGCTCAGATGCTGAGCCCGACATCTTCGGAGGGCTTTCCCACACGCTCTCCCTGAACTCTCGGCCCTGAAGTTCACTAATTCTGTTGCTCTGGATCTGAGTGGCTGCAGCACTCACGTCTTCACTTTGGGCACTCAGGACAGGCTGGCCTCAGAGCTCGATGAAGACCATGGGGCAGGTTTTGCTGCCTTCACCTGGCCCAGATCCGGTGCTCGGCCTTTGGTTCCTCTTTGTCCCTGAGGTTGGCTGGATACTTTTAGGGCCCAAGACACCCCTGGAGTTCCCATACTTTTCCTACATAAAGTGGCTGTTGGCAAGCCAGCCCGTACAATGGCAGCACAAGTGCCCTGCTGAGTTAGGCTCTGACTTGCTCTCTGTAATTCCCTGTTCCCTTATGGCCCTAGTTGGAGGGGCAGGTGGCCCCCGTTTCTCCCCAGCTGCACTCACATCCTCTCCTTTTCCCTTTCTCTTCCCCCTGAGGAAAGGTCCCTGAGATGGACAGCCTGGATGTTGCTCTGGGCAGCATGGTCCAGTGATTTGCAACCCTGCCTGTGGCAGGGAGGTTGAAACTAGATGACATTTAAGGTCCTTTTCAACCCAGGCCATTTTATGATTCTATGCATTTGCCCTGAATTTGGCTGAATCACCATCTGCGTCCTCACTCCTCGTCCTTCTGTAGCCAAGCGTTGTGAAATGATGCTTAGAAGCTGAACACGTGTCTGGCTCTGGACTCCCATGCCCTCCTCCAGTGGAAATATTTGGGATCCAAAACGATTTTCTAATGGGAAAGCTCTACAACTGGAAATGTATTTCTTATTTACTGTTGTTTCTCTTATTTATTGCTTTGTCTATGGAATTATTAAATGTTTTGCGCTCGCTCTGCCGTACCTCTGCCTGCAGTCATTTGTGCAGCGCGACACAGAGGATGTTTAAGGCGGCCTACCTGTGCTGCCCGTGCCTGCCCCGTGAATTGCTGTGGGGACTGACCCCAGGCAGGGCAGAGATGGATGGAGGGGGAATCACCCCAAGTCACTATGGCCAGAGGAGACTCTGGGAGCAGCAGGAGGGGCAGTTCCCGTGGAGAGGGGAAGCAGGGACAGCTGGGCCTGCTTTGCAGACATACAGGTAGACAGGGGGATAGATGCCTTGCATGCAGTTACTCTTCTGATGACATACTTTCCTGGTCCTGAGCGTTTGGTCTCAGGACAGGGACTCAGCCAAGCCCATATATCCAGAGCAGGATTTTCTGTCCATGGCATCTCATTGCCAGGATGGGCTCCATGCATTCATATTGTTTTCCCACACAATTTTGGCCCAATGGGACACACTGCATTGCAGCACCAACCAGCCTGGAGAGAACAAGGCCATAAAATGCCGTTTTCCCAACTCACAGAGAGGACTCTAAGACGGTTTGGGGTTGGGACAGTTACCCTGAGAACTTCTGGATTTCACCTGTCATCCAGCAGGAGATAGGACCAGAAATATAAAGGAGAATCTGAAGAAAATTGGTGTGGCACAAAGGCAATGGGGTAGAGTCTCTGTGGAAAAAAAATCAGAAGGAATGTCTAAAGGGGCCTGAAGCAAGCAGAGCACTTCAAGAAGCCACTGGGAAACCATCTGGGAGAGGGGGAGAGGAATTCCCTAGACTGTAGCACAGGTCAAAAGCAGCATGAAGACCCAAGGAGCAAGGAAGTCTGCCAGGAGAAAAGTCAGAATCTGTGTGGGATTCTGAGTGTGGGAAAAGCTTTAAAAGGTATTCCAACCTTGTTAACCACTATTGCGTCCACACAGGAGAGAGACCATATAAGTGCTCTGAGTGTGGGAAGGGCTTTATAAACAGATCTAAACTCAGCTCCCACAAGCACATCCACAGAGGAGAAAGACCATAAAAGTGCCTTGAGTTTGTGAGAACCTTCATAAGCTCCTGCCTCATGGCCTACCTGCACATCCACACAGGAGACAGGGCCTGCAGCACCCCAAGTGTGGGAAGAGCTTCAACCAGAGCCCCAGCCTGGTCACCACCTGTGGCTTTGCACAGTGATGAACCTTACAAATCCCTTAAGCAGAGGAGCTCAGGGGCCAAAGTAAATCAGGTTCCCCCTTTCTCGCATGGGAATTACCCACACGGCTTTCTTTAGACTGGAGACATGGTGTTGATTGTACATGCAAAGGAGACTGTAGAGCAGGTTATGGCAAAGCCACTGGGCACCCATGGGATGTTACCAAGTGGGTCATCTCTGCCAAGTGGCACAACTCGGCCATACATGTGTGCAGGGAGGTGCCCAGGGAAGTCACCTCTTCTCAACCCCAGAGAAACCTATCTGCTGTGGGGCAGCGGGTGAGGACCCAAAGGAAACCTCAGCTGGACTGAGAAGTCACCATGGAGGAAGAAAACATGTCTGCAAGCAGTGTGGGGAGAGCTTCAGCTGCATCTCCACAGTCAGTAGACCCCAGTGAAACAAGACAAGGGAAAGCCTCTTTGAGTGCCTTGACTTCAGGAAAAGGTACACCCAGGGCTGGGAGCTCACTGCACACCAGTGGATCCATGTTCAAAACACTGTGAATGTGCAGCCTGTAGGAAGAGCTTCAGGCACTGCTTGAGCTTTGTGAAGTGCCAGAATATCTGCACTGGGGAGAAGCCGTGCACATGGGTGTACCAATGAGTCCACATGGCAAGAAGCCTTACGAATGCCTCGAGTGTGAGAAGGGCTTTGTGCAGAGCACAGAGCTCCTCACTTGCAGGAGACAGCACTCGTGGAAGAAGTGCTGCAAATGTCCTGAGTGTGGGAAGAGCTTCAAGCACAGCTCCAACCTGGTCAACTACCAGAGGATCCACTCAGGGCAGAGACCTTAGAATTGCCTGCAATGCAGGAAGAGCTTCATCCTGAGCTTGAACCTCATTAAACATTCCCTAATCCACATGAGAGGAAGGCCCTACAAGCATCTTGCCTGCAGGAAGAGTTTCTTCCAGGGCTGGCATCTCATTTCTCATGGGAAAACATCCACTGGAGAGACCTTGAGGATTCTGGAGACCCCACAGATGGGGGAGACCCAGATGCTTCTCACCACACAGGAAGAGTTTGCAAAGGAGATGTCATCACTGGCATCCTCTGGATAGGGGACTTCCTAACCCAGGAGCTTCAGATGGTCTTTCATTGCTAACAGAAAAAATTCTCACACCGTGCACAGTTTTCTCTTCTGTTCTTCCTGCAAGCAGCCTTTTGAACCTGTTTCCTAAAGAAAAGCAGCTGTGTAGGGGTGTTCTGTGTGTCTGTGTTCCCCTCCATAATTTCTGAGTCCACTGATGAATCAGACACAAGGGTCAGGAGAGCAGTAATGTGACCCTTGGAGGTTTACTGAAAATTGCATTCAAGCAGAAGAGAAAAGCCTGCCAGCAAGCTTTCACTGAATAACCAGCCAATCCATTCAGCCTTGTATCGGACCTCAGGGAAGTCACGTGGAAGAGACCAGTCTTTGAAATTAAGCTTCATTTGCTCTGCTCCTCATACACCTGATCCTCGCATCCCTTGCCTGGCAAATGGCCTTTCCGTGAGATGTAAAAGAGGAAAGGGGAGGAGGAGAATAAAGCAGCCGTTTCATTTGCAGCAGCTCCTACCCAGCCGCAGCAGAGCGCAGCGCGAACACATCCAATCGCAGCGTCTCACCGCTCCCTCCCCCGGAAGTGCCCATCCGCCATTGCCGGCGGTCGCAGTGCTCGTGTCCTCCGAGCTCGCTCTTCTCCGGCGTTCTCTCCAAGCGGCGCTATTGGTGTTCCGTCACCGCCCGGGCTGCTCGGCCGGCAGCTCCGTGCAGAGACAGCCATCGGTGCGGCTCGCAGGAGGCAGCCGGCTCTTCGTGGCGCCGCAGGTGAGGCCGAGCGGGGCGGAGCGCGTAACCCATTCCTCGCGGCGCGTTCCGGGTGAGCAGACAGAGAAGGCAGAGGCCGAACCGCAGCCGACAGCTTCCATTTCCGCGCTGCAGCCGCACAGAGCGCTCAGTTTGGGGTTGAAACGAAGGAAAACTTAACAGCACAATTTTGTTACCGTTCAGTCAGCTGTTCTTTATTAGCGGCGCCGGGAAGCGCTGGGGATATTTCTACTGTAAGCCCTTGGGAAGGTGACACGATTGAGAGTCCGTTCTATTTCCACAGTTACCTGTGAGGTAATTAACATGAACACGCCTATCTCAGGTAGTGATTTATGAAGTCTCTGGTCTTCTATTCCATGGTCTCTTCTACTGTCTAGCATTCCTTTAGCATTGGGACAGTCCAACTGACAGCCTTTTACTTCATCCCATGGTCTTCCTCGCTTGTCCTCTGGATGAGCTCTGTTCACAGACACACGCTCAGTAGAACGCCCAGTGTAGGTAATTTATAGGTACCAAAATCAAAACCTTTGCTCAGTCAGCACACAGTGATTATTTCTTAACATCTGCTCATCACTGTATAGAGATAAGTTTAGCAACCCGTCTTTTAATGGAATATACTGAGGTGTTGGAAGATAAAGAGGATAGAGGGGAGTGTCTTGACATCTGCCTGTTGCATCCCAACCTACTCCCAGCATCGCACAGCTGGGCCTTGTGCAGAGGCCCTGGCTTCTCTGATGTTTGATAAGCCTGCTGGCATCTTTTCATTATGTTTCTTTTGCTAAAGGTCCCTGGCTAAAGTTGAATAACCTTGCAACACACTTTCTAGTCTAATGCTACATCCATAACTATTCACAACATTGGAAAGCTATTACAGTTTTGCAACCAAGAATTAATTGTATTATACATCAATTAAGCAGCAGCAGTATTTATAAGGATACACCACCAAAATACATTGTGTATTTACTTTTTGAAACCTGCACCATTCTCAGCTGTGAGGTACAGATCACGGCAAGCATCAGGAGTGGTAACTCACATCCATTCCAACAGCAGCTCGTGGCAGTAAATGAGATCAGAATAGCCTAGATAACCTAATAGCCCAGATAACCTAAAGTTTTTATCATGAAAACTATTCTTCTTATTCCCTAACAGTTATGAAGATAGACCTACTTTTCACCAGGATGCTTGTAATCTGTGGAACTAGTATCTGAAGCTATGCCTCAACGAGTAAAGCTTTGATTTCTGTTAAAGTTACAAAACATTTTACTGCATTGTGTGGCTTTATCAAGACCCCTGAAAGGAAAGCATGCAGACCTACATCAGCTGTAGCATGCGGGACATACAGTTATATTGGCACTATTCCAGTTACATTAACTTATATTTTAAGTATACTTCATTGCCATGCATGACCACAATTGAGAGATTCAAGTTTTTGTTCTTAGAATTAATTCTCATGCTTGCAATATAGTGAACAGGGGCATGAGCACATGCCTGTTCTAAGGTTTTCTGACCAATACCAAAAGTAATGCAGTACTAGAGACTGGAATAGAAGAATGGGTGCAGCATTTCCATTTGCCATCCAATGGGGTGCTGTAAAAGAAAAACACCATTTCTTCCTGGTTTTACAAGGAAACAGGTCAGATGGACTGCATGCAGGATACAAGCCAGAGTCCCTGCAGCTGCACCTGATTCCTGAATGTCCTCGCGCTCTGCAGCGTTCTCTCTTTACATTTTTGTTTCCCTTGAGGAGATGGGTTTTTTCTTGTCATGCTGCACTGGTGGTAGCTAGCTTTTCTTCCAGCTGTTTTGTTTTGTTTTTTCATTATTCCTTCTTTCATTCCTCTTTGCTCTGCATGCTTTTACGCGTTCTCTGATGCTTTGTGGACTGTCCCCATGCCCCAAGATGCTCTCCTGTCCTCTGCCAGCAGGGCTGAGAGAGGAGAGGAAAGCAGAGAAGGGTAGTTTGGAACCAGAACTGGTTTTTACCATGGCAGGCTCCTGCTCCTGGCTTCACCTCCCACCCAGCACAACAGGTTTGCTGAGTTGGATGGGGGAGGGGACAGCTGTTCCCAGGCACGTTGCTGCTCATACCCAGATTTAGCACTGAATCTCTGGGTAAATCCACCCACATCAGGGTCATGCTCTATTGGCTCCATTCCTGCTGACTCTGGGCACCCACTGTCCCTGCAGATCTTCTGGGCTTCCCTGGCAGCTCCCAGTTACCTCCAGAAAAACACCATTCCTCCATCAGTCCCATCACATGTTGTGGAGACTCAATAAAATTAATTGCAGACCATTCACTCTCTGCACAGGTCCTGAACACCAAAAGAGACACCTGAACCAGCTCACAATCCCTGAAGGATCACACAGGAACCGTGCACTTATCGCACTGAGCCCAAAGATAAAAAGGAAAGCAAGGAGCCTCTTCACAGTCTACTCCTTGGGCATGCTCTTGACAGCAACTCTGACAGAAGAGATGAGTTTTCAGGCACTGCCTGAGGAAATCCCCTTTTAGGATGGAAATGCTGTGATGGAGGACAGTTCTGTCACAGAAGTGCCCAGTACCTGTCCTTGCCTGTGGCCCCAGGACGGAAAGAACTGGGGAAAAGGAAATCGCAAAGGCAATTGACCTAAACACACCAAAGTGATATTCTGTACCATATGACATCATGCTGAGGGATAAAAGCATGGAAAGGGGTAGGATATGGGGCTCACATGACAAAAAGAAATGTCTTGGAACACCGGGGCATCCAGTGCATATTGACAGGGGACTACCTAGTGCATACAGTAGCTCCAGAGTAGGTTGGTGGGCCAAGGGAAGGAAGATGAGAAGCAGAGTAAACCAGAGAGACTGAGATCAGAGTGAAAATGGAGACTAACAACGTGTGGGCAATCCACAGAAAACCTGGGCTGGGAGCCTGCAGTGGGCATGGCAGATCATGGCACGGCCCCTTGCAGACACACATGGCCTATTTGAAGGCAAAGTGAAAGGAGAAAATAGGGACAGCAAAGAAAAAAAAAGAGTGAATAGAAAAAAAAAACAAAAAATAAAAAAATAAGAAAACAAATAAAAGGCAAAATACACACAAACTCAGTAGTGACTACAACACAGCATAAAGGAACCATGCCCACAAACATGAAAGCTGAGGCCTCCTGCACCCAGATCGACCCCATGGGACCAGAGGGAAACGAACAAACAAAAAAAAAATACAGCAAAAGCCTACAGCACCCGGTATTCCCAGGAGGTCTCCCATCCAAGTACTAACCAGGCCCGACCCTGCTTAGCTTCCGAGATCAGACGAGATCGGGCGTTACCAGGGTGGGATGGCCGTAGGCACCTCCTGCTCCTGCTCCAGCCCTCTTGCCACCTGCGCGCCAAACAGCACCCACCACACACAGCGCCAAAAGACGCACGTAGCCCCAGAGCGCTGCACCACCAACACAAGCCTACGCAACACACAACTCCCCGCAGCCCACCCGGCCAAGGACTCCTCCCGGACCGAGCCTGAGTAGGGCTTGCCACGACCCCCGACCTCCACCACCCTAGCCAAGAAGGCCTGGCGCAGCGGCACTTACCACCCTGCAACGGCCCTCTTCAAGGCAGTGCAGCCACACGCCACACTATGGTTTTGGATGCGCACACGTACTCATACACACTGTAAACTTCCCTCATTCCCAAACTAACTCTATCAATGACTCCCCAACCCCCTCCCACCCTGTCTCCAGTTATACTGACACAGCACTCACTGTGGATCAACAGCGCACCTGCAGCGCACTGCCCGACCTCGCGGAACTTCATGGAAGAAGACATTCCAGCCCTGCTGTCCCCACCCAAAGCCCCTTTCGGCTCCCGCTATTCCGCATGCTCTGCCATCCAACTACTAACTCAGCCTTTGACTTCTAGAAACATACATTCTTCATTGTAAACTTCGGTTACTCTTCAGATAGTTATTTTTCTCTAGGAGTACTGAGATTTAATGAATGAATACCCTATTTCTATGGGGTTTCAATAATTCTGCTCCTACCATTCTCCTAAGCAACGAAGAACTACCTTTTGCAGAATTATTTCACTGTTCCATTTCTGTTTTATGTTCAGTTTGAGGTAAAGGTCGAACTGCCCACATGTCACAAGACTGCCCTTCTTTTACTGCTCCTTACTGCGTGTGTTCCCCCTACGCATCTCCCCTTCGGCAATGCTCCAAAGCATTGATGCAGTTGCAGCCATGGAAGCTTTGTACCTTTTTTCCTGTCTTGCCTCCCCCGTTTCCCCATTGACGGGTACTCCAAGTTCACAATTTTATTGAAGGTTTACATTTGTTAATTACTTGTTAATTCGTGTGTTATCTGGTGTCAGTTAGTAGCCGTCCTGTTGTTTCCAAACTGTCTCAGTACTCTTCTTGTACTGATATGGTGATTTTCTTCAAAGTCTTCATTAAACAAAGAGTACCAGGAGAGGGGGGGGGGGGGGGGGCGGTGCCAGACCTTCCTCAATACGTTCTTCAGGCGCCCCCTAAGGCATATCACGACTTGTGTTATTAACTTGTGAAGGGTATTCTTGCAATGTGTGTGACAAAGTATAACATGTATTTTCTTGCTGTCTGGACGTAAATTGTTGCTTGCTATACAAGTATATTGCTAATTATTTAACTTGTTCTAATGCAGAAATAGCATTTGATTCCCACAAGGATGAAAGACTGACGAGGATGTTTAGTATAAGTGTCTATGTGTGAGCTCATAGTCTTGGGAAAATGCTCTGTTTAAGGTATGTGATCAAGTAACTTTCTTCCAGAGCTAATTGGCAAACACCTACTAATTAAAATTGCTTGCTTAAATTAATTTAAATTAAGATTTTGTCTGTGAAAATTTATTTCTCTAAGAAATGGACAAAGTTACTGTCACTTGCCTTCAGCCAGAGACGAAATGGAATAGTGGAGGAAAAACTGTGGATGAAAAGGGAAGATAAGAATACAGAAACTTTAACTGTACACAAATTTTGCTGAGCAAAATAATCTCAGTCCTTTTGGGAAAAATCACATTCATTGTGAACTGTGCCAGAAAATTATTTCTGTTCGTTTTAGAGGCCTAAGTTTAGTACGTGCAGGTATGTTTACTATTTTTCAGAGATAAGTCTTTTGTTCCAGTGGACAATTTGTCTGTAACGTCAAACATCTACATAACTTTTGCAGTATCATGTGAAAGAAGTTGCGGTTCTTCTTTGGAAGTGTCAGTAATTCTAGGCTCTCTCAGAAGGACTGCATATGGCCCTGTAAGTATGAACTATGGTTCTCTGAAATCACAGACCTCCCTTGTCAGGGAATTGCCACTACAGAGCGTTCTGCTTGTAGCTCATCTTGCTGGCAATGGCTGTGGCTGCTGCAAAGTATGCTTGCAGCAGGGATACTCCTCACTTGTCGACCTGTACCAGGCCAGCTCACTTCAAGATGTATTTTCAGCTCTTTTTCCCTCTCCTCTCCTCTGCTGAAGGACATGTGCTGAAAGAAGGTGTGGATGAACTATGGGTTGACTTTGACCATGTATGGCTGGAGAATAGTTCAAATATGTAAATTTCCTTAATGTCTGTCCTGAAAAAGCAGTTCTTACTCAAGGTCACTAGCTTGGCCCTACTATCCTTGGCCTGCCAAAAGGGAGTGCATGTCCCTCTGAGAAGGGCAGGCCCTTGAGCTTTGGTCTAGGCCTCAGAGAGAGTTCCCAGGCTAAACTATATGTTTGATTGCACTGACATACCTCTATTTTTGTTTTGTTAAGCATCTTCTGACTGAGAGAGATGAAATCTAAAAGATGCTTTCTTAAATCGTTTATTTCTGTATTCTCCTCAGAGATGTGCAGGCTTAAG
The DNA here is from genome assembly GCF_016699485.2 of Gallus gallus. Lineage (NCBI taxonomy): Eukaryota > Metazoa > Chordata > Aves > Galliformes > Phasianidae > Gallus > Gallus gallus. The sequence goes on along the minus strand of NC_052540.1, from coordinate 3,004,690 downwards.
AGCAGGCACTGGGAGCTGCCAGGCCCAGAGAGTGTTGATGCACAAAATCCAAGTGCTCAGTCTAAAGCCAGCACTTCTTTTGGGGGATGTGAGGGATAAGAGGAAAGCCAGCTTTAAAATTGTCCCAGGAAGGAAAGCATTACTGTGTAAAGCACCGAAGAATGAGCTGGGATTGTAAAGCCCCTCCTCCAACTGGTGCAAGCTTCCTGGGGCCGGCATTATTGCTCCTGAAATGTGCTGTTAGTGCAAGGTGTGAGAGGACCCAGTGGTTGTGACAGTTGACCCTGAGAAGGTGAGTTTGAAAAGAGTAAACATACTGAAAACAGTCTAATGAAGATTTGTTACAGCCAGCTCATCTAATCATGTTTTAAATCTGTTATGTCCAACTCAGGGGCTGCATGCAGTTTGGCACAGCCCATCCTGCGGGCACTCCCTGCCCTGCACCATCATGGCAATGACACTTCCTCACCAGCTCAGCCCTAGGTGTGTGCCCATCATTCAGCATCAATCAAACATCAGCCCAAGACAGTTCCTCTTCACTCAACACAGCCCAGGCAAGTCAAAAGGTTGGTAAGCCACATCAACAGTTGTTTTCACTATTCACCATCTCATGTTTGTACAGCACCTTCTCTGAGGAATCTTGGACAAGGTTAAGGCCTCCAGATGTTACTGCAGTATGTGGGGTGCCAGGTAAGCCCACAACAACATCAGCAGAAGTTCTAGATGGTGCTGTGGTGCATCCAAATCTGTGGCCCATGTGGTCAAATGGTATTTGAGGCCAGTGTACATACAGATATATGCTTTGGGCCTTAAAGTATGCATAAGATTATTTTTCTTTATAAGCCTGATGGTTAAGTGTTGATTTATATATGAAGCAAGAATTTATCTTTCAAAACTCACTGTATAATTTGCAAATATCTGTGTGACTCTAGATGTCTGTTAAACGTGTTAATGCCTTATCTGCCCTAAGCTCAGGGAAGATCTTTGTTATCATTGTCTCTGCCAGTTAATTGTTGATTCGCTGAAAAACAGTTCTACTAATTTTAAATTTGCCATGTTTCAGGTAGTGGCTTCTGCGAATGTTACAGCAGAAAAGTTTGAGGGATCTAGATTTTAATCAATTTTTTAACAATTACATGCAAGTGCCTTCTAAAATTCTGTAATAGAATGTAGTTATGCTTCTAATTACTTGTTTGTTGTGGGTAAAATATAGAGAATATTCAACAGGAGAAAACTTCTAACTTATGTGCATACAATTCATACTAAAGGGACTAATGGTAGGTAGATTCTAAAATTCTGCTTTTAAAAATAAATAAATAAATCTAGCTGGCTTTGTTTTACAGACAGGAGGCAAATACTTTGGTGTAAACACTAATATCATACATCCATCAGTTCCTTCTGTGTTTTCTGCAATAGGACTTTGATAGTATTGAGCACCTGACCATATGTTAATATTCTGTGCAATCCCAGTACTCCAATACTCCAATACAGCCTTTCAACTGAAGGGAATGTGGGGGAATGTGCACATTTGCTAAGCTTTTAAAATAAAACATATGGCTTGCATTTACCTCTACTAAAATGCTGCAATTCTATCAGTCTCTTAAGCTTGTCTAATGAAATTATCTTCTCTAGCATATGCTTTAGCCAGTTTCAGCCTAGTCTTTGGGCATGGGTGGAAATAATTGTCATTACTTGGGCAGGAATTCCCAAGCAGTGTCACTATGTTACAGCCAGCAGAGGGCACCAAACAACAGCGACAGCAACTGCTCTCAGCATTGCAGTTCTTTGTCATTGCAGACACAATTACCCCTTCTAGTCACAGAGCAACAATAAACATGCCTATTACAGCAATTTTTTGTAAATAATGATTGTGCATGTAATCATGAAAAATCCTATGCATTATGTTAAAGTTTGCAGTCCCTCAAGAGTGAATATCCTGATTTATGTAGATTTAAGAAACAGGTATTCTTTGATGTGATGATACAAGGGCAGGAGAACTTAAGTTCTGAGACTTTGAAAGAAGTCTAGAGAAATCATGAACTGGACTGTGCAGACAGTAGCTGTGTCACACAAGCCCCTCGGGGCATCTCAGGCTGAAACACCTCGTTGTGGCAGTGTTTCAGTGATTTTACACTTGTGAATTCTCTGTGTAGAAAGCCAACACGAGGACTGAAAGTAAGGAAATCTCCAAGTGACAGTTAAAGGGGATGCAGGACTCATCCCTGAGGGCCCAGCCTGGGAAGCCATTCCTAAGAGAAGCATCTCCTACCTCCCCTTCTCTCCTCTGTCCTGAGCCCACTCTTCACATCTTTTGCTTTGGCTTATAAAGAGGTATGTGAGTTTGGTGGACTATTCCTATAACCCAGACAATGACTTTTTGGATGAAATAGAGTCATCTTTAGACTTTTCTGAGTAATTAAATCATAATTCCGAGTAATACTTTATTAAAGGAAAATAAATACCTACAGAGGAATGTCACAAGAGACATTATCTAGAGAATAATGTTTAAAACCCTGTGATAATTTTTGTGCCCACCTGTTTAGAAACATACTATCACCACTGAGGCTGAAATAAAGAATTTGAGTGCAAGTAGTCTCACCTTTAATTCTTTGGAACGAAATGATAATTCTTACTATTGGCTGTCCTTCCATTCCTTGGTATTAACCAGCTGAACGTATCAAGATGTTGTAATATAGCAATCATCCGTTTTCTTATATACCCTGATCCTGTGCCTTTATGGATGTTTTGAATATCCTTGACTTCACTGGAAATTGAGGATAGTGAGCTCTTCAAACAGTTGTCCCCACAGTTGATTTGCATACTGAAATTGTCATTTATATTAAGTTCCAAAGAAAGCAATCTCCATGAGACCTGTAAAAGTTTCTGTATCAAGTGAAGAGCTCCGAATCAGCTGCAAGACTGAGGTAAAAAGATATAAAAATGTATTTGCATAGAGCCTCATATTCAGAGATATATACATAATCAGTAAGAAACTGATTGCCAGCTCACATGCTGCCATTCTACTACATTTTTCTGCTTCTGAATATTTTGTTTGAATTCTTATACACGTTCTTAAGCTGTAGCCTTTAGTATCTTTTAGAATATAGTCAGTCATTCTCATGATCTCAGGGTCAACCTACTTCAGCTGCTCATCACCTTCCCTGGGTATCACTGTCCAGCCAGATGTCTCAAAGTCATTTGAATACTTAAAGTTCCAGAAAGTGGTTAGGCATCCCATCAGGGGTGGACAAAGTCAAAGACCCCTGAACATAGTGAAGATTCTCTCAGATTGTAGATTTTTGCAACTGCAGAGCTCTCCTTCCCTGTGCTCAGAGTAAAACTTCCTTTTCTGATGTTTTTGTCCACGTAATGTAGTGGTGGGGCTTCTGCTAATTCATTTGCCTAATGTTATGTATACCAACTAGAATGGTAGTCTTTGCTTTCCTTTATTGCAAATTAACATTAAATTAGGTGAGGGAGTTTCTTGCTGCTGAGTAATCATTCCACATACCAGAAGTAAATATCAGGCTTATATCTTATTCTTGAAAGCACTGAGTCAATGAAAGAAATTCCACCCCACAAACACTGCTTTTCCTATCTTAGAAGTCAAAAGCACTGGCACTCCAACCTTTGCCTTGAGCATTCTTCTCAAATGAAAATAAGAGGACTGTGTGCTTGTCAGTCATCCTGATATAGCAGAGCTCACTCCACCCTGTCCTTCAGATGGGAGAAGCCCTTCTGCAAGCCTCCCTCTCTTGTCTTGTCCTCTCCCCAGCCTCCTCTCTGTGATCTGGAGTTTGAGCAGGAGCTTCAGCTAAAGTTGGGCAGTAGCACTAGTCATGAGTTCCCTTGTGTGGAGCTAATAAAATATTCTTGGCGACAGACAGCATAAAATACTACAGAGCACCGGTGGAAAGAAATCAAATTAAGTCCTCCTGATTTGTAGTTCTTCTATTAATCTTTACACTGTGTGCATGCATCAATAGCACACAGTTCATACTACATAGTGACAGAAATTATAAGAAGTGTGAAGAAAGTTAGAACTAGAGTTGGAGACTGAATTTTTATAAAAAAGAGTAAAGCTAGACATGAATATTTACGTATTGCTTCTGTGTCCTGCTAGGCCCAAACCTTTACTGGCTCTATGAGAACTGGAGTCCCCTTGCCAAATGCAAACCTTGGCTGAAGAGCTTGAGGAAGACACAACTTGGAAGCATCTCATTTCCCTACAATCTGTGTCTTAATCTTCTGGAACAGCTCCTGCTTTCTTCTATAGCACCTTCTCGGCCTTTATTAGCCGCTAGATCCTGGAGGAAGCAAATGCTGGTGGTACTTCTGGATCAAGTTGGGACAGTGTGCTCCCCTCTGCTCCCACCCTCTGCTGTTATGCCCAAGGCTTTGTTTAGGACCGATTAACACAGTATTGCTAAATACTTTGACTATGAGTTAATCATCTTACCCCACAAATAGTGAGCAGCCCAAGAACCCCTTCAGCTTTAATCCTCAAACAAGACTGCATGTGACATCCTCAGTTACTTCTAAACATTGTTAAGATTGAATGGCTATGATTTCAGGGTGGATTATGTTGAATAATAATTGGAGGTGACTTACTGAGATACCCACCTCTTAAGAGGAAGTACAGCATTGAGGAAACATCCAGGGTGGAATGTGATGAATTTACAAGGAGTCTGTTCTATGGTAGTTTCCTAGGCAACACAACCTGCATCCTTAGGTTGTCAGTAACACCAGGGGAGCTTGGTATTCTGACTCTGTGAGGCACAGCATGGAGGGTGAATTGGAGTGTAAGCACTGCAGTCAGGCTCTGTGATAATACCACAGGGATGTGAATTTGATGGTGCTATGGAACTGATAAACATACAGTTGTCACTCTGAGTCAGCATCTTTTCATTTTTCTGTTGCACTAGGCACAACAGAGATGTGTTAGAGCTACTAGAGCTACTCAAGCTCTACCTGAAAGTAAGAAAACAGTATAAAAATGGCTTAGGAGAGAAGGAATTTGGGAAAAATACAGAATCACAAGATGATAGGGGAGGGAAGGAACCTTTGGTTCTCCCCCCATTCAATCCTTCTGCTAAAGCACATTGCCTAGAGCAGGTTGCACAGGAAAGCATCCAAGCAGGTTTTGATATCTCCAGAGAAGGAGACTCCACCACCAATTTGGGCAGCTTGTTCCAGGGCTCTGTAACCTTCAAAGTAAAGAAGTTTTTTCTCATGTTCAGATGGAACTTCCACTTTGTGCCTGCTATTTCTTGTTCTGTCACTGGGCACTACTGAAAAGTGGCCCCATCCACTTGACTCCCAACCTTTAGATATTTGTAAGCGTTGATAAGATCCTATCTCAGTCTCCTTTTCTCCAAGCTGAACAGACCCAGGTCTCTCAGCCTTTCCTCATACAGGAGATGCTCCAAGCCCCAGTCATCTTTGTGGCCCTCCTCTGGACTGTCTCCAGCAGTTCCTGGTCCTTCTTGAACCAAGGAGCCCAGAATTGGAAATAGTACTCCAGATGCAGCCTCACCAGGGCAGAGTAGAGGTGGAGGGAATATTTTTCCTGAAAGGTACTGGCCATGCTCTTTTTAATGCACCCCAGGATACCATTGGCCTCCTTGGCCAGCACACTGCTGGCTCATGGCCAACCTGTTGTCTACCAGGACACCCAGGTTCTTCCCTGCAGAGCTCCTTTCCAGCAGGTCAGCTTCTGACCCGTACTGATGTGTGTGGTTTTTCATCCCCAGCTGTAGTACTTTACACTTGCCTTTGTTTAATCCTTTGTTAAAGGAAAAGGTTCCTTTTCACCTAACTCTCCAATCTGTCCAGGTCTAGTTGAATGGTAGCACAGCATTCCGGTATGTCAGCTACTCCTCCCATCTTTGTATCACCATGAAATGGTGAGAATGTATTCTATCTCATCATCTGGGTCACTGATGCTGATATTAAACAAGACCAGACCCAGTACCAACTCCTGGGGAAATTCATGGTGCAAATACAGTAGTCATACTCACAAATGTCATACCAAAATAGATGCAGTCTGAACAGCGAAGCCCGAGGGTCTAGTCCTAATGCAGCTAACTGCAGCATTAGTACAAATTGTTTTGCCTTCAGCATGTTAGTTTTTGAAGAACATACACGAATTATTGGCATTTATTGGCATCTCTCTCTCTCTCTCTCGTTTTTCCTTGCAACTCATGTACTTGTGCCTGTAGGGCTGAGGTGGATTTTCCATCCCGCTTCTTCATATCCTCTCCATGGTCGCATAGGTAAAACCACAGGATAGTATGTGTTGCATACCCACTATATCCTCTCTCTCGAGCAGAGGAACACTTTTTTTCTAATAGCTGTGCTATTGGTTTGTACAAGTGGAGAGTAGAACGTACTGTCTTTGAATTTCTGGAGCTCCTGAAATAGTTTTTCCACAGCTGAAACAGAGACCCATAGGGAGGAAGAATCTTTTCATATTGTTAAAGTAGGCTAGATAGTTCATCTACTGTTGAATTTTCTTCAGCTTTCCAGTTCATTCCTGCCAGTGTGTTGCCGTATGATGATGGCGCACTCCATACAAATTTCTCCACATGGGTCACAGGACCTGATATCATCTGAATCTTGGTTAAAGGATCATAATCCAGGTTAATATTACACATCATCTCCAGCACAGCTAATTCCTTCAGGTACTGGGAGAGAGACTGATCTGGAAGAAAGAATTGGGAATGTTTTTTACAAAGCCTAGCAGGAATGTGGTACAACACAGTAGAGCTGGAGTTTTCTGTCCATTTACTGGCTAAAACAATCATGACTGTTTGAGGGAAGTTATGTAGGTCACTGAAAACACTTTTGTTTTCCTCTGTGCTTGTTTTATTTTCTTGTAATATTTGAATTTCTGTAATTCGAAGCTAAATTGTTACTTGGTATGAAATTGTCTGGGTGTCACCTGGAGAAGGATGAATTTAATGACTGCCTGTACTGCAGTAATTAAGGTCAGTATGTGGTCTGTGAAAGTGGTCAGTGGTCTGTAATAAATATTTATCAGATGGAATCTGACTTGTGTCCTTGGATGTGTACAACTGGGAATCTGGGAATCTCGGTTCTGAATGGCTTTGACTGCTATTTTATACTGCCTCCTCTGACTTCACTCTTTGCTTTCTTCCATTCTTCTTTCTTTTGTTAGTGTCACACATGGAAATATATGTGCAGAAATGATAACAGCATCCTCAGTTTTTCTGGGGAAAAATCATAGATCCTGTTGGAGAGAAAGAAAGACCCATATGATGGACTGGCTTGAAGGTAGAACCTGGGTTCAGCCCTAAGCTTTTTTAACAGTCTGAAGGAAAACTATTTCATCTGCCTGCTCCCACTTGTTAAGCTCAGGGTAATAATTCCTCTAGACATACAGCTTCAGGAATCAGGAGTCCTTGATTTTAGCTTGAAAAGCACTGCACAGATTTCTACAGGAAAAGCAGCAGGACAACATGAACAGATAGAACACCTTGTTCTTTCAGACAGTTGGGCATTCTGGAGGCAGCATGAAGAAGAAGTACAAATGTGCTCATGTAATCTCCCCTTTTATCTCTACCCAACTGGGACATCAACTGTATCTACTTACCTACTCTGCAGCTGAGGACTCCTGCTGGAGCTAAGACAAGTCCTGCTGTTTTATCACAGAGCAGTTCTTTCAAGTTCCTCTGGTGTCTGTGTGTCAAGATGATTGCTTCAGCTGAAGTACAGACAGCTGAAATAGCCTTCAGGGACCAAAGCTGTGTGTGACTTGACACTAACTGTGTGTAGATGGCTTTGGCTACTACATGCTTCAGCAATGCTCATTCTGTGCTACAGTATTTCAATGGATCATGACTGGAAGTCAGGAGATACATGTCCAAGTACATATTTCCAAAACCCAAAGGTTGACTTCAGGCAGTTGTGGCACTGCACTGTTGTATAGCAGAGTAAAAAAATTCCTGCCCCAGGACTTCTGCATGTTGTACCAGATGCACACCCTATAGGTTAGATGCAGCAAGTGGTTATACATTTCTATTTTGTGCTGTATAAATGCATAGAAAGTCATAATATCTGCGTAAAGTATTTTTGGTCTAAAAAAGACATTTCAAGAAGGGATTACAATAGATAACAAAACAGTAGAAATTAGATGGCAGAAAAAAAAATATGGAAACTCTTACCTACCTCAGTAACTGCAGTTTATTTGGAAATGGTACAGATTTTCAACCTACCTCCACTTCAGAAACAATCTGCCTCCCCTAACAGAACAGCCACAAGTGTTAGGTCTAACCTTGTGCTACTGTGCATTAGGCATGTCTACATAGTAAAGATTATTCAATTAAATTAAGCAAGCTTTAAATTAGCTATGAGCAAACAGGTGAAGGCTCTTCGCAGGGTGCGGATAGCTCTCGGGTTTTGGTGAGATATGTGGTTCTTTTGCCCCTCCGAAGCTTCATACTGTAGTGTGAGATGTAGCACAGACAGAACAGTCACTGTTGTTTCATTCTTTTCTACTGCGAGCAGAGGGTAGACTTAAGGAGCAGTAGTATCTGTACATTGATTATAAAGTATCTGGCCCTTTACAGATGGATGCAGAAAACTTGGGGAGAGGGGAACACCTAAAGAAGAGAGGCCTTTGAGAATGTCAGGGGGGCGAATGCAGTGAATTAACAGGAAGGAGGCATGCAGAAGTGTTTGTGGCAGAATGGAAAGTGGTGTGTTGGGGAGAATGCAGCTTGATTTCTTGATGCTGTATGTTGGACGGTCATTGTCAGTATTGGAAAATGGGCACAAGAGTCCTATGCCTTTTCTAAGGGGAAACCAATTCCTCATAGTGCTTCCTTGCAGTGGAAAACACATGAGAGAACAAGCACTACTACTCAACTGAGTTTTTCAGGATTGTGCTTGCAGCATGGTGGAACTTAATAGCAATAATTCTCCTAGTTAAGATAAAAGTGAATGTCAAAGAGAATAACTTCAATCTTCACGTCCTTTAGGTTCTCAGATTGTCTGTGCTTCTTTAGCAGCAACAGACATTCATTATGTCAGAAGTTCAAATTGACACAGCATGTTTTCTTAAATTTGATGCAATGAGGAAAGAATTCAGATAGCACCAATACCTCATTGTTTTGCACTTACCATTAGTGGGAACCAACAAAAGCAGATCCAACCTCTCAGTATTAAGTGCATGAACAATCCAAGAGACCAAAACTGCTGACTTCAGTATTGTCAGATTTTCATTACTAAATCCATGTTTCCAGGACAAAAGGTGAGCCCAGTGAAGTGTTTTGAACAGCACTTTGTCCTCAAGGGACATTGCCACAGTGCAAGATTTGATGGCAGTGCAGAGCTGGGGTACTGGTATGGGGAAAATCATGGTGTGGTGTTCCCTGCCCAGATGAGACTATTTAAGATAAAATGACTTTTTTTTTTTTCTTTTTTCTGATTCACGTTTTACTTTTTCTCCAAAATATTTTGAAAGGGGTTATGTACCAGGAATTTATGAAGATCTGATCTTTCCCAGTACGTTCACTGGGTGATAGTTCAGCTTAGTAGCTGGGCAGTACGTTCTCTACATATGGATAGCAAAAGATGTGAGGAGGGCAGTCCTGGCTGCAAGCAGTGTGGCCAGGCTCTGCAGGGACTCTGCCATTTCCTGGGAATTGCTTCTGTGGTGGTCTCCTGCTAAAATATCTCCTCTTGTCATCTGCTAGCCGTATTCTAAAAACATATTTGCTCTGTGATTAAAAGGGGTAAGGGAAACTGTTATGCTCTTACAAGAAGTTCTTTAGCTCAAAAGGAGTAAGAAAGTAGAAACAAAGCACTTGTATCAAACTAGTGTAATATAATGAGTCACGAGGTGGGGTTATTTTTAGCTTAATCTCCCCAGTTCTGTGTTATTCTGATGGGGCAGTGTGAAAATTCTCTGTGCAGATCAAGATGCACTTTAGGCAAAGGTGAGCACACCACCTGCACAGGGCTGTCTTCAATCCTCCTCCATTTGTGTGGATAAAATACTGTAGAGAATGGAGGTTTAGGTGAGAGGAAAGTCATTTGGTTCTCACTGGGAAACTGGCATGAGGCTGAAGAGAGACTTGGAGTTTGTCAGGGACTGGCCTCTATCATAAAGATAAATGCTGAACTACACAGAGGTGGGGAATTATCTTCAGATTTTTCTGAACACATGAGATCAGCTCACAGAATGAGTTAAGGCACTCTGGGGAGGTCATCTGGTCCCAACTTGTGAGCAGAGCATGCTACTTCAGTCTTTCTGGGCTGTGAGGTGATCGCATCTTTGGTTCAGTTTATTTCTACTAACCTTTTTGGTGAATATCATAGTACTTAATTTTTGTATCAAGTCAATTTTCAAGGTTCAAAAATTTCTTTGGAAAACATTGAATGGAATTTCTGATAAGTGCTCAGCGGAAGATTAAAGCATCTAGGAAGATTAAAGCATCATACTTGAGCTGAAAACATCTGCTTTGTTTTTCTCTCTGCCAACCAAAGTAATTCGCCAAGATTATCAATATGTTTTCACCAAGCCAAGCTAGAATTCTTCAACAAAAGTGTAATAATTATAGCTAAAAACAAAAACAAATGCTCCCTGTAATCCTTTCCACTGCATATAGTCATGAGAATTTCGTTAAACAAAGTAGTGGTAAATCTGAGCTGCTTTTATCCTCGATGATAAAACCAAAACACAATCTTAACACTCCAGTGCAATGACCTTTTACCAATCCACCCTTCTACAGCTTTCTATTCTATGTGTTCAGAAAAAAATACTGGGGACTAGGTGTTTTACTTTCTCAAATGTGAATTCTCATTTCTTTCTCTTTGAAGTAATGTGTTTGATTTTTATACTTAAGCATGATCACATTGCTGTCACTTGAACTTCAGAAACTTTCACAAAATTTCTACACTTGATGACAAAGAAGCTGCTGTCAGGACTCCAAAAATATAACTCTGGGAAATATGGGTTTAATGGAGTTCTTTAGTTTGTCTGATATCCTCCTGCTTTTTCAAAGAATACCTCTGGCATTATGTATTAGGAACTTCCAGCAGTAATAGTGACAAAAAGCAACATTATCCCCTTTTTAGAGATGAACAGGACTGAATTTTCCTGGCATGCTCTAATTCTCTCAAGTACACGACAGTAATCCTCATACACGTCACTTGTCTGTACTGTGGTAGTCTCTTGGGGGGGACTGTGCATTATGCAGAGTGGTTTTCATGCAGAGGTAATGAATAGATGGTTTTTCAGCTGGCAACCACTGTAATTAGGAGGCATAACAGGTAGCCTGCAGTTCAATACAAGAATGATGGGGAAGGTAAAGAATGGCATTTCCAGGCCGCCTTCAAGGTAGCTGTAGTGGAAATGCTAAGTCGAGGCCTGAAGCAGTGATTAAGCACCTGGTGGGAAGGCAGGGCCAATGCAGGGGAGCCCAGGTGCATGTAATGTACCTGAGTGACCAGAGGGATGGAGTCAGGATTTATCCCTTCTCAGACCTTGTTTAAGGGTTGGCAGTGGAGGCATTCTGTTTTGCTGGAGATCAGTGCCTACCTGGGGCCTTTCAAAGGTAAGTAGCTCTTTTCCTTCATTTCTGTATCTGTGGCTGCTGCATTTGGGCTCCTTATCATTTGCTGTAGCCAAAGACTTTGCCACCCTGCTGTTATCATGGTTCTTTCCACCCCATTATAGTATTACAGTAGCTAATGGTAGCTAACTCTGTGATGCAGGAAAAAAATTTCTGATTAAAGTTGGGGGGTTGAAACTTGATGATCACTGTGGACCTTTTCAACCCAGGCCGTTCTATGATTCTAAAGCCTTTCTCAAGAGATAAGCTTTCTGGTTATGTTGGATTACAGATGATGTCATTAGTCTGCAAAAACAGGTACGGATATCATGCTCCGTGCTGCTCTGAGTTTTCTGCTTTATTTTGCTTAGATTAGTTGTAGAATGTAACAGAATATGGTTTACTTCAGTGATTTTCTTGCATGTTCTCTGAGACTGGAGAATGTATGTGCTCAATTGCTGAGTACTGGCTGCACCTCTGCTGCCTGGAACACTGATTCTTTGGAGTAATGCACAGTCCCAGTTTGGTTTGCCAAGCTGACAGAGTCACTGGGGCTGGTTTGTTTACTCTGTCCTTATTTCTTGAACATTGAGCTGCTGCAAGCAGCACATCACAGAATCGTTTAAGTGATCGAGTCACCACATCAGGATCCTCCTCCTGCTGAAGACCAGCTTAGTTTGGCCTCTGGGATGTGGGTGTACGTGCATGCCATGGAGTCAGCGTCTTGGAGTGCTGTGAGCCTACGGGTGTGGGCAGGGTGAGTGACCTGGGGCAGTGCTGCAGCTCCATGCACATCAAGGGGCATGCAGCCCAAGGGAAGAGTCAAGAAAAAAAAAAGACAGTAAAGTGTGTGGGTGACTGAAGTTCATCTCCACTGAGCCTTGGAAGCAAATCTTGATCAAAACTTAGGTGTGGCAGATTCCTGAAATTGGCTACTTGGTCCTTGGTGACTTCACGACTTCTGCTAAGGAACTGTTGCACTTTGGAAAGGGATCCCCTGGGGTGAGGACATACAGGAGGTCAGCATCTACCTACTTAGCACCTTTTGGAGGCCAGAAGAAGCTGGCTCAGAGAAAAGGCTGCTTAGCTTCCAGCAGTGCTGAGGCAGGTTCAGGGCTGCAGCATATGGGAGCTGCACAGGTAGTTTTGTTAGCATGGGAGTGGTTGTGGTCAACTGGGTAAAAGCCAGATGGTGCCAAATGGCATCAGATGTATCCATGGGCCCTGCACACACTCTTCTGTGCTCTGTAGGGGTGAGGACAAAGGGTATCCCAATGTATCCTAAAGCTAGTCCAGCTTATAGCAGCTTTGTTGTGTAAATTTTTAGGCTGAAGCTTGTTTCTACTGCAGAGTTATAAGTCTTGAAAGTAAGGATTTCTAATAAAAATACTGGTACAATCTTGAAGCACACTGGTGCTAGTAGGTTTTGTTGGTGTGGTTTGGAAAAGGAATAGTTTCTGTTAATTACTCTTAAACCTGTTATGTCTGGCAAACTCTGAGAAGCTCAGCTGTGTGACAGAGAAATGGTGTTTAGTCTGAAGTTCACTTAAAAAAAAAAAAAATCCAAACAAAGAAAAGATTAGGCACCATAATGATTTCATGGTTTAAAATCTCTGTGCTAGAAAAAAAACTAATTAAATTCCTGACATCATCAGTTTTCTTAATAAATAGTAACCATGGAGGCAGAAGAGTCTTGCATCTAATTACAGTCAGCGTAGGATTTCAATACAAGAGCCATTAGCTGTGGTTTGGAAGTGTAAAAACAAAGGGAAAGTATGGGAGACAGACTTTTTTTCTTCCCATTATCCAGAGCAGTCCTGGAAGAATATCTGTAATTAATTAGCAGAGCTTTAATGTAGGGCAGTAGGCCATAAGTTTTTTTTCTAGTGTATTTAGTAAGTGGCAGCATACTGCACAATGAGAGAGGAGGCAGAACATGTAAAAACAGCACAAGCTTCAGGAAATAAATACTTGTGCAGTGTTGCACAAGGAACAAGCACATATTTTACGCTGACTTGTGAAGCTGTTTTATATGTACATACATATCTATGTCAGGAAGTGTGGAATCCAGATGCATAAATCATTTACTACACCTGTCTTAACGTGGTTTTAAAAGGCTGGATTTATTTGGATGCATGGTGACAACATTACATGTGTAAGTGAGGGTGAATTAGCATGCAGACAGCAAACATAGGCAGAAGGGAAACAAACTCATAAAGGAACTGATTGGAATTACTTGATGTCACTCTTTATTTAACAGGAGATGTACTATTTAGCACTTCATTTCAGTACAAACAACAAACAAATGATGTTCATTTACCAAGGCTTGACATAAAACGAGCGTCTTAAAGGAATTGGGGTTGATTCAATTCAATGAGAACAAATTTTGCTTTGGGCTTCTGAATAAATTGGCCTAATGTGTCTAAAAGGCACGACGCAGTGTGTTTGTCCAATCCTGCAGGCTCCTGTTGTGCAGCTGAGAGGGTTTATGCTTAGCCTTGCGAGTAGCGGTGTTGGCTACAGAGATGGTAATGGGGTGCTGAGGTTGGGCCTGTATGTAGGGTTTGTCAGTTGTTGTTGAAGCTTTGCTGAAATCCATCTGTAATTCACCTTTAATGATAATGTGAGCTTATTTGATGACATAAAAATGAAAATCTGTCAATCACAGGGAAGAAAAACCATACTGAAACCATAAAAATAACCAAATTAAAATAACTTAATGTGCACCATTGATTGTAAATGGGAGCTCTGCTTTAAAATGAATGGCACAGTGCTGTTCATCTGTTACTTGTCATTATTTATAACAGTTCTGTGGGAAGAGGATTTTTTTTTCTTAGAAACTCCAGTAAAGTTCAACCAGAATTAAAGGATGATGCCCTTCCCTGCACATAGCAGGGGGGTTGAAACTAGGTGATCATTGTGGTCTTTTTCAACCCAGGCCATTCTGTGATTCTTCCTTAGGAATAGATGAATGTTATGCAATGTGACTTCCTGTTGAGATGCAAGCCCTGAATGCCGTTCTTTTAAGTAAAATGGGATGATCTGATAACTGCAGAGCTTGGTAAAGAAATTCCTATGGCCTTTAATGGACTTTGGATCAGAGGTTGCTCTTTGGCTCCATGCACACAGGTCAAACAGCCTTTAGGTTTACGTGTTTTCTAGGATTTCATTAGTTGTGCATAGAAACAGAGCACACTTTGAGCAAGCTCTTGCAATAGAAATCTATGGGATTATACCCTTTTTAAGGTGAAGAATGGCTTTCAGAATGGAAGAAAGATGAATGGAGTTGGAGGGAATCATGTGCAGATCTGCTAGTGAAATATGTTAGGAGATAAAGGGGTCTGTATTGGAGGCTACAATCAATTAGAGTGTACCTAACATACAATACTACTCTGTAGAGACCTCTTAGATACAGAGCATTGTGCTATAAATCCATTCCTGTAACATGTTTATTCCTTGGTAACACTTGAGCAGAGACTTCATTGCTTATTCTGTATGGTGATGCATAAAATGCACATTTATATTCTTGCTGTATACGTATTCCATGTTTGATTAACAATATAACAATATATCAATTTGTTGTATGGGTTTTTCTCTTTGCAACCAGTCTCTTTTAATGAGAGATTTCAGTGTCCCTGGAGAAATTACAAACACAAGCATCCAGTCATCTTTTTTTTTCCCTAAGATTTTTTTAGTTTTTTATTGTTTGCTGATTTACTTGTATAGCATGTGTTTTAAGTCATCTTGCTGCCCATGGAAGGGCTCACTGGATCTAGTGGGTGGAAATAACATAACCAGACTTAACATAAAGCATTGTTGAACAAAATTTTGCTGAAATTAATGGTCACTACTTCCTTGAGTACTGCCTATTCTGTCCTATTTCTCTTCTGAATGCTTTTCATCAACCAGTTGGAATAACTCTTCTGATTGGAGGTGGCTTTTCTCATCTATCATATTCAGTACATTAGCTGGAATTTTGTCCTCATTTAGAGAGAAGCTCTTGCTGTTACAAGGAAAGCTCTATTTATTGTAGTGATGGGAAAACAAGAGGTAGTAAGAAACAGAAATCAATGGTGTTATCTAAACATGAGTTGCTTAAGAATTCATGATTCACATGATATTGATACCTAGTTGCTTTTTCAATGAAAATAATAAAATAATAATAAAAATCCTACTATATTCTTACACTGCTAAATGACAGTAAAATACCTATTTTCTAGGCATGAATATTGTAGCAGGGACCTTTGACTCCAGTCCAGTTTCACCTCTGTTGATACATGCTCTGTTATTCAGCTGACTGACTGCTGACCCCAGAACAGTTGCTGCATGGAGAAACCACTCTCATTTAAGCAAAGAAATCACATTTAAAGGATGAGGCTATTCAAGACGTGTTGAGGGCTAAATGCATACCTATGCAGTTGCTACCATAACTGAAGGATGATGATCCTTAGTAATCCAAGTTATTTACAGCTTGATTTTTTTTCTCTGCTTATTAAAAATTTTCTAATAGCTTTCTTTCAACACCAAGCTTTCTGTTGCCACTTGAGCTTTTATCTCCCCTTGGAGCTTTGCCCAGCTTGCCAAATCTTGCATTTCTTGTGGAATTCCTACCACTTTCCATGAAGAATTCTGACCCTTGTCTGGATTGCTGACAGTGACTTTTTCTGTAGGGTGCTTTCTAACTGTTTGTTAGGCTGTCTCTGAAGAGTGCAATTACCTGAAAACCACAGGCATCCCTCTGTGCCCATTTCCAACTGCACATGGAGTTTCATGGCTGCTCAAAATGATTGTAGTTTCTCTCTTTTTTTTTTCTTTCCCCCAAACAGTAATAGGAGTGAGAGCTGGTTCTCCTGGCTATGGCAGTTTGATTAATTGCTGCTACCTGTATGCCAGGGGAGACAGGAATGCAGATTTATGATGGCACAGCAAGGGATACAGGAGAGAGTCATTTATATGATTTCCTTGCTTCAGTGAGCTTCTGTGGAAATACTGATTGCAAAGAGCCAAAAATAGTTGTGTACTTCCATCTTTCAACTGTTATGAAACAATGGAGAGGAAAAAAGTCTTTCCAGGAAGGAAGGAAAAAAGGATTCTGTGTAGATAGCTCGATATAAAGAATACTCTTGTACTAGGAGAAGTGCTGCTTTTGTGCTTTTCTCATGAGAGAACTGAAGTAGAAATAGAGTTGATTTTTTTTTTTCCTAGTAGAATTTGGAAGTATGATGAGAGCACATTGGAGTTTTAGCCTGGGCATTAAAAAAATACATTTAGATATTTCTGGATGTAGGAAGGAGCTTGGGAGTCTGAACTGATCAGATATCAAGGGCCTTAAATGTGAACGCATCATCTGTGAACATAATTGAGCAAGGTGGAGCATGTCCTTCTCCTCTTTACACCAAAATGTTTCCCACGAGTGTGTTTTCTGGATGAAGTTTTCTGGGTGCTCTGATTCTGCACCTTTCTTTCCTGTCTTTGTCCTCCTTTGTGAGGCACTGAGAAGCAGCAGGTGCCCTGCCTGGTATTCCTCCAACATGGAATGGAAAGGAGAACCAATTTTAGCCACATATTTGAATTTCAGTGGAAGAGAGTAGGAAAAGTAGGAAAAAAAGAAATCTGTCTTATCTCCTGTAGCCAGCTGTGAGAAGTCTTCCATGGAAGGCTGTCGTGTTAGGAAGAGAGTCCCTTTAATTCAAGTTGCAATTCTTGAAGTCTAATTCCTAAGAGCTGCCACATGCTCTTAGGCACTACCAAGTTGGGCAGGCTTTACTCCTTCATCTCCTCTCTGCTCCAGCTCTTCGTTCTCCATTCATTTGGAAGTCCACAGGAGAATTCCTGGTGGTGGAATGCAGTGTAATTTGAAATAATGTGGCACTTTGGTCATAACGGGTCAAGCAAAGAAGGAAATAACTCAAGTTCCTATCTTCTGTTGGTCAGAGCTTGTTCCTGTAATGTAAATTGGATTTCTGTGTTGAGCTGCAAGAGATCAAGACTTGCCAGAAGAGGTGTTTCATTGTAACAGTCCACCCTTGGGTTCCTCTGTGTGTAGTGATGCTGGTTCAACTCAGCTAATAAACAAACGCTGTGATAAGACAACCCACACCTGTCATATAGCCATCTCAAGCTTTTGAGGAATTGCATCAGCTTTTGGCATATGTGTTTTGTGCAGACAGAGCTGGGAATGGACCCAGAGATAAATCTCAACTTGCTTAGGGCTTTAAGTATCAAATGTAGGTTGTTCAAAATATTGGCCCTGAGACAAAAACAAACAAACAAAAACCCAGCAGATCTCTTTACACAGGAGAAAATGAAATGTAACAGCTTTGCACCAGTCATGCATTTTTAGTACATCAGCTTTCACTCTGTTGCCAAAAAAAAATGTACTGACTACATTGAATTTTGCCTGTCATAAGTAAAAGCATATTTGAAAGCTCTGGCAATGGAAGAGCTAATGTGCCAGATCATGGATGCCATTGTTTTCTCCAAACTCCTCACAATTTTTACTTGGTTCTTCCTACCATCTGTTTTTCACATTTCTCTCCCTATTTTTTTTTTTTAGAAGTCAGTAAGAAAGGGCCTCTGAGCACCAGGAAATAGGGCTGAGTATCTATCTTGAACAGTACCAAAATGAGCCAACAGTCCACTCTTAGTAGCTCAGATCTGGCTTCCTCTTATCACCCACCTTTAAAAGTGCGTTCCCACTCCTTGCTTATCCCAGTCTGAACATTGGCTTTACCAACTGGTAAATATGGTAAATGGTCTCATCAGGCTATTTCAAAATTATCAAGCATTTTTTACATCTACTGTTGGCAAACTATTTTCTATGTAGCTTCTGCATTACATGTTTGTGAGCCCAGTCAATCTGTCCTTCCAGAGTTACAGGAAGCTGAAATCTCATTTTCTGATCTAAAAAAAAAAAAAATCCACAAAATATTGCAAGAACGAGTTGAGTCATTGTCAGTAACTCCAATATTAGTGGTTCTGTGCATACAAAAAAGGGCATGCTTCATCCAAGGAAGAAAGAAAAAAAGATCATGTATCAGAAGATGAACTTGAACAATGAGTCATTGGAAATATCTCCAAAGGTCCCATTTTGTCTTCCAAAGCAGATCTGAATTAGGTTATCACCTTGTAGGAGTCAAGTTAACATGGACATCAGTGCAAACTAGCTGTCCACAAGTGTTCCTTAACATGACGTACTTTGCTAGTTGACTAAAATAGTTTTTTTCTCTCTGCATCATACTCATCTAAAACTAATATAAAAGAATAAGTTTGAGGTTGGAAGATTCTGTCTTTGACATAATGGTGTATAAAGCCTGACTAATAGGGGCTCTGAATAGCCTTGTATTCTTTGCATCTAGTGCAGACATCTAAAAAAATTTGGCAGAGAGGGGCATCAGATGGACTTGTAATGCTCCCTGAAGGGTCTTTGGCTCCATAAGTCAGTTAATGGATTGCACGCAGCCACATAAAGCATTTCCATTTATTATGCTCATAATGAAATAATAGTTTTCATTTAATAATCAGCCCAAGCATAATTCAATACAAAGCCATAATATACTCCATTGCAGTGAATGAAGCATGCCACAGCATAAATGGCATATCAGAGCTAAATTCTTGTCCCCTGTTCTTTCTCCTTCCCTAGGAAGCTTGCTGCATATCAAGTCTCAGGACCAGAATGTGCACATAAGTACAGACTAGGTCCTAGCAGGCTTTAGCTCTTAGTGAATGCACTTGGGGCTTATTGACGCTTGTATTAGCTACTTTTTAAGACTTTGCTTTGTCCTCATTTAAAGGACTGAATTCTTACATGCTGACTTCACAAACGCTGACAGTGAGAGCTGTCTCTGACACCTTGATTGGTGAAAGTATATGAGACTCATTAAAACACCACCATTAACTCCTGGCTTAAGAAAAAAATTCCCTGGGGATCTGGGACTGCTGCCTGAATACCAGTTTCTCCTCAAGGGCTGATGTCTGCAAACAAATCAGAAGAAGAGTATCATCCCTGGGAGTTACAGCATGGTGCAAGTGCCTGTCTAGGTACAGTCAGAAATGAGACAGGTACAGCAGACTTGTCTCAGACTTTACTGGGGTTGTAGGAGTTTTGTGCTGTCTGTGAGGAGTCTTGGATCAGGCACGTGGTTGTCACCAGACTGGCAAATCCTGGTTCAGTCAGCCCTTCAACCTTGTAAAGAACTTGGGGAGGAGAGATGTCAGGTCTTTGGGCCTATGCTTGTGAGAGATTCACTGCATGGCACAGAAAAACACCTTTTAGTTGTTCAGAACCTGTTTTTGAAGACATAAAATGAGCTGTGCGTAATAGGTAGTGTTATCACTACTAAGTAATCTGTACTTCCAAGTCAAACAAAGCTATAGAACTTATCCTCCAATTTGTCACTATAAATTGCCTGTAAGAAATCCTAGCAGTCACTCAGAATAGATGGCTAAGAATCTTTACAGACCTGGGTTCCTCCAGAGACCATCACAAATCTAATGTTGCCTCCCAAGTGATTCATGCAGATGATGCTCTAGATAGATGATTTAGCAGGAAGATGCATATAAACTCATGTCGCCAGCAGGTTCTATTGGTGCCATAGATGGAGAGTCTCAGAGTACATTATTCCAGCAAATGTCAGCATTAATTTATACTTGCCCAGGGCTAATCTGCTTTTTTGTGAAATCCTGGAGCACAGTGTGTGCTGTGGAGGTGTGGGAAGGGAAGGATGACAGCAGACTGACCTCCAAGCAAAGGTATTTGTCATTGCATGTTATTTCCTCTCTTCCTGGAAGCCGTATGTAACTAAGGGCAGAAAGCAGCAGCAGATGTCCACCCAGATAAGTTGCAATTTAAACTGCTGGTCTGCAGGCAAGAACCACTGATGTAAACTTGGTGCAAATGGGGGAGCTTTCTTTACTGGTGGACTTTGATAAAAGTGAATCCCACGGTATGGCTGTGGCTAAAGGGTCTTGTTCATGTGAAGAACTGCAGCAGTTGCTGTTCTACTCATGAACAAAATCCTACAAAGAAAGTTTGACACATATTTAACTGACACATCCCATTCAACTTTTCTGTTTGGAAGACAACTTTCAGCTCGGATGGAGTTGCCATCTTTAGGGTGATGTAAGAGATGTGTAATGTGCTTAGGGACCTCATCTCTAATAGCAACTCGTACACCAATTTGGTCTTTATGCAAGACTTAGATGAGTTGTGCTGAATAGCTTTATAGAAGCCCTTGTCCAAAAGCATAAGTCAAACTGATGGCTGCCCACAAAGGAAGTTGCCTCACTTGACTACCACCTGCACTGTAGAGCTGAGATTGAACAGGGGCTCTTTGCACTTTGAGTGAGTTTGGGCATGATTTGATTTCATGGAGCAAGTTGCACCCTTCCACGTCAAACACGAATGCACAGCGAAACTGCTTTTGTCATAGCAGTTTCAAGAAGGGTCATGATTTTGTGTGAGATTCAACCTGCGATGATGCTGAAAACTTGGAGGCCTCTCCTCCCTTTCCTGTACTCCTTCCTTCTCCATCACCTGCTGCTATGGTCCTCTTGCTTCTCCTAATTGATTACAGCTGTAGGAAGCTGTGACTGGGTATGGTTGCTCTTATTCAATGCAGGGTACCCTCTCTGTGTAGGGAGGAGGTACTCCCCCTTCATGTGATCCAGAGCGTACTGGACATGAAGTTGAAAAGGCCTGCAAATATGCCAGCACTGTGAGTGGAAGCAATGTGTTCTGACTGTTGGTTCCCCTTACAGAGATCTATTTCAGTTCGTGACTATATGATAAAGACAGTGAATGCTATCGTATCAGTTAAAAAGTACACGACTCCTGAGCTATACAGTTTTGCTATGAAGCTATACACATACAAATTTTCTGAGGGTGGTGGCCAGTGGGAATAGTAATGTGAGGTGTCAAAAGTGTTCATTTATTTTGATACACTAGTTTATATTCTATGATGCTTTTTCTCATGTTGATTAAAATGTCAGCCTTTGCTATGAACTTTACTATTTTTGACCTTTGACGTAAAGTTGCAAGACTAAGATGAAAGAAAAAATTTGAACAATACAATTAAGGCAAGCTCATAATTCAATAGATGAGACTTCAGCATTAAATAAATTACCCCACGGAAACTGAGCTACTTGAAAATGTGACTGAAGAGTGTAGCATACAGGATGGGCAAACAGGGCATGGTGTGTCAGAAGGGCATGGCATGCACAGTTTGCATGGGCAGTTTACGCAGTATGTTTGAGCATGGGGGTGAGCAGGGCAGGTAGATTATCCCTCCCCACTCAGAAGACCAGCTCACCTATTGGCTGCTCCCCAGACTACAAATCTAGCCATGGTGTCCACTAGGCAGAAAGTTCTTGAAAGGAAAAAAAGTGACACAGACTGAGTGCCTGTCCATAAATGTGGTTGTCCAGGTTTCTGGCTGCAGGGAGTGCCTCTAAGCCTGTTGCTATTGGTGGAAGGTGGCAGGGATACCACATGCATGAGGTGTGAGCAGGTAGAAGATCTACTCATCCCAGTGGCTGAGCTCAAGGAGGAGGAGCGACTAAGGAGCATCAGGGATTGTGAGCAGGAGGTAGACTGGTGGACCAATTCCCTACCATACCTATGAGACCTATAGACCCCAAATAGTGGTGGACCCCCTGCACTGTCAACACTGGGTGGAGGGAGGGGATCTAAGAGATGGGGAGGAATGGAAACAGGTCTCAGCATAGCAGGCAAACCCCCTCCCAACCTATCTTGCCTTTGCAGCTCTGCCTGTGTAATAGGTTTGATGATCTGGAACTGGAAGGGCAGGTAAGTGAGGAAATGGTGCACCCAGCAGGTTGTCTAGGGAAAAGCAGTTCACTCCATGCCTCAGGAATGACTTCACCAAGAAGGAAAAGAAGGGTAATTGTTGTAGGTAACTTCTTTCTAAGAGGAAGAACAGAGTGCCCCATATGTAGGTCAGACCATACTTGGAAGTATGCAGCCTCCCTGGGGCCTGGGTCAGAGATGTTACCAGAAAACTTCCTGGTCTGGTTTGCCCCTCTGATTACTTATCCTTTACTGATAGTTCATGCTGGTAATGTTAAAGTCACTGAAAGAAGTCTGAGGGCTACTGAAAGGGGCTTCAGTGAATTAGGGCGGTTAGTGGATGGAGCAGGAGTACAGGTGGTGTTGTCTTCTAACCCTTCAGTGGCAGCAAGGGATACTGAGAGGACCAGGGAAACACATCTAATAAATACATGGCTGAGAGGCTGGTGCCACCACAGGAATTTTGCTTTTTTTGACCATGGGGTAGCTTACTCAGTGCCTGACCTGATGGCTTTAAATGGCTCCCATCTGTCTCAAAGGGGAAAACGGATCCTAGCCTGTGAGCTGGCAGGGCTTGCTGAGAGAGCTTTGAAGTAACTAAGAAGGGGGAAGAGGATAAAACAGAGCTCACCGGAGATGGTTGCTGCTGGGGTTGAGGGTGAGGAAAATGGCTCAGCTGAAGAGCATCCACAACAGTACAGTATGGGCAACAAACAGGAGGAGCTGGAAGCCACCAAACAGCAGGTAAAGTATGACTTAGTTGCCATTCCTTATCACTCCCGTGACTGGAGTGCTGCAATGAATGGCTATGAGCTCTTCAGAAGGGATAGGCAACGAAGGAGGGGCAGTGGTGAGGCTCTTTATGTGTTTTGATGCTATTGAGCTCAGGGCTGGCAGTGATAAGATCGAGTCCCTGTTGGTAGGGATTAGGGGGAAGGCCAACAGGGCTGACATCCTGGTGAGGATCCGTTACAGACAACCTAACCAGGATGAAGACAGATGAGGTGTTCTGTGAGCAGCTGGCAGAAGTGCGATCACCAGCTCTTGTTCTCATGGGGGACTTCAACTTCCCTGATAGATGCTAGAAATATAATACAGCCCAGAGGAAACAGGCTAGGAGGTTCATGGAGTCTGTGGAAGCTGGTATGTGAGCCTACTAGGAGAGAGGTGACCCATTAGACCTCCTATTCACAAATTGAGAAGGACTGGTGGGAGGATGTGGAGGTCAGGAGCTGTCTTGGTCAGAGTGACCACAAAATGGCAGAGTTCTCAATCCTTGGTGAAGTCAGGAGGGCGATCAGCAAAACTGCTGCCTTGGATTTCCAGAGGACTGACTCTGAACTCTTCAGGACGCAGTCAGGGAAAATCCCTTGGGATTCAGTCCTGAAGGGTAAAGTGGTCCAGGAAGGCTGTACGCTCCTCAAGAGGGAAGTCTTACAGGTGCAGGAGCAGGCTGTGCCACAAGATGAGCCAGCAGGGAAGAAGACTGGTGTGGATGAACAGGGAACTTTGACTGAGACTCTGGGAGAAAAAGAGAGTCTACCTCCTGTGGAAGAAGAGGTGGGCAACTCAGGGAGGATCCAGATGGGATCCACCCAAGGATGCTGAGGGAGCTAGTGGAGGTGATAGCCAAGTCACTTTCCACCATCTATCAGAGTTTCTGGTCAACCAGAGAGGTCCCAGGGTGTTGGACGCTTGCCAGTGTGACTCCTCTCTACAAGAAGTGTCATAAGGATGATCAGGAGAACTACAGACCTATCAGCCTGGCCTTGGTGCCTGGGAAGGTTACAGAGCAGATCATTTTGAGTGAGATCACCTGGCATATGCAGGACAACCAGGGGTCAGGCCTAGCCATCATGGGTTCATGAAAGGCAGGTGCTATTTGACCAACCTCATCTCCTTCTATGATTAGGTTACCAGCTTGGTGGATAAGGGAAAGGGTGTTGATGTAGTCTACCTAGACTTCAGCAAAGCCTTTGACTGTGTCTCCCAGGGTATCCTACTGGAGAAGCATTGTGCTGCGTGTCCGATCTGTATTTCTGAGTAAGAGAAGTCTTATGGGCCTTTTCATCCTTTACATCTCCAGAGAAATTTTAAGACACCTATTTCTCTGGGCAAGCTTCTTATGATTAAGAGAAATAACTAAAAAAAAAACCCAGCTTTCCTGGGTATTAGACTAGTGATCTCAGCTGGTATAGAAAATACATAGCACTCTCTCTGGTGGCCTTGGTGTGATTTGAAACCATCATCTAGAGAACATACACAGTGCGATCTCCTTAACTGCATAGTAGCTCTGATCCCTGCCAGAGACAATTCAACAGCCAAAATGATTTTTGATCTGAACTAAAATAGTCAACCTTACATTCTTAAAAGGAAACAATAGGAAACGATGAAAATGTGGAAGCCTCTTCAGCACTGCCTGTAGGACTGTGTGTTGGTGCCAAGCCTTACTCAGTTTGGAGCGAAACATTCGGCTTTCTCCTAACTACTGGCTGTCCTGGCTTGCTGATATTTGCAACGATTCTATTTCTTTCACAGATTCCATTTTAGCTTGTGGTTCAATACTTTTTAAAAACGTTATAGTTAACAGCTGTGCATTTCAGACAAGTACAGCAGGCATTTTTAAGCTTTGTCTGTGAATAGGTCTGTCTGGTAAAGAAAAAAATACCCATGAAATAATGAGGCAGTGCAGAAATACTGCATTCTGACCATTATAGGGGTCTGCACACATTTTTTCCATGTGGTGTGCATACTGCACAGGAAACAACAGTTCACGGTATGGCAGCATGCTTGCATTGTTCCCAGTACTTACAGTGAATGAGAAGATGATGGAATCTTTAAACAAAAAAGCAGAATGGTAGGTTTGTACTGGTAATTCTTCTACTCTGTTCATAATGTTCATCACTCAATAGGATGAGGAAAATTTTCAAATTAACAAACTATTTTCTATCAGTGATTTTAGTCCTGGTATGATTGTGAATATTTCATGCATTTACATTTCTTTTGATGTAGATAACGTTTTTTTTTAATGAAAATTTGTTTCTGGTTTGGGCTTACTTCAGTGAGTTAACCAGGTCCCTTACTTGGACTTCCAGGAAGTCAGCTGAGTTCCTTGAGCACTTCACTAAAACATTTGCCTTGTAAAAGTGGGCTTCTAAAGATAAAACAAGCCTTTAAAGACTGGATTACCAGTTTTCTTGGAATGGCTAAGAAATGCATATAGTAAGGTTTTTTTTTGTCTGGCAGCTGAACTGGCAAGAGAGGACTGTGCCCATCAGGTCTCACATGTGGCAAGTCCAGTGTTGGAGATGAGCTTACTTTAAATGTAAGGGAATTAGTCCAGCTTCCATTTAAATCAGTGGCAAAACCCCAGCTATTTTTAACAAGAGAAGGGCTGAGGCAACAGGCATACAAAGCCCTGATCCCAGACGTGATCCCAGCTTTTCTTATACATCCGTGGCTCATGCTGAGTATTGTGGTCACTTTAGCAGGATTAAGAGTGAGCAGATTGTTTGGGCAGATTTATATTGCTATTCATTGTAAGAAGTACCGAGATTGTCCTTAATAAGTAATAAGTAGTCATTTGTTTAAAAACAAAAACAAAAAACCAAAAAACAAAGCCCTGTTGGCAAGGTAAACTGTCACAGTCCCAAGCCAACTAATGAAGTATAATAATGTTGTGTAAAATAATTGGTTAAGTACCTCTTCTGTTGTTTCTAGTCCCCTTCCAGCAAAGCATTAGGCAGATGTTTGTAGGCACCTGACTCCTCTGAAGTTAATCTCACTACCCTACTGACGGTGGGCTTTGAGGAAGGTATAAGATCTAAATTACCTGGGGTCCCTTGCATTACACCTATGTTGTCTGTTTGGTTCCCTTGTGAAGCTGGCTGTGCCCAGGCATGACACCTGGGCCAATTGTTTTGTAGGGGGGAAACTCCTAACATCTGCTACTTCACGCTGTCAGAATGGGTTTATGTAACAGCCTTGCACATTCACTGGTGCAATAAGATTGTGTTTGTCATAGAATCACAGAATTCCAGGGGTTGGAAGGGATGTCAAGAAATCATAGAGTCCAACCTCCGTGATAAAGCAGGTTTGCTACAATAGGTTGCACAGGTAGGTGTCCAGATGGGACTTAAATATCTCCACAGAAGGAGAATCCACAACCTCCCTGGACAATCTGTCCCAGTGCTCTGTCACCCCTACCTTAAAGAAGTTCTTCCGCATGTCTGTATGGAACTTCCTATGTTCCAGTATTAGACCATCTCTCTTGTCCTCTCACTACGCACCACTGAGAAGAGTCTGGCCTCATCCATTTGCCTCCCATCTCTCTTCAGATATTTATAAACACTTATTGGATCCTCTCTCAGTCTTTTCCGCAGACTGAACAGACCCAGGTCTCCCAGCCTTTCCTCATACAGGAGATGCTCCAGGCCTTTTATCATTTTTGTGGCTCTCTGCTGGACTCCTCCTAGGAGATTCCTGTCTTTTTTGAACAGGGGAGCCCAGAACTGGACACAGTATTCTAAATGTGGCCTCACCAGGGCAGAGTAGAGTAGAGGAGGATGATCACCTCCCTTGACCTGCTGGCCACGATCTTTTTAATGCAAGTCAGGATCTCATTGGCCTTCTTGGCCGTGAGGGCACACTGCTGGCTCTTGGGTAACCTGTTGTCCACCAGGACCCCCAGGTCCTTTCCCATGGAGCTAATCTCCAGCACATCATTCCCTAACCTGTACTGATACTCGTCATTATTCCTACCTAGGTGCAAGACTCTACACCTACTCTTGTTAATCCTCATCAGGTTCCTCCCTGCCCAGCTCTCCTGTCTGTCCAAGTCTTGGCTGTGCTAAGTTTCCTAACAAGGATGCTGTGGGAGATGGTGTCAAACTCCTTGCTGAAGTCAAGGTAGACAACATCCAGTGCTCTGCCCCCCGCCCCCCCATCTACACAGCCAGTGATGACATCACAGAAGGGTCACTAAATTTGTTGCCAATCTGTCACCAAAGTGGTGTGAGAAGAGATGTATGGCAGTCGAGTGGCAGTGCTGTTAGCAAGGCCAGGATTTAGCTGTGGGCTGTCTGTCCATGCACATCACCTGTGACTCAGTCATAATGAAGGCAGTAGATGATTCCAAGCATGTCATATGTCTTATAAATATATCTTTAGATACACAGACACTTCAGTGTTTGAGAAATATCTACTTTTACTTTCTCCTATCCATCCTGGGGAAAAAAAAGGTTTTTGTAAAATTTGTGTTTTCTTTCCTATCTCCTGCATTTAAAAAAGTGCAAGGAACTATATATTTTTTCCAAAGGGTCGGGGGGGAGAGTCAGACTCCAGCCTGAGAAATGCACCAGGCTATCTGTGATTCATGCCTTTCAGCATAGTTACCATAAAACCACTAGGAACATACATGTTTCCTTATGTATTGCAGTAGCCACTATTAAATATATGGACAATCCAGTTCCTTGACACTAAATTTGCTGTTGTCTTTGTGCAGATGTATAATTCAGGCTTCACAGCAGTATTTTGAGGAGAGAAGGGGAACAGGAGGTAACAGCTGCCCTCTTAGTAGCGACGTGAGACCCAATTGAGAAAATATATGTAAGCAAAAAGACTTAGAGTAGCCCAAAAACAGATAGTTGAGGAGAAGAGCATCCATCGTACAAAGGTGAGGTGACAAAATAACAGTCACCTAAGAAAAGGATTATCCGTTTGTGATTTGAACTTGCCACCAACTGAAAACAATGGCAAAACTCCCACTGCCTCAGTCCTTTGCACAGGACTGGTTAGATACTATTCAGAGATTAAAGAAATTAATCTCTTGCTGTCTTGATAGGAGCAAAGAACCAGCAAAGTGCTTAAAAGATTTGCACTTCTAGCTATTAAAATACAACTCAGACAACTATCGACAACAGTGACCCCACTCTCTCCGTACTTCTTATGGGAAAGTGTAATGGTTACATTAGCTGAGGTGGACTGCTCTGTTGCTCTAGGAACACATTAGAAGTGCTCCTGCGGGGTGTGCTGTGCTGCAGTACAGAGCAATCCGAGGGAGTCCCAGCACTCAGACCACGTCCTAAAAGAGCTGTACTTTATTTTTCCTCTTTTCTTTCTCTGTGCAGTTCCAAAACAAGAAAATGACCCAGAGCTTAGTTACTAAGTTTTATACATTAAATGTATGGATAGGTGCGTGCCTCTGGGATACTTCTTGATTGCTGTTGATGGGTTTTCTGGACTGATTCCGGAGTTCAGTACCACTTGGAATAGCCAATGCGTTTCGTGTGCCCCAAAGTAGGATCTCACAGCTGCGCAGTTTTTTTTTTCTTTAATACACGCCATCAGTTTGTGCGTGCAGTCGGTACACGGGGACATACGTTTGCTGGTGCAAAGTTTTCTCCGTGTCCCGCAGTGCCGGCTGGCTGCAGCTGCCGCTCGCCTCGTCAGGATTCTCCCGTGCCCTCCGCGTCATCCAGCGGGGATTCCGGGGCCGACACCGCACGTCCTTCCCCGCGCTGTGCCCCGCTCGCCTTCTCCCCCCGCCTGCCGCCTGCATCCCCCGAGGGAGCGTTTCCCGTGGGATGGGGTCGCTGCAGCCACGCGGCTGTGCCGGCACCCGCGGCCAGGGGCGGACCTCGGCGTTCGCAGAGAGCTCTTCGAAAACTTCCGCGCCGGAGCCGCAGGACCGGCCGCGCTCGCGGAGCTGCAGGGCGGGCGCTGGGGCGGGGCGGCGGCGCCGGGCGGGAGGCGGCCCGGGCCGGGGGACTCGCGGCCGCCCCCGCCGCCCTCAGACGGCCCGTGCCCCGCAGCGCTGCGGCCCGGCCCGGCCGCTGGGCGCGAGATGGCCGCCGGTGGGAGCCGCGGGCTGCTGCGGCTGTGGCTGCTGGCGGCGGCGGCGGGGCTGGCGGCGGGCAGGGCTCCCAGCTGCCACGAAGTTCGGACGGCGTTTCAGCTGCGACAGATCGGGCCCCTCAAGCTGGTCCCCGACGTGCCCACGGCCGGTCAGTACCGCCCGCACCGCGGGGCCGCTGCTCGGGGCGGGGGAGGGGGCTGCGGGCGGCTTGCGGTCCTCCCAGAGTCGTATTCGGGTCCCGCTCGGCGCCCCGCCGCCGTCGGAGCGCTGCTGCCTTCGGCCCGAGGGCGGCAGCCCGGGGCCGGCGGGGCTCGGCGAGCCGCTCGCGCGGGTCTGTATGAGTCGCAGGGAGAGGGAGAGCGGCGAGACGGCTGGGCGGCTGCAGCCTGCAGGTATTTCTTGCTGACCGTCACCGGAAGCCTCGGACTTTTTTTTCCCCCCCCTTCTCCCCTCATCCCCGCACGTTTCTTTAGGGCTACTTCACTCCTTTTGCTGAGTAGTTGATGCAGAAAAATCCTGACAGGAATTACCTCTTAGAAGGCGAATGTGTAACTGAGTTATTAAGGAATACTTGTTTTGCTGGCCAGGTGTGGAGGTCCTGGGGAGTGTATCGTAATTTCTGAATTTGGAAGTTTTCTTGCATGGAAGTTCACAAAGTCATTGCGAAAGGCAGGAGTAACGCTTCGGAGGGCTGTGATCAGCAGAACTCAGTTTTGCTCTTCTGAGGTCCGCAGCATATCGGATTTGTGCAAGCTGATGAGTAGTGCCATGTTCCCTTTTGTCTTTTCGTATAGTGGAAAAGTTTCACATAGTAAAACGTTTGTTTTGCAAGTACTCTCTTGAATTCATTGTAAGGGAGTGAAGTGCTTCACGGAGACAAATTATGTAAATGTTATGAATGACCATAGATCTACCTGGATAATGAAGTCATTTCCCCGCTGCTTTCCATGTGTTTTAAGAAAAATATTTGCAAGACTGGAACACAAAAGGAAAGGCTGCCTGTCTCTTACAGAACAGCCTGTAGCTGCCTCTGGCTAGCACTCTGCCTGTGCGTGTGTGCGTGTGTGTGTGTGTGTGTGTGTGTGTGTGTGCCGGGATACTTGTCAGTTTGAGTTGTTAACTCTGTTTGTTATCAGATCCTAAGAACACTTCCAGCCTGTGGAGGCTGGTGAAAATAATTCTTAATTGAAATTAGTTTTGGGTGTGTTTTCTGCATTGATTTCTGTCTTAGGGGTAGGTTTGATGAGCCCTTGGTCTGAGCAGAGGCAGCTCCCGTGGCCGTAAGTAATTGCGTGGCGCTGGTGATCTTCACCTTCTCTTTGCATAAAGCAGTGCAGAAAGTTGTCTATGGCTAAGGAGACCTTCCTTGGTTTGTGGCAAGGGGAGATGAGCAGGAATGGCATTCTGATGCTTGAATCTTGCTGCTGTTCTCTTGTGCTGATGGAGAAGTCAGATTGCAGTTGGAGAGCTACATGTGAAAGCTGGTGTAAAAAAAGTAAGAGGTAAAACAAGGCTTTTTGTCTACTGTGCTGTGCTCTTTCCTGAGCTCTTCCTGGAATAAATTCTCAAAACTTTTATAGAACATACAAAAGAGTGTAATCAAACTCTGGTATTGGGAATGAAATGTGGGGGAAACCATGCTCTGCTCTGGAGGAAAGGTGGAGATGCTGTGATGGCTCAGAGATGGCTTCACTGCATTCCTTGCGTCATGCTGAACTTTCTTGTCAAATAACAAGCTCTCAGAAGATAAATGGCAGGAGAGGAGGTGAGGGAGCCCAATATCCTTTTAAATTTCAGTTCTCGTAAAGAGAAAGAGGATTTTTGGAGCAGAACAGAGCTAAGGAAATGCAGTGTGCATTGATCTTCCCTGTTTGTTAGGTGTATTTAGCTCCGGCAAAGCTCCAGGGTGTTATTGATGCCTCTTGCCAGGCAGCAATGCCTCCTGCCTTATGCCCTCTTAATTAATTCAGTACCAAAGCATTTTCCAGTGTTTCCATCTGGCAGCTGTTACCAGTGGATATACCTTATTCCGCTGCACCAGGCATGCAGTACGGTACTGAGGGCAATTTTAGAAACTCATGACCAGCACACATTGGGGTGCTCCTCTGTTTTCATCTGTTTGCATGTTGGGTTTCTCAAGGAAACGGAACTGCAGTCGTGTTATCTGTTTACCAGATATTTTCAGTCACAATAGTGTTGAAAGCCCTTGGCTAATTTTAAGCCAGCGTTTATTGGCTAACTGGTAAAACAAACCTGGCAGAAGTTACTCTTACAGGTTATTAAATTCTTGTAATCTTCAGGAAAATCAGCAGCTTGGTTGAGGAGAGAGGCTTTCCAAGCTGGACAGGGGGTCAGCAGGCTGAGGCTGGCTGGTGTGTAGTTTCTATCTCCTACAGGTGGTGCTTGTTTCACACTTAATAAAAGTAACTCCAGATACTGAAGAGTTTGTAGCCTGCACTCTCTGGTGGTGGTAGTGTGGCTGCAGTGCTGAAGTCACCCACCAGTGGATCCTGGGTGCCAGCTTCATGGGGCCTGCCCTCGTTGCACAAGGTCTTGAAGTACTCAGCTCTGAACAGCAGGCCTCCAACCAAAGCTGACCTCCAGATGAATCTCACAACCCAGCATTATATATCATCGGTATCTGATCATTAGCAAAATATGTATGATCATTAACAAAATATGCATCTTGGACAAAACGTCTCATTAGCAAGAGATGTAGCTTAGATGAAGCATTATGAGAATGTATGAACCTTTCCTTGTTTTGAAGCATGGTGTCAAGGCCTTCAAGTACACAAACTTCCTTGGTTCCTCTTTGAGCTCTGGCCAGGCTTGAGGTGGAATCCAAAGGCAGAATGAAAGCAGATGTTTCTGCCTAATTGTCACGTTAACTTGTTTATTCAACAGTATTAAAGCTGGACACACTTGTAGTGAAGTTAGAGACCTCACCTGGGAGTGGATGCACTGCACAGGACCTCCCCATTGCATGATGGTAAAGTAGTAGGACAGCTGGTGATGTATCTTTCTTAATCACTATTGCTATCCTCGTGTAGTAATGGTTAGGTGCATTGCCTTGTTCTGTATTATCCTTGCTGTATCACTTCACTTATTATCTCAGTGTTTTAAACTTAAGTAAAGATAAATGCCTTTCTTTAGCTTTGTGTCTGTGACCTCTGATGACTGGAAAACAGGTCTGTAGGCAGATTGCTGATCTCCTCCTCCACAAAATGTATTTGCATGGGGAACGAGGAGAACTCCTGTGGAAAAATCATCTGTTCTGTTCTTAAAGTGTGATGTGAACATGGCAGTGGCCTCCCTGAAAGCTGTCACCTCCTGAAGAGAGCTCTTAGAGATGCTCAAGAGACTCCTCTTAAAATTCTCTTCCATAGTTTCACTAAAAGATGTGAGATTTTTCTGTTCTAGTGAAATCTATTCCATTAACGAGTGCAGGATTAGGAAAGAAGAGTGCTTTGACATAGAGTGGAGTGGAAGTCCTAACAACAGGTACTGCTGAGCAGCAGATCTCCTTGGTCTGTCTAAAGGACTTTGTTTGCTGCTAGCGGAGTCTGTAATGTAGTCTGCTTTTCTTGAACAAACAGTGAATGTTTCAAGGGTAATTTGCTGCAAATAGCAAACAGATTGATCAGGTAGAGGTACTGCTGCTTTGGCTGGGATGCAGAGGAAGGGTTTTTTGTGTCTTTCCCAAGACTGGAAATTGAGGTAATAAGCTCCTGGTTTTGTACTTTGATTGTTACAGGCTGAGCAAGCTGGGATGTTTTTGTGGGAGTTCCTAGGTGAACATTTTGATGAGTGAGAATTACATATTGACTCCAAGGATGAAGGGCTGCATTAATCCTGCCAAGGAACTAAGCCTGTGGTTCCAGAGAGTCTAGATAACTCAAAGCTGATGCTTACCGCAATGCATGGTATTCCTCCCAGACATGGGGCTGTAGTGAGCAATATCCTGTGAACCCTGGGTTGTATTACAGTGTAGCTGCACGTAGGCACTGGCTGTGCTTACGGTTCTGTTTATTTATGGGCTTTTTCCCTGGCACTGAGCACAGGGGTGGCTGACTGCATCCAAATTCGCAGAAGGAAACTGGATGAACCCATCTGGGTTCTCGGACTTGTCCACAGACAGCGAATTGTAGCTGAGCCAACACAGAAGTAGCCCTTGTTTCCTCTGCTGATCATGTAACCACAAGAAAATCCTCCCTCTTCATACAAGCCCAATTCTGTCTCTTTTGCTTCTTAGCTAGTATATGAGGAAGACTATATTCAAACATGTAAGTGGTAGAGAGAAAATTGGGATGACTTCTGGTAAGCAAGAAGGATGTCTGTCACTCATAAAAGAGTTCTAGGACATCTTTACCCCCCTGAATGTTAATCTTGTTGAGGGCTGCTGAAAGGACAGTTTGCTTTTCATGCTGCTCTACTGCTCAACAAAGAGTGTTGGCTCTCGGACTCAGTTCTGAAGGGCAGAATTTGTCCAGCTAAGTGCTTCTTTATTTTCTACTGTCATCCAGCACCTTTAAATCAACAACACCTTTACATCAGCAGTTCCTTACCATCTGTATATACTGAATGTCCCATTGCAGAGCTGGACATGCATTAACAGTTTGTACATTAAATCTATTTTACTTTGTGAATAACTACAGAAGAGTCCTAGATTCCTACCAGAAGCTCCTTGGATATGATGCATGAGTATTAAACTAACCATTTTGAAATGAAGAGGGTTGTACCACACTTTATTTTTCTTGTCTCTTTTTTTTTTCTCTTATCACTCAGCTCTTTATTTCTATGATCTCGGTGAGAACACTGTAATTCCGCTGGTAAAGGTGCAGTGTTGAAACACATTTTGTTCACATCAACATTCTGTTAAAGTCACTCATAAGCCTTGTGCTTACCAGATGTGAAACGCACTTCCTTATTGGCTCTGGAAAGTTCTTGCCCCATCAGAAAGAGCAACTAAAAGTCTTTGGTGGGAAGGGCAATTTACACCCAGGTTCCTGTTCACCTGTGTACTTGGCTGTGCATACTGCATGCAGCAGCGTGGATGAAGAGTATGCCTGGGAGAAAGAGTTGTTGGATAAGCACTGTCACATTAATGCTTAAAAAGAGTAGAACGGTTGATATGTTTTAGAACAAGCAAAGAAATAATCTTGTTTCCACGAGGTTTAATTTTCTTTTAGAAAATAGAACTATCATGTCGTAGCTGCTAGCTGTAATAACCTTGTGAAATGTCCTTGGCATTACTTGTGCCTTATTACAATGGGAGATTTCCTTATGTGATACACCTCTACCAGCTTTGTTGCTCTCTGCATAGCCAAAGATGAGGCCAGCTGTGCCTCAGTTTTTCCGTCTTGGTGGTGGTGTCGTGGTATGTTATTCTTAGGGGGTTTAGCTGAAAAGCAAGGGAGCGGGACTGCGGGTGGACAAAGTATCAGTGGGGTACTTTCATTTCTTCAGGCTGATTTCCCCATAATTCTTTATGATAGGAAAAATGCTATGGTTTCTCTTGGTTTCTGATTACTTGGAAGTTGAACCTGAAAATCATCCATCCTTCCCTCTTTTCTTCCAAACCAAGTCCCAGGGAGGAAGCAGTCTTTCCTGAGTCTCTGGGCAGTCACAGGCTGTAAACTGTGCTTATGGTGACAGCTATTGTGAGCAGAAAAAAAGTTACACTTTTGCAGCCTGCAGCTCCTCTGGAGTAAGGATGCCTCCATCATTAATCTTCTCGGGATTTTATAGCCCTCTTCAGGCTCAGATCGTCATCATGAGCGTTAACCTGAGGCTGGTGATGACTGTAGCAAGACTCATGCCAGTGCTAGTATCTTTCCTTCTCTCTGTTTCTTTTCCCAGTTGCCCACTCCGTAGTACCCTCCTGGGAGCAATCTGTATGCAAAAAGATCTGTTTAAACTTACTTAGTGCCTCATAAAGAGTGAATCACTGTTCCACTGCCAGATGGAAACCTCTAGTGCTTGATGGAAATCTCCAGAACTCCTATCTGTGAGCCTCGGAAAGAAAGTGTCCTCTGTGATTTGCACGACCATTTGGTCTAAGTGAGCACAGAAGACTGGCTTAGTTACTTGGATCAACCTTTGCTGTAAACATATGGAGAAGGAATCCAAAAGTCAGCAGAGAATTGACTCTTCCCCCTTGTCATCAAAGAGAGTCAAGGGAAGGAGCCAAGCGTTCCTACGATTCGAGTGGTCTGCTCTTTTTCTCTGAAATCTCTGTGCAAAAGGCTGTAGTCATTTAATTTTTTTTTTATCATCACCTCAAGATCTGGTTATTCTGAACTGCAACGCAAAATTGAGTACAAGCTTAGGAACAAATGACTGGCCTTAAAATATTAGTGACTCCCAAGAGCTGCCTCTGTAGCAGCTTATCTGCCCCTGAAGTTGTGCTATCTTTAAATCTAATCAGAAAGTAACCAAAAAATATCCTCCCCACACTTCAGTTCCTCTTAACCGAAGGGCAGTACTAATGAAAAGGCATTAGTATGGTAAGTGGAAGCCAAGTTGGCACGATAATAATTGCTATGTACATCAATAGAATAAATACATCAAAATCAGTAAAAGCTTTTATAAAGATTAATCATGAAAATGAGCATGAACCTGAGGATCTGTGTAAAGCAAGACTGTGTGTGAAATGCATCCCGGAATAAAATGAATTTCTCTCTAAAAATAATTCTGCTTTTAGGCTATATAAAATGATCTATAGTTTCAAGCATTATAAAGTCTTTGTAATTGAATCTTTCTCCCATGAAAGCATAAAATAGCATGATGAAGAGGCATATGTTTAATAATACCTCAGATAGATACTCATCAATTACAGTTTAGAGCACAGCATCTGCTTCTAGGGGAAAACACAAGTTTTGATGGATCAGAATAAATTTCCAAACAGCAGCCAAGCCCATGACACAATTTATACCTGCTCTCTCAATCTCTGTCAATGTGATCAAGTATTACTACTTAATATGGCAGGAGCATGTCGATACCTACAAAGAGATACTTACAAATTCTCGATCCGTTCACATTAAGATAATCTCTAAGCAACATGAGTGGATGAAATGAAGTACCTAGCCAACGATTTAATTAATTATCATCTTAAAGATGCATGTCTCTGCTCTGTTTCTTAGGAGGGTGACATGTCCAGAATGCTTTGTTACGGGTATCTTTTGTCCATTTCAAGAGCTAAATGTTTTTTTTTGTAGCAATACTGATACCCGGAATTAGGTGCTTGTTTGAACTGCTTTTACAGTTCTGGACCTTACAGCTGCCTTGTGGAAGAGCATAAGGACAGGATTTATATCACCAGTTTAGGGTGTAAAATGAATCTCATGTTGTTGAGAAGACTTTGCTGAGCCCATTTGGAGTCTAGTGGTATCTGATGGCAAGGAAAGCTGCATGGGTTAGAAATGCAGTGTCATTAAATTCACTGCTCTGTGGTACTCTTCAGCAGATGCTTAGCTGCTTCTGGGTGGTTTATTCCTAAAGTGAAAGGTTTATGCACTTCTGTAATAGGGTAGCACCTCAAGACTCACTATGGATTGAAGGTAACCTCTTCGTACAGGGTGCTGCACAGACATGCCAAAGCCTTTGGCCCTAGCAATCTGAAAGATGAATTTTAGAGTTTGTGTGTATCCTGGATCGCCTTGGGGCTATAAGTCTGTCCAGCACCAAGTGCTTTTGCACTATTTAGCAAACAATTTATAGAGGAGTAGTGACAACTTCCTCTTATGGATAAGCACTATGCATATGCTATTATGAGTATAAATTCATCTATTTCGCTGTTTCTTGTCAAACAGTTTTAAAGGATAGTTGTTAATTACATTCTTAGTGTACTCACACATGCAAGATCAACGAATACATTTTTTACTTGTGATTTTTCAAGTCACTAGTTCAAAGAATATAGAAAGCACTTGGTGGAGAATTTTTAAATCTCATAGATGACACCATTTAATGTATCAGGTAATGACTCAGAATTCTCATGATCAAAATCCTCATTAATCCAGATAACATCCTCAGGTTCTGTCTTGCATTTTGATAGCTAAAACATGAGAGTAAAACCCAAATGCAGCCAGGCAATGGTGTAGGAACTTTTTCCCCCTAGAAGTTCTCTTTAATCAGCCTTTCCCTCCTTTTGATCTGTATCGCTTAGTTGTTCTGTGCCCTGTAGTGTTCTTACTGGGTTTCCGTTAATACCAAAGATCAATGTATGTAAGCATTTGAAGTATATATTATATATATATATATATATACGGATTTTTGGTTTTCTAATTACTTTGCTTGATTCCCGAGGTTGTGGTCTTTCTTCAGAGCTCTCCATCGCACATAATGTGCGACGGACACTGTGGAGGACCATTCTTCTCTGAGAGTTTCACCCCAGCAAAGAGGTTCTGCCATGCAGACTACTGTCAAGTCCTTTAAAAACAAATGAGAGAGGAGTTTCAGAGAGCCACTTTCTGAATCATATCAGATAGGTCGTGGTAGCTTTGTTTGGTGGCTAGTTTGATTGGATATTTCGGCAGATCTCTAGATGTTAATGGTTAAATGTATTCATTGCTCCAACAAGGGTCTTATTCAGAGGGGACTGTTCTCTGCTCGTTATGCATGCATAATTCCCATTAATGCTACTGAGGGTTAAGTGTGCATAGTCGGGGGGGAGGATGAAGCTTCTGTTTACACAGTCATGTTTGCACTCAGAGAAGAGGTTTCCTAACATGTGAGGAATTGTTTGTTTCCATAGATGCCTTTACTTTTAAGAAGCTTTAGATCTCTTATTTGAAGAGTGGATGAGAATGGGAGAAGGTGATGTTTGTATAACTTAGCTACCACCTCACGCTCCATACTTTGTCAGTAGCTAGGAATATTACTGCAGTGCAATTACTGGACAAGCCCTTTGAAAGTAGCTCAGTGCCTGGAAATTCAGGGGTCTTATTTAGGTATAAAAATAACAACTCAGAATTTGTAGCTTCAGGCACAAAGCTTTTCCAACTTTTGACTCATGCTAATCAGGGTGACAAGATTTTGTGATCTATATACAAAAACGGTATTTTCCGTCAAAAACCTTCAGATTAAGATTCCTCACTCTGAGGTGCACATCAAAGTCATGTAAAAGCCATAAAGAAACTAAGTGGAGCCTAAGAAAGCCTTTCAAGTTCCAGAAAGTGCTTGAACTACCAAGGGTTTTGAATTGCTCTAATCTCTGACATGGGTGATGTGCTGGGCTAGCAGTTTTTTGTTTTGTCGCAAATCATCCATGCACATAGTGCAGAGGGACCCTGACAAAGTCATTTTACTTTTGAAAAGGCCTCCTATTCACATTTACATGTTTACTTCCACTTTGTTCAGGTCTAAGTAGCGGGGCATTTGCATAGTCTTCCCTTTGTTCTCAGTAAATATAGAGAAAAATAAGCAAGATTCCTGCTGTGAAATTAAAGCTCTACTCCTAACAGATCTTAAGGGCCAAATCCTCACAAAAGGTACAGCGACTTAGTGCCAAAGGAGCTGGCGTCCAGGAAAGCTTGCCCTGGGTGTTTGTGCTAGAAACTGTGAATAAGGGGAAGGGAATCTGGTGAAAATGGGGTGTAATTAGAAAAATACACTGCTGAGAGCTTCTGGAAGAGTAGGGTAATAGAAAACAGTGCTGGGATGGTCCTGAACTGGTCATCTGGCCCATTCCTGCTAGTTGGAGCCAGGATTAGTTGTGTTTAAAGCAGTAATATGCGATCAAAGCTTTTTTAGGCTGTTTATTCCAGTCCTTAAGGCCAGGCTGGATGTGGGTCTGGGCAGCCTGGTATGGTGGTTGGCGACCCTGCACAGAGCAGGGGGGTTGAAACTAGATGGTCATTGTGGTCCTTTTCAACCCAGGCCATTCTATGATTCTATGATCTTACTGCTTTCTTTCTCTCCCTATCGCAAAGCCTGACTCTCCTTTCCTGAAATACAGGGCTTTTCCTTCTTATCCTGTTCTTATCATCTTCCTCCTTGCTTTAATATTCATATATGGGAAAACTACTTGAGCTTATGCTATGCATTTGTACTGGTGATAGAGACAGAACAAAGCTTTTTTTTTTGTTTGTCCTTCCAGTCTAGTTTTGGGATATGCGTAGTAGTTAGTGCATGTAGTCAAATGAGCTTTGTAACAGCATGCACACTTCTTATTGGACGAAAAACATCAGTCTAAAAGTCCAAACTCCTTAAGAGCAGTGTGGTCTTAAGAAGCAGGCATTCTGTTATTATGGTGCTGGATGCATGGGGAAGTCACTCCACCTAACCATGCGTAGCTGGCACAGAAGATCTTCAGCTTATATATAGTATTTGTATTACATCTGTGACTGTTTTCCTGGACAGTACAAGCATATTCAATACTTCCCCTGAAACCATTAACATAGGATTCTGCCTCCTTGCACATGCTCAGTCCTTTTGTGCTGGTGGTCCTGAGACGCCCAGTGGTCATGAGTCTTTCCTTCTCTCTCTCTCTGGTCCTTTAGTTGAACTCTCTGGTCTTTTTACTTTATTAGGGATGGAAAGTTCCTTTGTTGGGATGTTTTACTGACTGCAGGACCAAGGACTTCTTGTAACTGGTTCTTATCTTCGGAGTGGCCTTGGGGGGTGGTCTTGCTATGTAGGCAGGAACCTACTGCAAACAATCTATTTCCTGTTATCTAAAATGGTCACAATGCCCCACGACAATTCCCCCCTTTGAGACTTCTAAAATTACATACTTTGGTAGTCTCATGTATGTAATTGTTACAAAAATCTAAAATTAAAATTCAGTAGGTCATGGTTCTAATTCACTGTTCCAATGAAACAATACATATCTTAATGACCTTACAAAATCGCATCGATGCAAACAATAGAACAACCAAATCCATTGTGCTCAATAACTTTTTAAGCTGCATTGATGAAGTTCAACTTAATTCTGTACACATTCTTTTCTACTGTTCTCTCACATTCCATTATTCTCACATCCCATTATAAGCACAAGAAATATAAGTCCTTCTAATAATGAAGCAAGATATCCTCATAGTGACTACCTTCCTATCCCCTGGAAGACTTTATTTAGCCAGTTTTGTTCATCTGGCTTATGATCTGGCTGTCTTTTGCAACTTTTCTCATTTTATCCATTTGTTCTTCCAAATCTTGTGAAATACTTGTGTATGGGAACTGCTGAATCACGGCCTGAACCTCTGATTGACCACCTGAGGCGAGTGCTGAGTCAGCTGCAGGGGCACAGGTGAATGCAATTTCACCTGAGTGACCAGAAGGGGTGGAGCCTGGCTGCACCTCTCCCAGACCCCATTTAAGGGCTGACTCCCAAAGAGGAAGGATTTTTATCTGGAGATCACTCTTCTTGGAGCCCTTCTGTGAGCCTGGGACACAGGTAAGTTCTTTATTTCATTACTCCTTTGTAAATGTGATAATCTCTCTGCTCCTATACCTTTTTACCTTACAATCTGTATACCTGTTTGCCATACACTTGGTGAGCCAGGCAGGAGCAGTCTGTCTTCATCACCATTAAAGGAAGCACTTCAAAAGACCCTAGGCCCACTGACGTATCATTTGGACGCACCAAAAGAAACATTGGTCGCTCTACAGGAGAAGAGCCCCATTCAGGAGGGAAAATATCCTATTCCTGAGAACACTTGGTACACAGGTGGGTCCAGCAAGGGCAACCTGAGCAAGTGGAGAGCAATAGCATACCATCCCTCCACTGAGATGATCTGGTTCATCCATTCTTATTCTTGGTGGCATGTACTTGAATTTGAGTATAGCTCTACTTAAAAGTGGTACAGGGCACTCAGGCATATATAAAAAAACTGATGCCTAAATGTTAGTTGTCAAAGAATGGCCTATCCTCCATGTTCCCCCTGACACCAACAGCTGGGGCTGTCTGACTGCTTAACTGCTCTTAACAAGTATTAATAACAGAGTAAGTTGCTCCCATATCTGCAAGAAATTTCACTTCTTTCTTTATACTCAGTTGAGGATAACTTTGAATCTGCCCCTGACCACCTTCAATCTTCATCTAAAGTCAGTATTTTCTCTGCCTGGCTCGACACTCCTCCAAAACCTCCCTGCTGCATTGGCTGCCTGTTTTGATACTCCTCCCAAACTCTTAAATCCCTGCTAATTTAGTGGGCAATCTCTTCTCCAGTGCTCTTTTTGCATGCGTGTAAGGCATTGGTCCTCTGCTAAGTGCAGTCTCGTTCCTGTTCTGCACCAACTGGTGCAATTTAGACAGATTTTTTGCTTTATGGATAGCATGCCTTATCCTGAATGAAATCAGTCTCCAATACTTAAGTAGTGCCAAGATTGTTCAGGTCCCACTTAGGAGACTGAGAAAAAAGGTTTTCCACTGTTCCCTGTTGTGCTCCATGAATGTGGATTCTTTCTGCTTCTTCCTCTGCCTTTGCTAAACTACAGTTCTTTGTTTGTGTCAGCAGTCTTGCAAATCATTCCAATCTGGGTCTGATAATAGTTTCCACTGCCTTAGCTACCTTGTCTTGGTCCTCTCTGTGCGCTGCTTCAAAAGCTTTCTGGGATTGCAAATCTGTCACAGCTGCTGGGTTCTAGCATGTGCCTCAAAGGCACCCATCGCACTTAAATCATCTCTCTCTGTCTCTCTTACTTCCTTACTTCCTAGACTCAAATGTATTTCAAAATCAATCTCATCCATGCATGGTCTCATCTGCCCTGAACTTGAACTAACATCATTGTCCTGTATTTCTCTTCCTCTGGCCCCACATTGATCCTGTCTGGCCCTGACTGTGGGGCTCACCAACAATTCTTATTCTTTTCCTCGCAGCGCTTATGGAGTTTCTGATGATCCTTTTCTAAGATCACCACCATGTGATCTTTTGGTATAAGTCCATGTTCTTTTTGCATTGCTATATCATGTGTCAAATGAAACAGATCAGCATGCAGCATTTCATCCTATTTTCCCTCCCATCTTCAAAACAACATTCTTCTAAGACAGAATGGCCAGCTGCGATTACACTGTTCCACCAGTTGACTTTTGGTGCACGGATCCTCTCCTACCTCCTTCCATTTTTTCAGCAATCAACCTATAGGGCATCTCCCAGGCTTCCTCTCTCCTCCTCAGGAAGGCTTATTGCCCATTACAAGATAATATAATAGACAGTGGCTTAACACAGACTGACAGCAATAACCAGATGAGATGTCGGGGACTCAACTCCCCTTTTCCCACACGTTGCCCACATGCTTCTGTTGTATTCCTGGCACCCCCGTTAGAGCAAACTGCCCTGACTGTTCAGTCCCAACTTAGGCTAAAGTATTGCCTTTTTAGTTTCAAGCTTCAGTTAGCAAATTTACTCTTCCTAATCTGAGTTGCCCTAAATAAGCCAGGAAATATAAACATTTGCTTTCCCAAAAAAGTAACGGTGGCTTGGCAGTACCTGTCGGTGATCTAAAGGGAGGAGCTCCCCCTTTGCTGCTCATGGACCTGCCCCACTCTGTGACATTCTCACATGGAAGTAAACCCTGAACACGATGAGAAGTGTCAGTGTCACTTGTTGGCAGGGCTGTTGGCTTATGTTTGGGAAGTTTAATCTAGAGTTGCTATCACAGGGGCCAAAACATGAGCTGAGTAGCAGCGATTGAATGGGGCCAGCTCATGCCAGTTTTGCTGCCACTGTGTCTCTGATGGCTGCCATGCTCAGCTTCCTTTCTAACTGCCTGCCTCTGGCATTTCTGAATGTGTGTAACCAGTGCAGTGCTGCCTGCCACTTTGTGTGGCTGCCTTGGAGCCAGTCTGCAGCACTGTGACTGCTTTGCCCAGTGTGACTTATTAGTTCTGAAGCATCAATAACACTGTTAGTTTTGAGTGGGAAGACACAACCAAGATGGGAAACAATCAGTTTGATGTACTGTTAATAGTGCCTTGGCTTAGTGTTGTAAGGGAATCACAGAATCATAGGGATTGGAAGGGACATCCAGAGGTCCCCCAGTCCACCCCTCTGCTAAGGCAGGTTCCCTACAGTAGGTCACAGACTAAAGCATCTGTGTGGGTTTTGAATATCCCCAGAGGAGGAGACTTCTCCCACCTCTCTGGGCAATCTGTGCCAGGGCTCTGTCATCCTCACCCAAGACATTTTCCCTCATTTTCATATGGAACTTCCTATGTCCTAGTTAGCACCTGCAGCTGATGTGGAAGTGCGGATGGAGCAAAGGTGTGGGACTGAATTCCTCTGTTTGGGGGGAAAAAAAAAACTCCACCCATTGACACTCACTATTGAATGCTGATGGAGACCAAACAGTAGATGTGAGCACAATGAGGCAGTGGATGGTGCCTTTTAGCAGTGGTGACAGTGGGTCACCTCCACTGGTGCAGGTTTTGATGAGCGTGGCCCTTGTTTATTGCTTGCAAAAATGCACAGCTGATGGCATTGACTACGTTGAAAATTAGTGTTTTGTAGCCGAGAATTTGCTGTAGCTAACACTGTTATGGTGATCTTTATATCTGTTTTAGTTTCCATGGAAATAAATAGGAGACATTACTTTCTAGGCAATTTAGCTAAGTATTGATAAGATCCCCTCTCACGGCCAACCTGTTGTTCTTCTTTGCGGAGCTTCTCTCCAGCAGGTCAACCCCTAACCTGTGCTGATGCATGTGGTTATTCCTCCCCAGGTGTAGGATTCTGCACTTGTCCTTGTTGAACCTCATCAGGTTCCCCTCTGCCCAACTCACCAGCCTTTTCAGGTCTTGCTGAATGACAGCACAGCCTTCTGCTGTGTCACTCACTCCTCTCAGCTTTGTATCACTGTGAAACTTGCTGCGGGTACACTCTCTTCCTTCATCCAGGTCATTGATGATGATGTTGAACAAGACCCGACCCAGTACCAACCCCTTTGGGACACCTCTAACTACAGGTCTCCAACTAAACAGAGTAGGCTCTCAGAAGACACTAAACATGCACACAGCAAAATGCAGCCTCCACTAGGAACTGTTAACAATCTAAGGGGTCAAATAAAGGGACTTGTAGATCTTTAAGCACTACTCTCCAGGGAAAACTCTGGTTTTCAGTAGTTTTCAGCCTGTGGTCTTAACTTAAGGCTTTTGGAGCATCTTCTAAAGTGTCCTGCCTCAGTTATCTTGGTTCAAGATGTCCCAGTAAGATACAGGGCTTCCTGTCTAGGAGGGGGGTGGTGGGATGAAATATGTGCCATCAGCTTGGTGGCTTTCTTGTTTGGGTATACTTGGTACTCATATGGGAATGGCTCCATCAGATATGATTTAACTTTCAACCTTCTTTAATTCACAACCCCAATTGTTAATCACTGCTGCTCTCCTGGAAGCACCAGGTAGAATCTGTTCCTGGTAGAATGAGGACGTTTTCCATGGTCTAGGTGGATAGATGAAAAGAAAAAGGTGGAAGGGTAGAAATCCTTTCC
Source organism: Gallus gallus (assembly GCF_016699485.2). NCBI lineage: Eukaryota > Metazoa > Chordata > Aves > Galliformes > Phasianidae > Gallus > Gallus gallus. The sequence goes on along the minus strand of NC_052540.1, from coordinate 2,960,025 downwards.
CACTTCTGACTTCAGGGGACCCATGTGTTAAATAAACCAAGCTCTGTAATACAACCTACTTAATCTCCATCCTGTCCTTTGTATGTTATTTGGCTTACATAATCTTGCATGGAACAAGGGATCTGAGCATAAATGTAGGCTCAGCTGAAACAGCCTATGGATCTTTTATACATAGTATGGAGCTATCAACTGCTTCTTCTGGGATATGGTGCATGATGGATATTGGAAGCTGTTAGGGTGTTTGTTTGTTTGTTTTTGGCCTATGAGCATTGTGCAGTTGTGCTGCACTTTTCAACACACCGTAGCATGTAACAAGCACTAAGTTCTGCCAGCTGTTCCTGCAGGGAGCAGATATGCCCAGGAATAGACCAGGACAGGGGTGTGGTCCCAAAATGCTGATACAGCACATGGAAGTTTTATTTCTGGTGAATGCTCATGCTGAATGAGTATTCACCTCCAGTTCAATTTAGTCATGTATGATGAGCTCTTTTATCTTTTCTCTGTTCTGGGTCATGTTCCAATGCCTGCAGGTCCAAGTCATGGCAACAAACTCTAGTATTACATCACTGTCACTGATCTTGACAGCAGTAGAATTATGAGCACGAAGAACTGAAGAAAGGAAACATGATGCAGAGACTCTGTGATACTGCAGACTTACTGTTGCCTGTTTTAATTAATTATCGTGCCATGGGTGACGAAGTTAAGAATTTGTTTTAGTGAAGGCTGTTTATCTAGTAATCAGCTGTTTAGTTTTGGTTCAGCTTCATAAACATAAACAATTACTATTTTGTTTGTGAAAATAGTGTAAAGATTCTCATGGTGCTTTTCTCTGAGGTTTCAGTTTTCCCTCTTTCTTCTTCCTAAAAGCAAGTAAAATGAAAAAAAGATTGTAATCCTAAAAAAATAATTACTGGCATAACGCTGACAGAAACTATCCAGTGAACTTGCTTTCAGCCATTGACTTCGGTGCTTGACTTCAGAATGGAAATGGCCAAACAGATCATAAGCATTTGGGTTTAGGGCTGTAAAATTAAATCTCTGGGGAAGGGTGATACACCTTTAAAGGAAAGAGAATGTGTTATTGAAATACTTTGGCCTCGTGGCTTTTGAGTAAAAAAAGGCAGAAATGGAATTCAGATCTGAGGGGAGGGTCATGGAGTTTCTCACTACTGCAATTTTGTTGTTCTTTCCAATTTCATTTTTCCGAGAGTAGTGCCTAAAGATCTACAAGTCCTTTATTTTTTCTTGATTTTTTCTTTACTTCGGTTTCCTCTTCTAGTCTAACACTATGACACTCGTAGATTGACAGATGTAATGAAAAATAGTAAGAAGTACAATTGACCATGAATGTATCGTCTTTGAAATGTTCTGTGCTATACCACCTTCTACAGATCCTACCACAGCAGGTAAAGTAGCTTTTACAAAAAGGTCACATGCCGTTGGTAAAACAGTTGGCAATTAACATCTGAAGTATTGTTAGCCTTCAAAGTTGAGATGAATGAGGCAATTCACTCCTCTCATAAAGCTATTTTTATTTCTTCTCTTGGTAGAACCAGATAGACAGCCTTGCATTTATTTGCATTCAGAGGTTTTCTTTATAATAGGGCTAGAAACCTACAACACTCATTTAAAAACAACTTCACTTTTTCTGTAAACACTGTAACCCACAGAGAGCTACATATCTCTATTTTAGTTCAGGCTTCTCACAATATGTGGTTTTTGTGGCATTTTCCTGGAAGTACAGTATGTCAGAGTTCTATGACAATGAAATGCTATCCCCACTGGAAAGAAGTAGTTGAATTGTTTATTGTTGGCTTTAGATGATACAAGGTAGAAAGATTTTTTTTAATTATTATTTTCCAGTAAGAAATTTTTGCATGTTTATGACTGATGGTGAAAAATTGTGTGGGATTTTCAGCTGTGAATATGGTGAGGTATAATGAAAGATGAGTGATAGTAGGTTATTGTATATAAAAAAAAAAAAATTATGAAAGCTCTTGCAACTTTTCTCTCACCTCTATTGCAATTACATATACTCTCCAGGAAAGTTAAGGAAGGAGTTGGCATTACACTAAATAATGTACAAATCCACTTGATGGAGAACAGCTGATCTCTGTCAACCTGACTGCTTTAAAATGTTATTTATGCACCTGTCTATAGTTGAAATAAAAGCATAAAAACTAGAAGGAAAGAAAGATGAATCCTCAAGGAGTGTAAATTGTTTGACTTGGCGTGCACCGTGGAGCTGGTAAGCCTTTGAGCATTCACAATCATGCAGTCAGCAAGTCTGCCAGATAGGCTCACATTTAAATAATTTTTCTCACTTAACACCGTGCTGCTGGCAAGTCATTTTATTTAATCAGTATTAAACATTTAGTTGCCTATTTGTGGGAATGCAGGGTCTGGAGGTGGTGGCTCTTGTGCTCTCCCATGGGCAACGGCAGGTAGTGCTTGCTCTGTGCAGCACCTGACACTTCCCGGTCTGAGTTTTGTCTCCTCCATCACGGCAAATAATCTGTGAAGAGCAATTTGGATGAAGGTGCCAAAGGCAGATTAGGGAGTACTTACAGGGCCTGCATCAGAGGAATGGTAACAAACATGAGGTAAGCAGCAGTGGCTGCAACAACCACAGTGTCTGCTTCAGCCCCAGTATAGCCAGAATTTCGAAGGAAACTACCAAGAAAACTGTGGATGTGTGTCATGAGAAGGTCTCTCTGCCTGCAGCAGTTCGTCCTCCTAAGAAAGAGGTGGCCATATAGCTGGACGAGTTTCCTGGCTGCACTGGTTTTCCAGAACAACCCACAGGTGTGCAAGTGGTTGGAGAAGCTGAATGTGGATGGCTTTGGGGAGGAGCAGTAGAAGAGAGCCCAATTTGAGGGGCTGACAATTGGGAAGAGGTGGACCTGTTCCAGCTATTCAGTAGTTGAGGTTTCTGTGAGTTGAGAGACATGTTCTGGGTGTAGACATGTTCTGCTCCTCGGTTGCAGGCATGAGGCAGGTTCCATGGGCTCCAGCTAAGGTGGAAAAGTCAAAAAGTATAGGCATGCAGCAACCTAGGGTGTTGGGCAGAAGATGGTTGGCAAACTAGGCCAAAAATCAAAATACAAGAGTGATGAAAACTGGGAAAGCAACAAAGGGAAGTGGAAAAACACAGACAAAAAGCACTTAGCAACAAGCTGAACAATTCAGCCTTGTGCAGATGCTACCCTTAGAAGTTCCTTCTCTGGAAGCTGACCAGAGCCAGTGCTTGATGGCCTCCAGCTGTCCTGCAAGCTGCAGCACTTGCTGATGCTTCCAGCTCCCTGGAGTCATGGCATCTCTAATGCTTCTTGCTGTTCCCCTTCCTTTTGCATTCGAGGTTTCCCACCCTGTCGAATTTGCTGGCATAGTTGCAGTGAAATCAAGATGTCCTCCCATTTTGTGGTTGGGTGGTTTTTTTTGGTAATGATTTTGCTTAGATCTGTTCAAGAACTTTTGAGGTCATGCAGGTATTTTTGACATGCTTGAGGAGATGGCAGCTACCTACCCTACTAATTACACCAGCAGATTATCTGAATCAGGCATGTCCAGCTTGTGGGCTGCGTGTGACCCTGCACAGCCTGTGATGCGGCCTCAGAAGATCCTAAACTTTTAACATTATTATGTGATTTTTAGTGTTATTTTTCATGAGTTGGTTGCATGTAGCTCTAGCATGGACTGCATAGGCGAGAGCAGAACGCTGTGGAGGGGAGCACACTGTTGGGTGCTGACTTGGTTCTCACACCCACCACATGCACTCAGTCAGGTGAAAATCCGCATGCATGACACATTATGTGCTCTTGTGCTTCTTGGTGAGTAAAGTGCACAGATTGCTGATAATAATATCTCAGCCTACCTGCACGTGTGTGTGCCTTTGTAGACACATTTTCTGTTATTTGGCAGCTGTAATTTTTTAAATTATTAAACTTCGTCGAATATAGAATTGCCAAAAAACAATCAATCTATAAGACTTCTGAATGCAAACTTGTAGAGTATAATGTCACTGAAGAAATGGCTTATTTGTTGCCATTAAAGTAAGAGTTACATTCAGGCTATTTTCTTTAACCTGTCTGGTATAGCTACTGATGGTGCCTTGGCAGTGGCTGGGAAAAAAGGACTTTTCACATCTGTTGGATGATGCAGTTCTCACCAGCAACTCATGTTTGATGAAACACTGCATTTCAGGTCAAGACAATTTATGTGCAAAAGCTTTAAAAATGGATAATGTTGTGCAAATCATCGTCAAAGCTGTGAATTTCATGAAGTTCGGGGGACTGAATATTTGCCAATTACGGGACTTCCTTATAAGTAAGGATGCTGATTATGAGGACATCATTTACTTTTCTGATGCAATGTGGATAAGTCAGGGTAAAATGCTGAAAAGATATTATCATTTACGAAATGCAATCAAGTGTTTTATGGAATCAAAATGAAAATCTGTGCCAAAACATGAAGATGGATAATGGTTCACAGATTTAGCATTTTTGGTAGATTTGGCAGCTCTTCTAAATGAGCTAAGCATGTGTCTTCAAGGTGAAAATCATCTTGTGTGTGCTATGTTTCAAACCATAACAGCATTCAAAATGAAACTTGAATTATGGCAAGCTCAGATTATGGGAAAGAATTTTAAGCATTTCAAATCACTTTCAGCATTGGCTGAGCATAGTCTGGTGAACAGCAAAAAAAATGCAGCCTTGCTTTCTGTATTGATAAAGGAATATAAGAATAGAGTTCAAGATTGGGGAAAAAAAAACCCTTCAATTTTTTGGTGTATTTGCAACTCCAGTATAATATCTGTGAATTTTCAAATGAAATGTATAGACTTGCAGTCAGAAAATCTGATCATGTTGCTGTACTAGACTATTATATGCTCTGTTATTAGAGCAGAATATTCCTTGCTTCACAATCACACCTCGTTCGTGTCATTGCTTTTTGGCAGTACGTACAGTTGTGAACAACTGTGTCCATGTGTGGGGAGAGTAAAGTGTCATCAAAAATCTCTGACAAACACCTTGAGAACTCACTAAGAACTGGAGCTGCTGCCATGGAACCGGGCTGGTGAACCAGGTTTCACAAAAACAAAGTCAGATATCCCACTAGTGTTTTGTTTCTGTTGCCTTCTTTTTTTAACTTTTTAATTAAAAAGATACTAAAAGTAAGATCAGTTTTGTTACTTATATACTTTTAACTATATTAATATATTATGTGTCCTAAGATGATTCATCTTCACTCAGTGTGGTCCAGGCAAGCCAAAAGATTAGACACCCATGATGTAAGTGGTGCTTGATAAAGCTGGGTGTGTTTATTTCTTTCAATTATTCGAAGTCTGGGACATACCTGCTCATGGCCGTCAGTGATGCATTAGTGAATCTTTGTTATCCTAAGAGGGTAAGGTTCACTGATCATGTTAAATGATATCTCTTTTAATGTACAATAGGCAACAAAGGACTGTGGAAAAAGAATTTTCATGATTTGTGTTTTCCAAGTTGTGCTTGTATGCTCTCATGCTGTGCAAACCAAGAAGGGGCAAATTCAAGTTCAATGTTCAATGCTGCTTTGGTATTTCTTCTTCTGACTTTTCTTATTATAAGCCTTCTGACTTTATTTTAAAGAACCCTTTATCGATGTAATCTTTATTTTAAAGCTAATTTGGAGTAACAGTCTCTGCTCCCTGTAGCCTACCTGGATATTACCCCTTGCTGAAAGGGGCTGTGGGTTTATAGGGTTAGATGCTGTTTAATGTGCTACACTCACTTGCAGCAGTGCACAGCACTGTTCTGACATCATTCTCCTGCACTGCTTATTGATCTTTCTGGTAATTCCTGGCATGCACTACTTCATTCAAATGTAGTAACTAAGATATTTAAAACACTGGTAAATCAAATAGTCACACTTAGAGCGTGCATGCATTGTGCTTGGTGAGCTTAATGTACTTGGAGGGTTTTCCTAGTGCAAAAACGTTCAAGTTGAAATGGGACTGAGCTGCACATGCTGCCAGGTGAAGTTGGCTTGTGTTTTTGTGGATGAGTGTTTCTTGATAGTGGCCTTGCAGCTGTAGGTAGTGATGGCTTTAGCTCTTGTGCCACAGCAGTGCTACATAAGTAACTTCACAAACTTCCTGCAGTGGCTGGATCCTCTCTTGATGGTGTGGCTGTGCAAGTGTGGGCTTTTCTCATGTGTGAAGTTGTTAGTTGCAAGGGATGTCCTGATTGGAAATTGCTTCCTTTCTCGTTTGATTTTTGCCTCCTCCTATAGATGAGTTGTTTTTAATTGCTGAATTTTCTTCTATCTGAGGCAGCAGCTGTACCAGACAGGTGAGTCTCAGACTGACAAAGTGTTGGCTCTTGTTCATCTGGGCCAGACTCAGTGTGAGGTACTTCTGGAATGATGAGTCTTGGGGTTTATGAGGCCATTTATAACAGTATTAAAACATTGGATTTTGGATTAGAGGTTTGTTTGGAAATACTGTTGAAAAGCTTGTAAGCTTATATATAAGAGTAAAAGCTATCAGAGGATGGATTACACTAAGCTTAATTTCTGATAGTGCTTGTTCAGGAGTATTCTGTACAGTGGATTGTAGGAATGGAATGTTGTTTCTGCATTAGATACTGAAAAGGGGGAATTGATCGGAAGAAGTAGAGTACAATGTATTTGTATTTTGTAACTTGTCCTTAGAAATAGCTGATGTGAAAAGGTAGAAATACCATGTATGTTAGTAGCATATTTTAGAAGTATAGTTGCTGAGTTGTGATTAAGTCTTGCTTGCAAAACTGCAATAGTTTTTAAATGTTCCAAATAGGTATATTATTATGGACTGGAAAGCATATTGTAGGGCTATTCTGTTTAGATAAGAGACCCTCAGTAAAAGAAAAACAGACTTAACAAACATCAAAGAAGCCAGGGCCTCTACACAAGGTTGGATTGCCTCACTCTGTGGATAGGTTGAGATGCAACAGGCAGGCATCAAGATACTCCCCTCTATCCTCCTTCCAGGATTATCTCTATGCAAGGACAAGCAGATGTCCAGAAACAATGACTGAGTGTTGAATGAGCAAATGTGAGAAGTTAACTAATTAGCGATATATGCTGAGCTAGCAATAATTTGTCTATCCAGTATCCGTATGTTTAGTTGAGCATTGGGAAGACTGTGAACCTGAAGTACTCAGCCAATGAAGAACCAGGGGAGAAAGAGATGTGTTGACTAATAGGGCATAAAAGATGTAATGCTGTTTTCTGTGTGCTCTCCTGCTTGCAGGAGGCCTGCCATTGCAATTGCAAATAAAATCTGCTTTATCAGAGATACCGTCCTGATAAATTATTTGGGTATTTCCAACAGGATGCTACAGGTTTAGTTTATACGAATCAGGACTTACGACAAAGTTGTGAAGGCACATTGGTTAGTGTGTGCTAAAGATCTGTCTTGCTGCTTTCAGAGCATAGCTTTTACAGTGTGTACAGCATTTTAAAGATGGCAGGGTATTTGACATCTCTGCTGCCTGTTTAAAGTAGTGTTAAGTTGCATTGTCAACTAGCAAAATGAATGTATATTTAGCTTTTGTTACTGCTAAATTACAGGCCTCTCTTTGCTTACGAGTTTGTATACGTTACTTCTCAAATAGCTTTAAAGGCCAAAGTCTCTTTGACTTGTGCCAAAATTCAGAGTGGAGCCCAAAAACTCTGCTGATTTAAAACAAACAAAAGTAACCACAACCTCTGCAGCTGACTACAGTAGAGGTGGCCTATTGACACCAGGGAGGGATCAGTAGTTGCATTTGGCATTTAAATAATTTACTCTTGAGACAAGGTGGTGGCTGATAGGCGATGCCTCTGGCTTGTATTAAGTGCTTTAGGGTTTCAGGAATTTTGAGTAGGGATTGTTGCTTTCTAAAATGCTCATGGTTTAGGCTCCAGTGTAGTATAATTTTTCTTGCTTTGAATGTGACTTTAAAAAAAATTCGAGCAAAATACTTTATTCTGTTTTTTAGTCATCGCTCCATTTTTCCAGATAGCACAGAGTAGTAACACAGGTAAATAGATACTTGCACTATAGGTCAAGTGCAGGTGGAAGATACCTTTTGTGCTTTCATTGAGGAATAATGGGGTTGCCCTTGCTCCCTTCCTCTGAACCAGGGATTTGATGTGACAAATTGGTGTGTGCTACACCACATTAGCCTGTAAGTTGTTCCTGCTGTGCCTGTAGGTGCCCCAAACAAAGAGGTGAGTGTAAAGTCCATCTCAAGCTGCAGGTGAAAGGCCTGTGATTCTTTGTGTCATAATGACTTTAATGACCTGCAGAGATTCCTTCCAAACTGCATTATTTTATGGTGACACAAAATAATGAGCAGCCTGGGGGGAAACGGTTATGAAAATCCTAGATAGCTATTAGCAAAATCAGATTTGAAATAATGCTGTTAAGTTTTCTACCCTACTTCATATTCATGAGTGTTGATTTCTCTCTTCTCTTTGGAGCACAGACTAGCTTTGCTCCTAAACTTGGAGTTTTCTATTAAGGTTTTCTCTCTGATTATCAACAGTGCTCATGAAATATGTCCCTCGGTCACTACTGGGTCTCAGTGTTCCTCACCACTCTTCTTTCTATTGGAGAATATATTTTGCATTAAGATGAGAGATAAGATGAATTCATTTTAGTGTCAGCGTTATTGAAGACTTAAAGACGGAAACGATCAGTTCTAATTGAATCTCAGTGCCCAGGTTGTTGTAGTACTGAAAACTTTTATTAGGTTTCTATAATTGTGTTAGAAGTTATAGCCCCAGGCTAATATTGAAGCAGGAGAAACTGACAGGTTATGTGCAGTACGATACTGACCTGATAGTACTGTGAGGGGAGTGGGACTTTCTCTTTGCTGGTCTTGTAGTGCTTCAGCACTGTCAGGGGCTTAGTGCTGTCTCTATTTGAGAGTGCCCTCTATATCACTTTTGCTCTGGACCAGCATAAACTAGTCTTCCGGCTCCTGGAGTGTTCTTCTGTGGACGTAGAGGGATGGGGAGTCCCAGGTGTGTGGTTTCATTTAAAATCTCTGTACTTGTGGTTTTCTGGAAGAGATGTGTGATGCCTTGATGCAAAGAGTATCAATGGGTGCAGAATTGATGGCTGTATGGCTTCCTTGTGCAGGTCCTGCAGGCAGCAAGGGGCACTGTGCTTCGAACCATTCTGGTACAGCTCTGAGCTTTGCCAAGGTCTTTCAAACAAGACCTCAGAGGACTGCTGCAATAGGAAGTGTTCTGCATAACGGCTTGGCATTGCAGAGGCTGAGTAATGCAAGCTCTCTGGTCTTGGACCAGCTCTTCAAAACTGTCTTAGTGGGTCAGCAGTCTGCACTATAATGTCACATACAATCCATGCTGCCAGCTCAGAAGTGGTCCTTTTCTGTCCTCTGGTTCCATGTGAAAGAACAAACATATGCTCACGGGGCAAACAGGAGTTAAAATTAGCCTGGCCAAGAAGCTAATTTCAACCCAAGCCAGCTTCTCTAGCACACAGGAGCAGGAGAGCATGCTCAGTTGGTGGTGAATGTGCAGCCCTCCTGCTGCTCTTCACGTGTAGTCGCATCTTCTCAGCAACTCAGCTTGTGTGGGCAGTCATCATTCCTATTCCTAAAATTACTTCCTAAACTGATGCACATCTACCTCCAGAACAGTATCTTGATTCGGTGCAGTCTGTCACAGCCTCTTTTTGTTTTGTGAACAGAAATCAAAATGTGGGTTTATTGAAATATTTCACTTTTGGCTTTGACTTTTTTACATAAACTAGCTGTGCTTTCAGGAGAGTTGTTAAAAGCTGGAAGAAACACTTTCAGATCAAATATGATGTTTACAGCGGTTATACTTTACGGCAAGGCAGATTTGTTGAAGCTCCTCCCTGTGGTTTCATTCTCAGTGAGCTGTTGGCCTGACGCTGACCCTGAGCACATCTTGTTTGGATGCTGTGCTCAAGATTTTTCAGAAGGTCTGGTGTACCCTCTTACGTATTTCTTCATCCTTTCAGCTGTATGTGCTATCTTACCATGCCTTAATCTGCATGGCCAGATGGTGATGATATCTTGTTAATTTTTGTGTCCTGAGTGAAATCCTTGGGAGGAGGGTACAGTTGTGGACAGTCGGGGCCAAATTTGTTCAGTCGTGCCTGCTGGTTGCAGTTCTGTTGTGTGGGGTGAGGCCAGCAGCAGTGATATAACAGCAGAGATCCCCTTGGTGCCGGTGGGCTGGGGCCCTGTTGGAGCAGCTGTGCGGTGAGGTGGCCCACTCTGACACTGTGCTCTGTCAGGTATCCAAGCGTCCGTTCACACCTGTGTGAGGAGTTTGTTGCATGGTGAGACTAGGCCTCCTGCAGCCTTTGAGAAGGCCTTGGAGAAGGGGCAGTTCCTGCCCCAAAGCTATGCAGAGGCAGGAGAAAGGAGGTGCAGGCGGCTGCGGCCTGGGCCCACACGGCCTAGCAGCCCCCACCCTGCCAGCCACCATCTTTGCTGTGAGGTGAAGGGCAGGCAGCTCCAGACGTGTGCTGTTGTAGCATCTCGTTGGGAAACTCTTATCTTGATTTGCTGATGATTGCATTGGAAATGGTTCCTTCCTAATATATATATATTTATGGCTATTTTGACTCAGACGTGTTTGTAAGTTTGTTTTGTTTTGGGTTTTTTGGTTGCTTGGATTTTTTTTGCACATCTGTTTTTAGATTTGCTCTCACTACTTAATAGATACTTGTGGATTTTTTTTGCTTTCTTTTTGTTCTTCCCACTTAAAACATGCGTTACGTGAAGCAAAGGAGTATTTCTGTCTGTAACAGCTCCCTTGCAGGACTTATTGCTTCCATGAATATCATAGTGCACGGCAGATAGAGCCCAAATGTCTACTGCAACACTGTGTAGTGCAGATTTCCTTATCAAGGATACAAACCTTACTGACATACATACGAAGACAAAAAGAGAAAGTAGAACCAAAAATAGTCCACAAAAGATAAGAAATTTTTAGTAGACTTTCAAATTCTGTGTAGTTTCAAAGTAAGAATGACTTCCATGCTTTTGGTAAATATAGGTGGGGCATTACTTGTTTTCAGAAATACTGAGGTTACTGTTTGACAGGCAGATATTTGCCTGTGTATGGCTAAGCTTATAACCAGTTTTTTGTTTTAGTTTATGTGAATATCTGTTGATATTCAGTACTACTCAAGCTCAGAGGTTGAAGTATTACCCACTGGCATTACATACCACTTGTTATATATAAATGTAGCACCATAGTTTCTTATCTTTGGCCCTACATAGATACACTCAGGCTGCCACAGAAATGGATTCTATTTTGTAGCAACTGTTGGTGCTTGCTTTTTTGTTTTTGTTGTTTTTTTTTTGGAAATCTGATTCAGAAAGGAGCTAAACATGTCAGAACTAGAGTGAAATGGGAAAAAAAAAAAAGCCACCAAGTTACCATACCTTTTGGAAAACGCCAATGCTTTTATTTATTTTTAGCTGCTTAGAAGTTTACAGATTTTGAGAGCCTTCCATTAGTGTAGGAGGCCAGTAGGAAGTTCCTTGAAGCCCTGCATAGTGCATGTTGGATCCTAATTTGAGACATGATTTTCAGTCAGATGTTAAAAGGTCTGATGCCTTTAGCAAGAGTTGTGCAGTGGATGTGTTACCCCTTCAAATGTGCATCTTCAGTGATTTTGCTGCCTCCTTGTATTGTATTTAGGTGATTTTGTGCTTAATGTTGTTTTTGCTGGAAATTTTTTAACTTGATTGTTGCTTTCACGTTAGGAAGCATTATTTATTTTAATGGTGTTTGTTCCCTTTCTTTTAATAGAGGCAGACTTACAGATCTGCCAAGATAGAGCACCAACATGTTGCACCAAAAAAATGGAAGAGAGCTACCAGGCAGCTGTTCGAAGAGAGAGGACGCAGAGTATCCAGGCACTGAATTTTGAACTGAAGTACATGATTGTTGGCCACACCACAGCTTTTCAAGGTAGGAACTTTTGAAGTACTCCAGTCCCATGATGAGCAGCTTGTAAAATCATCATGTACAGATGAAAGAAAAGCTGTTTTTGTTCTTCATTTCCATTGCATTGCATACTGTAGTCACTGACTTCTTGTTTACTTCCCTGCTCTTTAATGATCTTGTCTTTGGGAAAAGATGAGAACACGTAGTCTTGACTGTTAAATTTCACTATCTGCCTAAATCTTATTAGGATTAGAATGGCCCTTATTCCTGAAATCATTTTTAAAAAAATTGTGTGGATTTTTCAAGGCATTTTCAAATGTCATTTAGATGCCTGATAGTTGTTTATGCCATTTGATATTCTTATGTTGTCAAACCGCTTGCAGATGTAGAGGGTTAAATTGAAATTCAATTTTTGAAGCTGAAGAATGAGTGCTCTAAATGATGTGTCAAATGAAAATACAGCAGAGAAGTTCCCTCTGCTTTTTAAAATGTTTCACTACCTAACAGGTCACATATAGGGGCCTGTTTTCTGGGATTATGGCCGCACTGTTGAATGTGAATACATGAAGGATTCTGCGGTGAAAGTCTGTTCTCATAACTCATGTTTTCAAATATGTTTGCTCTAATGTGTTGATACAGGTTTATGAAGTTTCTTCAAACCATTATTGTACTATTAAAGGGGGGGGAAGTGATTGTGTAGGATTGTGCATTATAAACTGTTGTGCACCAGACTTTCTCGAGAAAGACATTTAAGCATAGGATCTGAGTGTTAAATGTGAGATTAAGTCAGTCGTTGAGTGATGAATCCAGCTTGCTGACTTCTTGGGACTAATGTGCTTAACTTTATTTTTACTACTATGCTATATTTAGTGCTGAGCACCTTCATGGAATGGGTCTTGAAAACAAGCCAGTAGTTATTAAAATACAAAGTTTTGAGGTCTATATGATTTAGCTTGTCGTTACAAGGCATTTATTTTATCAAATAGTAGGTTTTTTTGTCTAGTTTCTTCCATTTGTAAAATACTATTTAAAAAAAAAAAGTGATTGTCAGTGAATAAAAGATAGCATATTGTAGTGGAAATGCTAAATCACAGCCTGAACCAGTGATTGAGCATCTGGTGGGAAGGCAGGGCCAACCCAGGGGAGCTCAAGTGCTTGCAGTGTATCCTAGTGACCAAAAGTGGTGGAGCCAGGATCCACCCCTTCCCAGCCTTCATTTAAGGGTTGGCAGTGGAGGTGAGGGCATCTCTTGCTGGAGGTCCCTGTCTACCTGAGGCCTTCCAAAGGTAAGCAGCTCTTTTCCTTCATTTCTGTATCTGTGGCCGCTGCACTTGGGCTCGTTCTCATTTGCTATTACCAAAGACTTTGCCACCCTGCTATTATCATTTGATTATAGTGTTACACATACTATCTAAAGTTCACAGTAATCGATGCTGGATGTCATTAGAGATGTGTAAATGCAAGGTGAAAAAAAATCTGCTTTTGATTGCTAACTTTTTTTCTCTTCTGTACCTTTGAGTGAAAAATGGTATTTTGGTTTATTTTACAGTCACATTTTCAAAATGTTTTAGTAACCCCTATGAATTAAAAACTTGGTTAGAGGGCTCTTTGGAGGAATGCTGTAGTAAAAGGGTCCCTGTGTTAAAAAGGTATCTGTTTGCATTGTTAAATGTCAGTGAGTTATTCAAGTAATCTTTTACTGTCATGACAGAATAGAGACAATGTCAGAATAGATTGACTGTGCTCTCTATAACTACTTGAAGGGAGAGTGTAGTGAGCTGGGGGTCGGCCTTTTCTCTCGTGTAACTAGTGATAGGTCTAGCTAGAGGGAATGGCTTCAAGCTGTGCCAGGGAAGGTTCAGGCTGGATGTTAAGGAATACTACTTCTCTGTAAGGGTGGTCAGGCACTGGAATGGGCTGCCCAGAGAGGTGGTGGAGTCACCGAGCCTGGTGGTGTTCAAAGCACGTTTGGATGTTGTGTTGAGGGACATGGTTTAGTGAGAACCATTGGTGAAGGGTGAATGGTTGGATGATCCTGTGGGTCTTTTCCAACCTTGGTGATTCTGTGATTCTATACCAGCCCCTTTAGGTCAAGCCAGTGGCTGTACACTCCATTGCTGACGAAGCCTTTTGATGAAATGAAAGTAGTAGTTAGACATTTCTCACAGTTTAAATTTACAGGCATGTCCTGAAAGTGGGTAAATAGATGGTTTGTAACTTGTCATATCTGGCCTTCTGCCCATGTTAGATGGAGCATTCAAAAATGCAACTTTGCTCTGTTGCGCTGGGAGTCCTTTGGTTTTGTTCCAGGTGTCAGTGAAAAACCTCTTTCTCTGTCTTGTGCCTTAAACATTCTGTTGTTACATGTAGTACTGTGTGAGATTCTTAATGAGAGGGAAGATTTCTTTACACTGAATCAACTTTGTATTTTGCTCTGTTTTGGTTTGTTGCTCTTTTGAATGGTGAGAGTGCCAAAAGCACATTTGAAGTCTTAACAACAATGAATTCCTTATTTTAAGAAGCTCTCATCTGCCTTTTGGATTGCATGTTTCTTACAGCAATGGAAGCTCATTCAGACTTGTGAAAAATAGCAGGTTTTTTGTATGTGGTGTTTACTTGTATGATTTCTGTGCACAAAGCTTTCTTTTATGGACACACATAACACACTTTGCACAGTGTTAGAAACACATGCCTTCAGTAGTGTTAGCGCAGTCAAAGCAAAGCACTAGTTAGTCCTCTTAACTGCTTTTATATGCACTTGTGGCACACAGTTCTGTTAATACTGTACTGATGAAATCTCTTTCAAGGCCAGTATGGTACAAGAAGTGGATTTGCAGGAGTCCGACTTTTGATGTAGCGATGGGAATTAAATTTCAGTGGGAAGAGAGTGCAGCTTTTTTAGAGAGTGAGGGTGTTTTTGTTTGTTTCGTTTTATATTCCTATTCTCTTATTTTCTTTCATGGAAGTCAAAAGACACTTCTAAGAGCCAACAATTAGATACCACAAGTATTAATGAGAGAGCTTTGTCATGTGGATAGGAGTTTTAATAGGAGTTCAGTTAAGTATTCCCTCTACAATGCCTGGGTGCTGCAGGCAGCTGTGGACATCTTGATCTGAAGAGATTCTATTTACTTTAATTGAAAATATTATTTAAGTAATTTTGCCTGCAGCTGAAATAAGACAATTTTCACAGGTGCCAGAGCTAGATTTGCAAAAGTTTGTAAGATTCGATTAAATATACTGCAGCTGTGGGCAGGCTTGTTATGTTTGGGCTAATTCCTGTTCCTATGTATGGTCATCCTTAGAACTACAGTTTCATGCTGCTGTTTTTCCCCCTTTTAAGTCTTTGGTATTAGTGATGCAGTATTTGCTCAAACGCTTCACAAATCAGTCTTCTGTTTGGTGTTTCCTGTTTGAACTCCTTTGTCTAATGCTGTTGCACGTAATTAGGATAGGAAGAGGCACACTGACATCAGCTGCAGGGTTAGTTCCATCTTTCTCTGTCTTTGTACCCATGCCTGCAGCATAGAAATGCGTAGGGTGACCATTTAAACAAGTGGTCAAGCAGGATACTTTAATTTTGTAACTCACTTTCCTCTTTGACAACCAGAATGTTTTCCTTTTGAAATTGCTATTTTTTTCATCCTAATATTTTTTTTTTAGACTTGTGTATAAGCAAATTTATGGCTTTAGCTTAGATTTGAATGGATGTTTCTTATTTCTTGTGGTGATACTATGTGTTTCTTGGCACAGCCATCCTTCTGTTCTCCACCCATCTCATCAGTTCACTCATGCAGTCACTGCAGTCCTTGGGGACAGGTCCAAATGAGGCAACTTTGGTTCTTTGTGGATTAGAAGTGGTGTGGGTGCGAAGGCCGAAAGTTGCTGTCAGGAGGGCTATCGATAGTCTGATAGGAAAGCTTTGTTGTGGGCAGACAGCAGAGAGAAACCTGCAATCCCTTTTCCATATCCTTTATGGAGTGCTAACAGGTGCTGTGTAAGGACCTACAGGAAGCTTGGCTCTGCTCCTGTTTTATGCTGAGGCTAATTGGAGGAAATGAGAGTCCAAATGCTGGTAATTTATTTGCTCTGCTGATGATCTCTGCAAAGAGACAGAATGAGATGCTTTGAAACCTACGGATTTCATTCACCAAATTAGGTAATCAGAGTGAAAAGCTTGGCAGTTTCCAGAAAAAAAATATTTGCTGTACTTCTTACTTTTCCAGCATGGAATAGAAATATTTTGTAAATAAAATATGGTAGTCATAAGGCAATGCTTCTGTGTTCCTCCAAAATAGCATTAATTTGGCCTTCTGTTAGTGGGGTCAGGTGTTCCCATATCCTCCCCCCTGCAGCAGAATAAACAGCTTTGTAACGTTCTGCTTCTCTCCCTCCTAATTGTGAAGGGTTTGGGAGAAGCTGTGGCTGTTTTTTTTATATTGAGTGGGGAGATGTGAGTTGGAAGAGGTCCTTGTTGCTTTTTTTAGTAGCAGAAGCTGCTGCTGTGGCATTGCTGTTGTAAATGGCCCTGTTGTCATCTGATTGCAGCTGATAACTGAAAAGGACATGAATGATACAAGGCAATGGGAGAACTGGTGGTAGCAGAGTTGGATCCCGGAGCTCCTGGTTCTCAGTAAAAAGCCTGAAAGTTCATATCCAGTTGATCCAAAAAGTCCCTAAGCACGAAGTTCCTGATCTGGCTGTTTCTCTGGTAAACTGGATGGGTCAGCTGGCTTCTGTAGGTCATGGGATTGATACCAGTACTGGTGATAAGTACTGTCCAGTCCAGATGACTCCAACACTTCCAGACATAAGTGCACAGGCCCACAGGTACGCAGTCTAACATTTTAAACTCTAATTTGCTTTGTTGCTGGCATTTATTTTTGCTGAACTTAGAAATATCAGCTTGAAATATAGGTGACTGGCTAATGGTGTTAAGGTACAATGACGTTTACAAAAGATATTTGTCTGGGGAAATGCACTCTGTTTTGTAGTTAATGAGTATATGCAATGTAGTCATAATACTGGAAACAGGTGCAGTCCAGAGTCAGAACTATTTAAAAAAGGGGGGAAAAAAGAGCTAACTAGAACCAAGAGATACCCACCAAGCATCACCATTATGTCTTTGGTTTGCTTTGCTTACTGGTGGATCACAGAAACATAGACGTTTTTTAGTTAGTATTTTTTAAATAATTGTGTATTATGTGGCTTCTTACTCACCCCTTTCTGCTTTTATAAAATCTGCCAAGTAGCTGATGACCTTTGAACTGAAAGCTGCCCGAGATGTATAATTTTGTTTTGGATCATTGCAAAAATGACTCCTTGCAGAGAAAAAGAAAGAAGCTTCATTAGAGTATTTTTTGTCCACCTCCTGTATGCTGTCCATTCCTATTCCTGTTCCAGTGGGCTAAATGATCTGTTTTCTAGCAGGAATGACAGCCTAAAGAAGGCTAGAATATTCCTTTTTTTAGCTGTAGCCTCACGTGGGCAAACTGCATGTCCTTAAACTACTGCTGTTTGCCTGCTGCTGTTCTTTGTTGAAACATACAGAACTCTTTATATGGTACTTTCTGTCTACAGACTTTGAAGCACTATTGAAAAGGACTTCGTTGTTTTATCAGTGCTGGAGATGGATAAAGTGAGGTTCTGGGGAGGGCAGATGTCCTTCCAAAAGCAATACAAGAGCCCATAGGCATGGCCAGGAGTGCATCACAGCTTCTTAGTGATATCTTCTGAGCCCTTATTTAAAAAAAAAAAAAGTATTAACAAATTCTAGGGACTTCACAGGCAGCCAAAATCACTTTCCCCACTAATCTCATGAGTATGATCCTCATTTTGTTCTTGATCTTCACACAGTTGGACTTCTTCACCCTGACTGTAGGTCAGGTCAGTGCCTCAGACAGGGCAGTATGAGGAAGCAGCATTCTGCATCAACTCCTTTATAAGATTCCTCCTCCTGCTGGTCATAAAACCAGTGTGCTTACTATGTTGTCATCAGAGGGAATTCCACAGATTTGTGATCCACTGTAAAACTGTTTGATGTAGGTGGAGGCAATTAAAAAAAACTATAGGTAAGAGGGCCAAAACCTATTAGAAATGAATGGCTCATGTAACCAAGAAACTTGTGTGCACCATGCTGCTTTTTGTCCCCGTTTTTGGTGCCATCTCAGTTGAAATGGTGAGATGTTGGTGAGGCCTCACCTCGAGTGCCAGTTTTGGGCACCTCAGTGCAGAAAGGACATGGAGGTGCTGGAGCAGGTCCAAAGAAGGGCAGCAAGGCTGGTGAAGGGCTTGGAGAATATGCCCTACGAGGAGAGACTGAAGGAACTGGGGCTGTTTAGTATGGGGAAAAGGAAGCTGAGGGGAGACCTTATTGCTCTCTTCCAATACCTGAAAGGTGCCTACAGTGCGAGCTGTTGGTTGGTCTGGGGTTGGTCTCTTCTCACTGGTGACAAGATGAGGGGAAATGGCCTTAAGTTGTGCCAGGGTAAATTTAGGTTGGGAATCAGGAAAAACTTCTTTACGGAAAGGGTTGTTAAGCACTGGAATAGGCTCCCCAGGGAGGTGGTTGAGTCACCATCCCTGGATGGTTTAAATAGTTTAAAAACTGTTTGGATGTGGTGCTCAGGGACATGATTTAGCGGAGGGTTGTTAGAGTTAGGGTAGTATGGTTAGGTTGTGGTTGGACTCTATCTTTAAGGTCTTTTCCAACCTGAGTGATTCTGTGATTCTGTGAAATGTCAGTAACTGCCTCACTTTGGATAAGGCTGTAGGGTTACTTAAAGTCTTTGTCCAGTGGCAAGATAAATCAGGAATATGAGCAGTGGATCTTCTTCCTTTTTTGTACCTTTCTGTTTCCTGGTGAATGATAATTTATGAGCTTTGAGTTGAGGCTGAAAGGTATCTGTTTCAGTTATCCCTTGTTGCCCACCCCCTCCATCCATTAATTTTTCTCTTTAAATAAGCTGTCATTCGGGTGCCACAAAAACTGGCACTGTTGACAGCATGCCGACCACAATTTTAGTATGCGTCAGGCTACTTGCTTTAAATAGGCTGGGATAGTATTTCCATTGTGCCATCTGATTCCTAAGTTTTATTGCTAAGCATGTATTATTCCCAGTATATTCATCTTCTGTACGCCATTTATGGCTTTAGAGCCTGAAACTTAGCTAACATTTCAGTCTTGGTCTGCATATGGGGTGGGAGGAGGGATGCTAAATTCTTTTTGTGAAAGTATCCTTTTCCAATAAAATAATTTTGCGATGTGCAGTATTTCCTAATGCACTCACTTTTGTCTACTGAACATGCAAAATTAAAAGAAAACTTTGAGACGTTCCAGGGACTGTGAGTAAATGTTAGCATGAAGTTGAGAATGGCAGTTATTGAAGTCACGGTGCAAACTGTTGATTTGACTTTTACCTTCTCAGAAGTTGGGTGTGCACATTAGTGAAGATTCTAGATTCAGAGATGCCAGGTAAGAAACAGATAATATGAAAATGTAACTTGCATTGCTCTGTTTTTCCTAAAAAAAAAAATGGAATCACTGTGATGGTCATAGAATCACAGAACTGTTTGATTTGGAAGAGACCTTTAAAGGTCATTTTATCCAACTCCCCTGCAGTGAACAGGGACACCCACAGCTCTGTCAGGTGCTCAGAGCGCTGTCCAGCCTGACCTTGATTGTCACCAAGGATGGGGCACCACCACATCTCTGGGCATTCTGTGCCAGTGCCTCACCACGCTTATTGTAAAAATCTTGTTCCTTATGTCCAGTCTAAATCTCCCATTTTGGTTTAAAACTATTTCCCCCTGTCCTGTCAGAGCAGACCCTGCTGAGGAGTCTGTACTCTTCTTTCTCACGCTGGTCCTTTAGGTACTGAAAGGCCGCTCTCCAGTTTCCCCAGAGCCTTCTGTTCTCCTGGGTGATCAACCCCAGCTGGTTGAGGGCAGTGATCCTGCCTCTCCACTGGATGATCTACTGTTCCTTAAAGGAACGATATAAGGAATGTGTTTTGTTTTTTTATATACATACAGGCTGGAGGTTAAGTGTGAAAACAAACTAAAAAGTAAACTGTCATCTTTAAGATTTTCTGTAGTGCATATTCAGCATAAAATGAATGTGTGTAGAAGTTCATCCTCTACTCAAGTCCTGTGAGACTCTACAAGTCTTGATTTTTTTTTTCCTTATAGTGTTTCATCTCCCTTTATACGTGTTATGAAAATTGAGACTTTTTTTTACTGTATTATTGTGCTCTTTGTATCTGTTGTAATTTCCATGGGAATAAATAGAAGGCATTAGTTTGGGGGCAACCTACCGGCTTTTCCATGTTACTGATTCATATGAAGAATATGAGAAGGCATTAATTTTTTATTCTCTCCTCCAATACAAAACTTTTTTTTGTTCTGGTGTTAGACTGAGAGCAAACAGAAAGGTTTGCTTTTTCAAGCAGTAATGTTAGTTCAGAAGCGGAAAATGGTATGATTACTGTTCAGCATGGAGAGAACAGCTCTGGCTGAGAAAGCTGAGCTGCATACCTTTGGAAGATAGTATACTGGGAAAACCTTGTTTTTGTCCTGTTCAAATACTTTCAAAATTGTCACTGGCTGCTGTTTGAGATAGGCCTATAGGAATCTTCAGTCTGATGTAGGCTCTTTTCGTGATCATTCTTGCTAAATGCATGTTGTTATGAAGACTTGTACTTGACTTCTGCATTTCCTGTCAAAAGTAGTACAGAGAGCTTGTCGCTTTGTCAAAAGTTCAGCACAGTTAAAGTGGTTTTTCTGTGACCAAACTGTCCTTTGCTTACGTTTTTCTCTTCACCTTCAGATTCAGCAGCACCATTTGTCTTCAGCTTGTACTTGCTAATGGGATTCTTCATCTGCAAACTTGCTGTCCGTTCATCACAGCGTTTTTGTCATTATCTGTAATAATTGTCTTGCAAATGTAAATACTAGTTTTCTTCTTTACACAGCTAGAACCTCTCCAAACGCTCCTAGTATTTGCATCTTTGTAATCTATCATCTTTAAGATTCACACTAAAGTGAATTATTCAAAATCCAGCTGGAAAGATAGTTTTCCTAACCATTCTCTTTTTGTTACTGCTACTCTCCTGCATCTGAAATAATGCCTTTCATCTTGTACTTTCCAGTGTAGGCCATAATGCTAGTCACTTGTGATTTGTGATCTAAATGACAGTTTCTGTCACAGACCAATAATGCCAACTTTTTCGTTCACTTACCATAAAAATTCAAATGACATTTTCTGTTTTATCTGGTGCTATCTTCTGTGTTGGAGAAGCATGACCTGAAAAGATCATCTACAATTTCATTATCTTTAAATAATGAGGCATCTTTAAATGCCTCTCCTTAAGGTCAAGATAAACAAAATGTTTGTTAAAGTCAATCCAAAATATGCTGAAACTATTGCCGGCTATGATGACCAGTTTTGTCATGCTTATGGCCTTTCTTGTCTTTCCTCCACAGTGTACGTTTATCGGTCAGATGTTGTTTGCCTTTGCTTTTATTGGCAGCTCTGAGACAGGCACCACGTTTTATCCTGGGTTTCTTGTACCTGTGATCTTTGTGTTTTGTGAACATCCCTAAGTACTATAGTAATGCAAATAACTTCAGTTTGGCTTTTTTGTGTGTGTGTGTGTGTGTTTCTGATTGCATTTCCCCATTGTGGGGCATCACAACCTCACTGGGTAACCTGTTCCAATGTGTTGCCACCCTCTGTGTGGAAAAACTTCCTCCTAATATCTAACCTAAATCTCCTCTGTCTTAGTTTAAAATCATTCCCCCTTGTCCTATCACTATCAACCTGTGTAAACAATTGTTCCCCTTCCTGTTTATATGCTTCATTCAAGCACTGGAAGTATATCATAGAATGGCTTAGGTTGGAAGGGACCTTAAAAATCATTGAGCTGTAAGTAACCCCCTGCCTTGGGCAAGGTTACCAACAATTAGATTAGGCTGCCTGGCCTTGAATACCTCCTGGTGGGCTGTCTATTGTTTGAACACCATGGAGGTATGTAGTGCTAGACCTGTTGCTCACCAGTGCAAATGAACTGACTGCGGACATCAGGCCTGTAGTTGCCACACAGTGTTGGAGTGCTCACTCATGAGAGAAATCTGACAGAGTAAGTTTAAAATCAGGATGCTGAATTGTAAAACAGCCAAATTCTGGCTCTGCAGGGAGTTGAAAACCTCTGCAGGGAATCAAGAAAACCCCCTGGGAACTGTCCTCAAAGACAAGGGAACAGAGCCTGCAGGTCTTAAAGGAAGCTTTCCTTACGGCTGGAGCTCTCCATCCCCAGGCATAGAAAGTCAGGAAAGAAAGACAAAAGACTATGGCTGAATGGGACCTGCTGGTCAGACTGGAAAGCAGGAAGAAAATGCACAGGCAGTGGAAACAGGGACAGGTTCCCTGGGAAGAGTATAGGCATATTGCTAGGCTGTGTAGGGTTGGGGTCAGGACGGGCAAGGCTCAGTAGGGACTGGACTTGGCAAGAGGTGCAAAGAAGAGCAAGTAAAGCTGCTATGGGTACAAGAACCAGAAAAGGAATGTCCAGAGGGAATTAGTTGTTGTAGTTGCCAAGCCATTCTCAGTGATACTTGAAAAGTTATTGTGGTCAGGTGAAGTCCCTGGTGAGTGGGGAAAAAAGGCACTGTTATGCCTGTTTTTAAGAAGGGTAGAAAGGATGACCCAGGGAACTACTGACCTGTCAGCCTCACCTCTGTGCTGGGGAAGATTTTGGAACAGATTCTCCTGGAAGCTATGCTAGGGCATGTGGAAGAGAGGGAGATGAGGGAGAATCAGAATGGCTTCACCAAGAGCAAGTTCTGCCTGACAAACCTAGATGCCTTTTCTAATGGCGTAACTGCATCAATGGACAAGGCAAGAGCCACTGATGTCATCTGTTGGGACTTCAGTGAGGCCTTTGCCATGATTCCCCATAACACCTTCCTCTCCAAATTAGAAAGAGATGGATTTGATGGGTGATCTGTTAGATAGCCAAGGAATGGGTTGCAAGTTCATACCCAGAGAGAGATGGTCAGTGGCTTTGTGTCTAGATGGAAATAGCTGGTGAGTGGTGTCCTTCAAGGGTCAGTTTAAAATCTTAATTATATTTGTAGTGAGTCTGATTGCTCCCACAGCAAGTTTGCAGAAGATGCAAAACTCTGTGGTGTGGTTGACATGTCTGAGGGACAGCATGCTAACCGAGAGACCTAGACAGGCTGAGCAGTTGGCCCAGGGGAATCTCATGAGGTTCAGTGAATCTAAATGCAAGGTGTGCAACTGGGTCCCGGCAACCCCTGCTACCAGTACAAGCTGGGGGGGTGTAAGGATGGAGCACAGCCCTGCTGAAAAAGACTTGGGTACTGGTGGATGGCAGGCTGAGTGTGAGTCAGCACTGTGCCCTTGCTGCCCAGAAAGCCAACTGTATCCTCGGCTATATCAAAAGAAGCATAGCCAGTAGGTCAGGGAGGTGATCCTGTCCATCTGTTCTGTGCTGTGAGACCTCACCTGGAGCACTGTGTCCAGATATGGACAGGACGAGCACAGGAGAGACAGACCTGTTGGAGCGCATCCAGAAGAGGGCCACAAAAATGATCCCAGGGATGGAACACTTCTGCTAAGGAGAGGCTGAGAGAGCTGGGGCTGTGCAGCATGGAGAAGAGAAGGCTGTGGGGAGACCTGATAACAGTCTTTCAGTATCTGAAGGGGGATATTAGTAGGGTCTACTGGAATAGGACAAGGGGAAATGATTTCAAACTGAAACAGAGGTGATTTAGAATGGGTGTAGGGAACAATTTTTTTGCAGTAAGGGTGGTGAGGAAGTGGCACAAGTTGCCCAGAGAGGGAATGGATGCCCTGTCTTTGGAGACATTCAAGGTCGGGCTGAATGGTGCTCTGAGCACCTGATGGAGCTGTAGGTGTCACTGTTCGTTGCGGGGATGTTGGACAAAATGACCTTTGAAGGTCCCTTCCAACTCAAATGATTGTATGACCCCACAGTGCAGTGATAGTTGCCTTGTGAGTAGCTCTTTGTTTTAGTTCTGCATATTGTATGCAAGTTTACTTTACGAAATAGCCTGCAGTTGTTTTTCAAGCACACGATGCATGGAACTGTGCTAGTAAATAACTAATGGTTTTATTAGTTCTGCCAGAAGCATGTTTGGTAATAATTTTTGGCTGTTTTCTATCATTATATTGCTT
Organism: Gallus gallus; assembly: GCF_016699485.2. Lineage (NCBI taxonomy): Eukaryota > Metazoa > Chordata > Aves > Galliformes > Phasianidae > Gallus > Gallus gallus. Next base: position 2,935,835 of record NC_052540.1, on the reverse strand, counting down.
TGATTTTTTTATTTTTTTTTAAGCAAAAGTGTTTTCTAGTTTATATATCTTTGTGATGAATACATGGACTCTATGGAGTTGTTTGATCTGAAGCTTTGAATGGATGGCATTATTCCCTGTGAGGTGATGAGAGAAATACACTTTAAATTCATCTTAAAGGAAACAATAAATCATCTAGGTAAGATGTCTTCCAATTTAGCCTTAATGCCTTCCTGAGGGCATTTGGCTTTTGCTGTCATCAGATACCAAGAATGTAAGCAATTTGGGGCAGAGATGGTCTCTTATCTATTTAAAACTGTGCTTTGTTCAATCCGGGCAGGGCACAGTGATTCTAGAACTAGAAATCTAGTTAATGCACACATGGTGTTTGTGTTCATCTTGTATCTCTCTGTCCACATTTCACCTGTGAATTGCTGTAATTATCTTTCATCTTCGTTCTTTCCAGTACCTTGTCAGGCTGCGGACCATATCTCCAGAGTATGAATGCATGGTGAGAATGTAATTCAGTAAATCAATGAAAATAATAGACTAGATAGAAAGAGCACACATGCAATTTGAAGAGTGTGTGTGGTCATCAAAAGAAAATGAAGAAATTCTTGCAGAAAGTGGGCAAATGAATCTGAGAGCTTAACCAAGGCTTTACTACAACTCTGCTAAAGAGGGCAATGTTTTTGTTACTGTGTTTCTGAAATCCCATTTACTGTCATCATTCTTCAGGAGGTATGTCCACTTGTGAAAGTTCAGTTGCCACCTCGCTGTGCTTATATCCCCTTCTTGGTCTCTATCCATGTTCAACAAGCGTTGATGAATGCCAGTGGATGCCGTCTCTTCTTCACACAGGAATTCAATTCCACACCTTTTCTTCATACACACTTCATGTCAGATGACATTTTGTCAGACTGTCCCTCTGCTGCCATCTGTCACATAGCACCAAAATGTGACAGAATATTGGCAGGAAGATTCAACCTCTACTGCCGTAGTACCAGCCTCTACCTCTGATGTCATGGGCCAACATAATAAAATAGGAGGCATTACTTTCAGAGCAGCCCTTGTGGTTCAGTCAACATTTCACCTCAGTATTACGTCAGTTTTTTTTTCTTTGGTTTCTTAAGCTTTTTCATTAGTTGCCTATCTTGAGGAGGAAGAGAGGAAGGAGTATGTATGTGCTGAAAAGGGAATATTTTCTTGAGTGTTGGTACCCTGTTCTTATCAGCTGTCTTACCACTAGTTTAGGCTGACTGCTTGTCAATTGGACAGGTGACAGAGCCACCTCCTTGTGTCTTCTTCACCTCTTCCCACGACATGGATATGGAAGCTGCTTTGAAGTAGTTATTGGACCAGTCCTTTGTAGCCCAGTGTGGTGAGTTAGACTAAAATCTATAAGGGCACAAATTGAAATAGTGGGAAAGATTGGTATGCAGAGATATCTGGTAAAACTCATGATATGCAGACATAATTCCATCTAAAACCTACCCTTACGCCTGATCTTTAGTCACAGTGGCTGCTCATCATCACTGTGCAAAAATATCAGTTGAGGGATTTGTACAGAACATCTCATTTTAAGTTAAGACGGAGTCCTTGTCTTGTGTCTTCTTTACAGACATCTGTTTGGATTATATTTCAACATTGTTAGCCATACAGCTGGAGTGCAAGTATTTTAATTGTAGCTGTTGGATTGTGCCTTTCATTGGTTATTTCATTGGGAATTGGGATTTACTTAATGAAATACTGGATCCATAATTATGACTATTCCTTCAAAAAGCTTAATGCATTTTGTATGCAGTCAGATGTTTTAAATTTAGGAAAACTTCATGTGGTTATAAACATAATCCCTTGCATACTTCATTTTATTCTGGAAATGATGAGCCAGTACCACCAGCTAGCAGCTTCTCACTGGCCCTTTAACTGTTCTTCCAACTCTGCGTTGAGCTCTTCATGTTGGTTTAAATCAGAATGCTGTAGATCTGTAAGTTCTTGCTGATTTTTCTGTAAGATAGCCTGATCTCTTTGCCACTAGTGCATTTTTATTAAAATAAGGATTTTTTTTTGCCTGCCTTTCCAATTAGATTTCCTATCTAACTGGAGGACTGAGTTGTTCCCACAGCCATGTCAGGTGCTCAGTTGTGTAGATGTTTCAGTAGGTATACTGTAAACATGCATAAAGACAAGATATTTTTAACACTTTCTCTCTTTTGTAGATAACACTTGTATACCAGATTGTGTTGAAATGAAGTTATGTGGCTGCATTATGGGAGAGCAGTGTTAATGGGGAACTGGATCTTGGCTGAATAAGGCAGTTCTGAAGACCTGCTCTATGTATTTTTATTATAGGACAGCAATGCTTTGAGTTATTGACTAGTGGTAGTTTTGAATGAGTTGTTATTCCAGTCACTTTCATATTACACCAATAATCACACTTTTAACATTGCTTCAAGAAAACAAGCAACCAACCAACCAAAAAATCACCAGGTTGATACCAGGGGGCATTTTTTGACAGAAGTGAATTAATGCCTGGTTTTTCAGTCACAAAAAACCATGAGAACTGCAGACTTCCTGCATCAGAATAAGACTTGGAAATAAGGAATCTGACTCTTATCTTCCACAAAATCTACACCTCAGTCTTACTGTGGGTTATTTGCCACTATGAAAGTGCAATCTGCATCAGATTTTAGAGGTCTTAACCTTGGGCTGCTGAGGATAGCAACTAAGTCTGCTCTGAAGCCTATAATCTGAAGGGAAAGGTGTGAGAGACTGGCTCTTTTCCTGTATTAAACAAAGACTTTGTCTTTGATAATCATAAAATCATAGAGTGGATTGGGTTGGAAGGGACCTCAAGGATCATTAATTTCCACCCCCCTGCCACAGGCAGGATTGCCATCCTGTGGATCAAGCACTAGGTCAGGCTGCCCAGGGCCCCATCCAGCCTGGCCTTGAGCACCTCTACAGATAGGGCATCCACAGCCTCTCTGGGCAGCCTGTGCCAGCACCTCACCATGCTCAGTAAAAAACTTCTCCTTGGCCTACTGTTCAGACAGAACATACTAAATTTGAGATCCATAGTCATTTATATTTGGAGTAGATTTAAATCTTGGTGAATACTTATCAGCTATTGTTGTTCCAGAGACATACCTATGGAAACATGTAGCTTGAGATCTTTCTTCAACTTAAAGGGTGTGGCCTCTCCTTTGTTTCCCTTTCAGGTATCTGCATTTTCCAGACATTTGATTTTTGGAATGCTGGAAGCCCAGGGCTGCTTGTCAGGAGGCACAGCTCACTGCTCCAGAAGCCATGTCTTATTCTGTCTCTGTGGTCAGGCATAGCTTTCTGTAGCCCAGCTCCAGGGTTCACTTTGACTCTGGATTCATCAAATTGCTTTCACACAACTGGATAGATAGTAATTGTGGGTGGATAAATAGCACTGGAAGATGCAGCTGATGAGCTGACCAAAACCATATAGCCGTGCTAGGACTTCCTTTCTACATGCATTTAATCAGTTCCTCCTGTGTTTTATATCCTGCTTTTTCTTCTTATTGGTTTTGGCCTTTTTTGTTTTGTGAAAGTTGTTGCAGAAAACGTGGTCTAACATCTCTGGATCAGTTTGAATACATAGAGAATCATCCAAGGAAAAATTCTGGCATGTGGCAGAGCACTGCTTTTCCCCCCCTCCACCGTGGACTAAATGAAAAACTACAAATCTTGCCTTTTGTTAAATAAATAAATAAATTCATGTGTAAAACACAAATGTGGCAAGCAAACTATTAGCCTGCAAACTTGGGAATAGTTGTAGGTGTACAAAAAATAAAGTATCTTTTTCAGTTTTTCATCATTTAAAATTGATGCTCCAAAAAGATAAATTCCTTCAGTTGCAGTTACCTGCAAAATAAATGTATGTGGACTGAAAGTCTATTGTAAACAATAGCTGGGTTTTAGGAAACAAGTGCAAATGAATGTGAAATTAAAGAAATAGTAGACTGCCTACAGGAGGGTGAATCCTTTTAGCCTTAATTGTTTTACTATTGATTTTTTTTTCTGCAACTGTGAATACATCAGTTTTTCTTCTTTAAAAAAATATATATTTGTAATTAAAGGCAAAATACATTCTCTGGTAAGCATCAGTGCAGTTCAGGAACTTGCAAAATGACTTGTGGGTCTCACATGAGGTAGCTTTTACCAAGATGCTTATTGGTGCTTACCTGTTCCTTCTCATCAAAGGAAAGATTTCCCCTTCTGCTTTGGCCTAAAAGCAGTTAAAAATCCTAGTAATCTTTTCACTGCTTTAAGTGAATTTGACCCACCACTCCAAGGATAAAATGAAAACAGAGTTTTTCAATTAGAAAGCCAAAGGAAGAGGGAGGCTTCTGTTCCTCAAGTGAAGATTACTGTGTAAGATTGCTAAAATGGCAAGTGAGTGAATCATAATTGTAGGATCCAGCTCCAATTCAACACTGAAATGCTTCCTCCTCCAACAAAAAACGCTTCCCCCAAAACTGGATATCTGTGAGAAGGAACATTCCTCTGCTCCAGCTGGGAGCAAGTAGGAAGTCAAAAGAGCAAAAGAACATACTGAATTTTAGCACTTAAAGTGTTTTATGTATGTATATACTGAAAGAGAGGAGCGGGTACGTGCTCCTTTCCATTTTGATTCTATAGTCCAACTTATGAAGACTGAGTCCAGCAAAGGAGCTAAATGTGTAATGCACTAAAATACAGTGTGGTCCATTTTGTGGAAAAACAAATATTTTTTGGTATCTCTTTTTAAAACATTCACAATCTCTCTCTCCCTCCCTTTTTCTTCTTTTAAGTGTTTTCAATAGATTTGAGACATCAAGTTGGCCTCTACCATGTCCCAATTATTTTACTGTTGCAATACCTAAGAATTCAAGGGCCTTGCAGAAAAAAATAGGTGAAAAGAAATACCTACACATCTATCCGCTATGTATTTAGAAATAATGGCTAGATAAACAGGAAAGATAAAATGAGTCCAGGGATGGCATAACTTCAAGTAAAGATGAGTTCTAAAAGTGCTTAGTTATTATCTACATCTGAAAACCGATTCTCAGCTACTTGAAGGTGGAGTAACTTAAAGGAAAGCTTTTGAATTAGGCAAGATGTAACTGGTGTAAGTGACAGCAGGGTGAGATCCACAGTGATTTATCTTGTGATGGCTGAGACAAATCTTATCTGAGAATTCCTCGTTCTGTAGAGGATGAAATATTCACTTTCTTGTCATCACTCAAGGCAGTGGGTAGTTTTATCTAATTTTATAATCTGGCTGAACAGAGCAGTTTTGAGGTTATAAACATAGTTTAAGGATGTGCTTTCTTGTATTTCTGAAGCAGTCATCAAGATCTTCTTCTCCAGCAGGTGTTTTTTTCTGTATGTTTTTGAGCTTATGACTGATGGGCTTTTAAGCAATTTTTAGTGACTTGTTACTTCAAGATAAATAAAATGAAATACTGAAAGCAAAAAAGCAGGCTTACGGACCCCCTGCTTCCAGCCCATCTCCTCTTCCCCCCCACACAGACCAGTATACCTTTTGGGCCCACCAGAGCCTGGGCTCATTCAGTAGTGCATAAGAAGGTCCTATTTAAGTACGTGTGAAAATCGAGCTGTTCTGTCCTTTGCATGTTGCTTAAAATCTATGTTGTGACATTACATGCCTGACAGGTGGCAAACAATCAAATGCTAACATATCAATCTGCCTTGCTTTAAAAGAAGCAAAATCTCCAGGCCTGGGATACATTTGCAGTAGATAAAGCTACTAGGTAAGCAAAGGATGAGTGAGGTATGAGGCACGTACATGTGGACACAACTCCTGAAATCCTGGGGAGCCACCACACATCTGCAACTAGGGCAAAGGAGAGACTGCAAACTGAAAAACTGACTTTTAATGACTTTCATTAAAAGAAAGGAATTGGAGTGTTGCTGTATTGTTTCTAGTTAACAGGCTAGAGAACTTGAAACAAATTTAACTGTACATCAATGTTTGAGGTTTCAAACCCAACAAAAATGGGGCTTGCCATTGGAAAAGTTCAGAAACCAGTACTCAGCTCTCAAGGCACACAGCTGTTTAGTCATAATATTGCTGGCTGCTCTGTTCTGCCTTCCCAGTAACTTTCCTGAGGCTTTACTCCTCACCTGATGTCGTGCAGGGTGCCATGTAAGAATCTTCTTTTTGAAGAGACTGTGGGGTCGTTCTGTCTTTATTCTGCTTTCAGGGATACTGAACAAATCAAATAGAAGAATAGAGGCGTTTGTTGAAATTCTGTAGACAGCTACACTAACAGGATGAATAGCTTCCTTCTTGCCCAGAGCAAAGACCACTGCGCAGTATCAACTAAAATAATTTCTGAAAATAATACTCATTCTCTCAGTGGGGATGCTGTCTGCACTGATAGTATTCTGGACAGTCTGTCAGATGAGTGAAGCTATTCCAGAGTGTTAAAATAACACTCCTTCCTAGAAAGGAGCTGCACAGTTGCATCTAACGTGTTGTCTCATGTTTTTTAAACCCTCCTGCTCTGCTCTCGTGCATGTCCTATTGTCTTTATTTTATATTACAGAGTAGCCACCTTAAAGCAACCATTGATCCTTACACAGTAAACTGCCCTGCTGCTTTATTTTCATGCTTTGTTTATCGTTGTCCAGTCGCATGCTAGTATGAGTGGAGAGACTGACCATCTCCTCTTTGGGGAAGGTAGCATCTCTCCTTCACAGTGTTTTGTGGACCTACAGCCTTGTTTTGCTTTCACTGTCATGAGAGTGTTTCTAGGTAGTTGTCCAGTTTTCTGTGTAGCCATTCACAGCTGGCATTGCAGACCTGAGCTTTTTGTCTGGGACGAACCTTCTGCATGAGTGCAGTATGCACCACTAGATCAGTTTGACATGCCTGGGGCCATCCATGTCATTGGGATAGCCATGCTGTTCGTATAGTGTGTCTAAGAAATGCATTTTTGTTCTTCCAACTAAGTTTCTCGATTCCTAAGGAGGGCTCATCCTCATATTCTTTCTTTCAAAATCATTCATGGTGACTTGACTGATTACACAGGTCAGGTTCAGTCCTAGGTTCATGTACTTTAATGGTAAACACACGCTTAGGTATTTTATTGGCTTGGCATCAAAGAACTTGATATTTTGTAGTTCAGCCCTTTGGATAGTTTTAGTGGTCAGCCAGGAAATGAGTTTCAACAGCCTGAGGGTTCTTGGGCAAAGTAAGTTAAGTGCATTTACATGGTAACCTTCAGATTTCTCAGATTCTTATTCTTGATAATTTGTTCGAGTAAAGATTTGGATATAAAAATGTAATTAAACTTTTATGATAACCTTTAGAGTAATTCAAACGTGTTTTCATCTTGGCTTGTTATTTAAAACCACTGCAGTAACTGTTCCATGATGCAGGCAATGGCACTTTATCTCACGCTGTTTTAATATTTGTGTTGAGCTGTTAGTGTGAAGAGGCTCTTTTCTTGTTAGTTTTTGGATGCTATTTCTTATTTTCAGCATGAATTACAAATGCAAAGAGCTATGGATGTGTGTGTTCTCTTATTTTTGTTTTCAAACCTTGTTTAGATCCCCTCTTTGGAGGTTTCCTCTCTGAGGGAGAAAGACTTTCGAGGTTTTTTTTGCTATAAAAGAGCTTTGTTCTTTTAATTTTTACAAAACCTTTTTAATGAGCACATGATGTGTGAAGCAAAAAAGTCCATGTTTTTTATTCCACTTAGGTTTTTACAGACAAAATTAAATCTACTTGAAATGCCATGCTTTTTTGCATGTTGTATATCGCATTAATCACCGATGATATTGAAGACCACCTGATGTGGTTTGGCTAAAATACATTATTTGAAGCACTGACCTGTAAACGGTGCTGTACAAGTGACAGTAGAAGTCATGTCAATAACCCTTGCAGCAGAAAACTGTATGATAGCTTCAGGTGCATGTTTTTTGTCCAGCCTTAAATCAAGTTGACGTCATTTAATGTTTGTATTTTAAACTTGTAACTCAGAAAAAGACTCAAAATTTATTTTAAAAATATTCTCTGTTGAGATAGTTACTAACAAGCAATATATAAACATGAACCAGAACTACTGACAGGCAGTCATGTAGGAAAAAGTGATTACTAGCAGAGATGGTGGTAGTCTTTTCTCAGCATGAACAACAACAACAAAAAAGTAGTGGGAGAAACGTTACTTATTTGAAGATGTAAGTAATAGTTATGGTGTGCAGTGACAAATCTGAACCCACTGTAACCTGTAGGACATAAAGAGTGTGTTGTGGCTTCATTTTGTTTACGGTGGCAGATCTCAGTGTGCAGCGCGATGTGGCAGTGTGAACACTATTGCTTATGAGATGAAGAATAGAATTGATTAAAAGTGTATCCGTAAGTCTTTGGCTGGTGCCAGGAAGAATTAAATAAGAGGAGAAATAAAAAACGTAAAGGGAAAAGAAAGGAAAAGGGAAGGGAAAACATTCTCCCCTCCCTTTTATGGAAGACAAAACTTTTTCAGTCAGCATTCCTGAAGTGTTGCAGTCCTTTCCAAAAGATCCATTCACCGTATCACAGGGGCCTGTCCCTGTGTGGGATTAGTGTTTTTAATTAAAATACATGGACTTGATCCAAATCAGAGCCAGACTGCATCTTAACTCTGTGAATGCCTTTGGACGTATCTGAATTACTGAACCTATTTTATCCTGGAACAGGAACAGCATGTTTTGCAGTTACATCTCTAGTTGAAAGTTAACTAATGATACTGTTACAATACTATGTAAATACTACTGGAAATCCCATGTCGTTGACACTAACGGCACTTAAGAGACATGGTGGCTCCTTGCTTTTCCAATTCTGAATGTTTGTTACGAAGGAACCTCAAACCCAGACCGTCTCAAAACATCTACGTACAGCCACATTTTGGGGCAATGCATGCACATGTCAAACGTCTCTAACCCTGGGTAGTTTCTCGCTTTAGGCAGCAGAATTTCCTGATGAAAAATGTTAAATACTTTTCCAGTCATATTATTTATTTATTAAATCCATATTAGATGTGAATGTCTATGGAATAAATTGATTTAAACTATACAGCGTATCAGTAAGCTATTCTTATTAAAAAAAATAAATCTTTAAATAAAGGAAACCAGATGCTGGCCCCCAGCACAGGAGGGACGTGGAACTCTTGGAGCAGGTCCAGAGGAGGGCCACTAAGATGATCACAGGGCTTTCTTCTCCTCTGAGGAAAGGTTGAGGGAACTGGGCTTGCTTAGCTTGGAGAAGAGAAGGCTCTGGGGAGACCTCATTGTGGCCTTCCAGTACTTGAAGGGAGCGTATAAACAGGAGGGGGAACAACAGTTTACATGGGTTGATAGTGATAGGACAAAGGGGAATGGTTTTAAACTGGGACAGGGGTGTTTAGGTTAGATAGTAGGAGGAAGTTTTTCCCCCAGAGGGTGGTGATGCACTGCAACAGGTTGCCCAAGGAGGCTGTGGATGCCCCATCCCTGGAGGCATTCAAGGCCAGGCTGGATGTGGCTCTGGGCAGCCTGGGCTGCTGGTTGGTGACCCTGCACATAGCAGGGGTTGAAACTGGATGATCATTGTGGTCCTTTACAACCCAGGCCATTCTATGATTCCTTGAGAACTCATTTAAGTTTGGTGCTTTTCCTTGAGTTCTCTTAATGAAGTGGTATCAAATGTAATTTTTAATGTAGTGATGTCTTTTGGCTGGAGAGGCTCTGTGCTTTTTCTAGAACAGTATATCTCAGTGAAGCTGCTGCGCTAGGTTGGTTTTTGTGTTTTTTTTCAGTAGGGTAAATCCCGTTGTCTGTGGATGATTTCTTTTTTTGTTTTGTTTTGTTTTAATACATTCTGACAAATTTTCAGAAATTTTAAAATAAACAAAACTGTGTAACTTTTTAGGTCCCAGTGAAATGGGGAATAAATCAAGCAATATGAAAATTATTAGAGTAGTATTAAGTTTCAGAGCTTCAAATACAGATGTGGAAAGTGTGTTTAAGGACTTTGTTTAAATCTCTCGGAAACCATATGTTGGACCTGTAGGCTCTGTGGCTGAAAACATGCAATACTATTGAAGGCAAACTTAAGAACATGCAGGTAAGACTTGAGGAACAGGATTTTAGCAGCATGTCTGATAATCAAATCTGTCTACTCAATTCCCAGTCTTCAGTCCTGAGTTAAAACTTGCTTTCCTCAAAACTGAATGAAGTCACTAGTTGGTACTGAAGTGTGTCAGATTTCACACACCTTTTGTAAAGACCAACTTGAAATAAAGGGGACTAAAAGTGAGAGAAGGGAAAACTGAGAAGAGAATCTACTCAGAAGCGCTCGTTGGAAGGATTTTTAAAGTTCTACCTCTTCCAGGTTTTCCATTTGCCTAGTCCATGGCATGCACCATTGTTTTATGTCTTCCTGGTCAAATTCCTTGGAAGTGAAAAATCCAGCTTTAGAGCAGAAGAGAAGATTTGCTCGTCTGTTTTCAATTGCATACATGAAAGCCTGAGAATGCCAGAGTGCACTAGAATCACAGATGGCTACTGATTTCTTGCATTTGCAAGTGGCCGTTCCCAGCTGCGTAGTGGGTGCTGCTGTGGGCAAAGAAGGGGTTGTTTCACTCTTAGAAGCTGCTGGAAAGAAAAATAATCCAGTGTCCCCAAAAGTGAAGTCTTAGGTTAAATAGGAGAAATTAAGTTTCTGAGGATAAGTGAGGATGAGTGAGCAGTAGGCGAGACCTTATAAATGCAGGAAAAAGTTGTTGGGCAGAGATTACTACATGAGAATTGAGGGCACTGTGTTTTTTAGAAGACAAGGAAAGACATTTCTAGGGCATATGCACAGGATTATGGTGTAAAGAGGAGGATAAAACTGGAAAGAGTCAGTGTGTGTGTTAATGATTTTCCTGAAGGGGAAGTCAGCAGTAATCCTATTTCTCCTCTTTCACAAACTTCTTATTCAAGACACGGAGCTTCCTGGCAAGGAAGACATTGACTTCTGAAGTGTGGAGTATTGATGGGAGTCTAAAGGGTTTAGGTTCTTATCTTTGGATAGGAGATGGTTTGGTACTCTTGTAGCTTGAAGATGACTTCACCTTGCTTTCAAGTGAGATAATTCAGGATAGTCATTAAAATAGCAGCATGTGGAGAGAATATTGTCAGAAGCATCTGTAGCTAACACTGCAATGCTGCCCAGAGATAACAAGTTCATCTGTCAAGTGTAAGGTGATCCGAACAATCAGCCTTGATGACCTGCAGGTTTTCTCATGCCTGCAGGTTTTCTCATTTGTCAGTGAAAAATTTCTGCATGGTTTTGATCCATCTATTCATAGTGTCATAAAGTTCTGATTGTAGTATTGTTGTTCTTTTTTGTACAGTCACAACCTGAATATTTTTACAGTCCATGGATTGCATGCTGCAAGAATTTGTTTACTGTGGCAAATATTTAGAGAGTACAAGGTGTTTCAGGTTTGGATGAAGTTTACAGTATTAGTCCGAGTTTACTCCTTAAGCTAAAGAATATTTGCTAGAGTAACTGCACGGTAAGCAAAATGTTCCTAAAATGAAATAAATCATCCATTTTCCTGACTTGATAATCTACAGGGTTGGTGGACAGTAAAACCTCTTGATTTACTTTGAGTAGGAAAAGCAGCTTGTTGCAGTGGTCTGTTAATGCTATAGAACATGATTTAACGTAGTCAAAGCATGTCACTGGTAGTTCTGTTTCTGCGAGGGTTGCGCTGAAAGTAATGCCTTCTATTTTATGATTTTGGCCAATGATGTCAGAGGCAGATGCTGGAGGGATGGCAGGAGAAGCTGACCCTTCCCACCAATATTCCATCATGTTTTGGTGCCACGTGCAATAAATGGCAGCAGAGGGGCAGTCTCACAGAATAGTGGCTGACATGGAAGTATGTATGGAGCAAATGTGTGGAATTAAATTTCTCCGTATGGAAAAAATGGTGCCCACTGATATTCATTGGTGCTTGTTAAATGTTGGTGGAGACCAAACAGTGGATGTGAGCACAGTGAGGGGTGGATGGTGTGTTTCAGCAGTGGTGACAGTGATGTGAAAGATAAGCCATGTTCTGGATGGCCATGCACAGCTGTCACGCCGTGAAATGAAGAGCATCTCAGTCAGCTCATCCATGTGAATTGGTTGATGGTGGTGAATGAGTTAAAAAATAAAGTTTTGTAGCTGAGAATTTGCTCTATCAAGTAGTGCTATTGTGCCCTTTGTATTTTTTGTTGTTTCCGTACAAATAAAAGAAGCATTACTTTCAGAGCAACCTATGTATTTTTCTCTGTTTTGAATCTGATAATCCCCTAATTCCCAACCTTTTTATTATTTATTAAGGCGAATTCAAAACAAAATAAGCAATTTATTCATTTTTAGTGTCTGAAGAGCATGGATTAGCAAACTTCTGTGTCCTTTTCTGAGTTTTCAGCTGTATAAAAATAGCAAGTGATAAGGAGCGGCATTTCTGAGCCGGCATCCCCGGAGTAGAGAAGATTATCCTTTTATTGTCTTGATTTGGGCATATCCTGTGAAGAGAACACTAGGTTTTCATCTTTTCTATTTCTTGCCCATGTTTTTAACCTGTAGTCACAGACCATTCTTTTTTCAGTGCTGCTATACCTTGTTGGCTGCCAGCTACCTCTTGGCAACGTCATCAACTTACATCTTGGATCTTGCTTTTTAGCTTTCCCTTTCAGAGTGCACAGTGGTTACTAAACACAAAAAGTAAATCAATTACTGTTATTGATTTGATCTCATGATTCTAAAATAAGTAGCTGTTCATATTGAAAAGCAGTGATTTTTAAAACTCCTGTGAATAAATGCCACAAGCTATCAGTAAGGCCATACGCTTATTGTGATTCAGAAAAGGATTAGGCATATTCCATGTATCTGACACCATGATTTATAACACGATACTTTTTTGAAAGAGTTCATTTTTCAATGTAATTTTTCTTTTTCTTTTCCTGTAAAGAAACTGTCAGGCACATTCAGTGTTTTCTAAGGACCAGCACTCCACCTCAGCTTGACCACTCTCTTTACTTCTAGCCTCCCGTATTTCTATTTTAATGGCTTATAGCTGAAGGCCAACTGAACTGTGCTTCCCTTTACATGTCATTTACTTTATTCAGTGAATCATTTAAAGCAAAGACGATGGAAACTATGAGTCATTCAGGTTATTTTCACTAAAATTAAGACTACAGTACTGTGCTGCTTAGTTTCTTATGGTGGCAAGTTGAGTATTTTCTGATAAGGGCTATAATCTTAGAAAAAAGGTATTAAAAGAAAAAGTGAAAGACTTCATTTACACATGCAGATGCTAAAGCAAAGTATCACTGTTCCTCATACTTTGAATAATGTAGCTGATTTTTATAATCACAAGAACTCCCTCAGCAGCCTTCTTTGCTAAGTTTTGAACATACCAGAAGAGTGAGCTAAGCTTTTGGCCTTACAGAATTGTGGGCTAAAAATATTTTTACAAAAATTCTTGACAATACTGATGAAAGAAACTTCTGGTTATCGCCTTACATTGTGCAGGCAGGTTTATACTATGGACAAAAGAGATTAAGTAGAGATTGTTGCCTATTATACACATACATTTGGGAAGCCAATGTTTAAAAGTCACGACTTTTTACCCACACGCTGCTGATTAGTTATAGTCATTTTACAGGGAATCATCTATCCAGTGTGGTACTGTAGACCTAATTCTTTAATAACAATAATAAATAATACAAAAGGAAAATACAGAAATAGCTGTAGATAGATAGAGGAGATGACCCTATTACTGATGGAGTTCATGTTGTGTACTGTATGAGTGAACTAGTCAGAGAGCCTGTTCTTCCTGCCTTTGGATGTGTACATTCATAGTAATCAGAAATTTCAAACCCAAGGGATAAAATATAAGACAGGAGATTGGCTCAGTAATCATGTGCTTGGAACTCTTTTTATTGCTCCAGGGAGCTAGAATTTGAGAGTGCATTCATGTTACACTGCAGGCATTGGGGCTTGCAACTAAGCTGTAGAAAAGATAAAAGTTCTAATTCTCATTTGTCGGTAGGACTGAGTTTCAAGTAATGCATCCAATGCAGCACTTACTCTAGTCAAGAGTACAGACTGTTTTGAGAAGCGTGTATCGATAGTAGAGCAATTCCAGGTGTACTGAGTGTCAGATACTGAGTCCTGCTTGCTTATAAGACGGTTGCAAATAATATGGAGATATCTCATTTAAGTTTTTGGACAAGGTAAATTGACCTTTTATAATATTCAGTTTTATCAGTGTGAATTCATTCCAAAACAGTATTCTGATGGATAATGAAATTGAACCAGTCTTGTGTTCATTTATGGAAGAGATTGTTTCTAACCTCAGATTCTAGGGATATGTCCTAGTGACCAAATGTCTCCTCCTGTAGCATGCTCTGACCCACGCAACTGTAACAGATTGTGTTTTTTTTTTTTTTTTTTTAAAGAAGAATCCTTATAAGTTCCGTAGTTGCATGAAAAGTAGACCTACATACAGTGGTTTGAGCCCTGAAAAGAATAGGGCTTCTTCCCATTGTACTGTTGGCTTTATTAGTTGTTTGGCTTCATCGCTAGGCTTTCCAAACTGTCCAACACCAGTTTTGTAATTCTGGACTTGTAATGAGCATTGTTGGCTCTCTAAGTTAATTTCATTTTGACATCAGTTATAATCCAGGTGTAGCAGGATATGTAGGAGTGTTCTCTTTACGCTCAGTGTAAATTGAAAATAGGCTATCTCTTTGATCCTGCAAATGAGCAAATCACTAGAGCTGAAGCATGAAGGAATGAGTCTTGTTTAAATCTTGAGAGATCAGAGGTCAGGTAATTGTGTTTATTTGTTCTCTGAAATAAGTGCAGATTTAACCCTATCATAGCCATGCAAACAAACAATTTAGCCTTACAAATCCCAGTGGATTCAGCGGCATGTACTTTAATATTTTACGTGCAGCTTGGGGCACTTGGAGATTTTGGTAGCCATCAAAAGCTTTATCTTCCTTGGGGAAGTCTGACTTTGACACTACTCTTCAGGAAGACTGAAGCTAGTATATTTGATATATGTTCTCAATGTTAACTTTTATTCTTAAGAGCAGCCTAGGATGCCCTTTGATACCTGTGACCATAAATAGCACAAGAATATTTTTTTCTGTCTGAAGAGAATACAGTTGGGAGAAAGGTAGTATTTGTGTTATTCTTGTAAGTCAAAATCTGTTCTTCTGAATATTAAGTATGCATGATTTTTGATACAAGTCAAAGCAATCTGGTTTCCTTCATCTCAATTATGAACAGAAACAAGTAAAGCCAAATCTTAAATATTTAGTTGATTAAAGTCATTTCAGGTTTTTGCTAAATCAGCTTTGATTTATTCAAAATAGTGTGGCTCTTTGAGAATTTGTGATGGTATTAGTGTACTGATATAGTATTTTAAAAGAGAACTAGAGGTGTCTGCTTAGTATTTTAGGAAACAGAAGATAGCTCTGCCCTGGAGTAGGAGGCAGTAGCTTGGAGGAAATACAATAGGTTACTTTGAATGTCTTTGTGAAATATCTTGAAGGGTGATTTTTGTGATAGGATATCAGTAATTAATAAAGACTTCCAAATGATTGAGAGTTTGGCTCTTCCATGTGCAGAAAGTAGAAATTTTGGAATGTTGAATTTTCTGCTGTTGTAGTAACTTATGTCCTGATGTTACCTACTCTTGCTGCATCTCATGATGCGTGCACTGCATGTAGACACTGACTGATATTGTTGAACTCTACTGAGCTCCTTCTAAAGAAGGAGAATAAATCTTTCAGAATCAAGGCTGTGATTGCAGCGATAATGCAAAGAATGAAATCACGTGAATGGTAAAGGAAGTACAGTGAAATATGAATGGAATGGTCAGCAGCAGCTCCATTTATGATGAAATTAACAATGAGGGAGTTATTTGAAATAATCAGCAGTTGGCTGATGGGTAAAACCTACTTATTTCTTACTTTTTTATAGGAAATACTGGCATCTCTCGATACTGTTTGGTTAATGAAGGAAACATTACAATAGCACCGTCCTTAATGGTATTCATGTATATTCATATGTATTCCAACTTTGTGATTTAAATACTCTGTCTTGGAAATACAGCAGCCATGGATCTGCTTTATTTAGGAACGTAAGCTGCAAAATAATTGGGCTAGTTTAGGGTTAAGTTGAAGGCGAGCAGTTTGGAGTCACTGCTTCAAATTAAATGTATTGTACCAAATGCATACCTGTGTTTACTATTGTTGAGACCATATAAGTGCAGACCTAAAGCAGAAAACCAATCTGCTCTATATCCATGCAGGGAAGATGCAGTTCTTGGTTTATTGTTATTATTATTAGTAGTAAGATATCTATGTCAGTATTTTTTTTAGAAGTATATTTCTAAATTGTTGTGTATTTCTATTTCTGGCTGTTTAGCTCTGTGACATAGTGAAAAAATGAATGGATACATGCATATAAGAGTGTGCACATCAGATGCAGAAATCATCTATTTAATGTGCCTAGCAATACGTGACATGTGGTCACTAGTACCTTGTAAAACATTAGGCTGAGATTGTGGCTTTGCATGTTTTTTTGCAAATCAGATAGCCAGCAGTCTACGTGCATTAGCATGTGAAGACAACGTGGCAGGCTTTGTGAGATGGTGCTGATTGGGTAGACTTTTCTTTGGGAAAGTATATTTCTTTAGGAAAAATGTTCTCATCTCTGGAATTGTAACCATGATAGATCTGCATTATAACTCTTAAGAAAAAAAACCTCACAAACCAAAACCCCACATCTGTGCTTTAAATCAACAAAGCCTCATGATTTAGCCTCTGCTTGGTGCTCTGTATCTGACAAGATGATCATGATTATAACTGAACATGATGTGCAAAGCCAGGATCTTGCAGTCTTATCCACTGCAAAGGGCGGAAGGGAATACTGGTGATGGGAAGTATATGAAGAGCTTTATGCAGGTAAAGCAATAGCAAGATGCCCTTCCTTTTATCTGTAGCTGCAACTAATGCCTGCAGCAGAATATATAAGGTCTGTGATGAGCAGCAGGGTTGTGTTGGTTGGTGAGGGTTGCCTCCCATAGGGAATTGGGGCATGAGGGCAGATGAGCAACCATGGTGCTATGGTCAAGGAAAAAAATGGGTGGCTATTTGTCAGCGTACAGACAGAAACTGAAGCATGGGAGGCTTGAACTGAAGTCTGTCTGCGGTTGTATAGTGATTCAGCAACAAAACTTGTTTCTCATCTCTGTTGGTCATTGTTCTCATCCTTTGTTTCTCATCTCTGATGGTCATTGTTACAATCTGCTCTCATCTGTTTGTGCAGCACTTGGGTTTTTTTTCTCGCCTTACAATTTTAAGCTGGTTAATTTAATGGAGATTATTATGGGAAACGTTTGGAAAATTAGGAAAGTATGACAACATTTTTACTGGGACCAAAGAATTGCTTCAAACAGGAACTGGTGAGCTTGTCAATGTGGCTACTGCATTGTGAGTGATCAACAGAGACTGGTGTTAGAGGTGGCCAGACTGAGAGGAAATTGGAAGGCTAAGAAGTATCCAGCAATCAGAGAGAGAGATTGCTGGCTGGTATCACGCAGTGACACAGGCAGACTGATAGCCCTGTCTTAAGTACCAGCAAGGGGAGGAAGAGAAAGAGACTTCCAACTCGGCAGATGGTAAACACATGTAGGATGAGGGAGACTGGACCCTCTTCTTGGCTCGGGGCAGGAGAAGCCTTTCTCTTCCCCCTCAAATCCACCTAACCAATAAATACGAAGCACTGAGGGTCGAAGGTCAAAATCAGAAAGGGGCAACCACATTAAGATGGTCCAATTGAGGACCTGAGTTTAGAACAAGCGCAAATAAAAAAAGAGGCGAAGGGTCTTAGTTACTTGGGACTCTGCACTCAGAGGCACTGAAGCACCCATTTGCTGACCAGATAATTTCTCTAGAGAGATTCACTGCCTGTCGGGCTCATATTCATGATATCAGAAAAGGGATGCCAGGTGTGATAAGGCCAGATGATTACTATCCACTGATGATCTTTCAGGCTGAGTCAAACAAGGACTGCAACTAGGAAATTAAAGAATATTAAAAAAGTCTTAAGATCCCTTGGGAAGTCGTTGAAGGGGTTGGGAGCACAGGTAGTGTTCTCTGTTCTTCCAGTTGGAGGTGGGGATCTGAGCAGAAGGAGAACAAACCAGTTGAATGAATGATTGTGAGGATGGTGTCACACTGAGGGCTTTGATTTCTGTGATCTAGGATGCACCTTTGATATACCTGGGACTATTGACATTGGATGGGATGCAACTGACCAGGAGGGGTAAGAATATACTAGACAGCAAGCTGTCTGGGCTCGTTGCCAGAGCTTTAAATTGGATTTGGTGGGGGAGGGGGGATGTACTGCTGTGTGACAGAAAAGAGCCAGGGAAAACTGTCACTTCAGGAAGCAAGGAGCGAAAAGCTTGAATTTGCCCCAGAGTTTTCTGGGAGGGCTTATGCAAGAAGGTAGTGAGGCCAGTAGCTCAGCTGAAGTGCCTCTATACCAATGCACACAGCATGGGAAATAAGCAAGAGGTGACGGAAACCGTGGTTCAATTAGGAAACTATGACCTAGATGCTATCATGGAAACATGGTAGGATGACTCATACAACTGGAACACTGTGATTGAGGGCTACAAGATTTTTAGAAGGGACAGGCAAGGTCGAGAGGGGTGGAGGAGTTGCACTCCATGTATAGGGCTGGAGAATTATTGAATGAGATCCCGTGGTAACCTATCCTTGGAGATGAAGGAACAGAACAGAGATGGCAGCACTTTAAGGATACTTTTCTGTGAGAGTGCAGGAGCTCTCCATGCCTCAGCAGAAGAAATCAGACAGAGGAGACAGGAAAGTGGCTGAGCAAGGAGTTGCTGGTTAAACTGAAGGATAAGAAAGAAAAGTATAAGCAGTGGAAGCAGGTGGGTATACTGGGAGGAAGGTAGGGATGTTATCCTGGTGTGCAGAGATGGGATCTGGAAGGCTAAGGCAAAGATGGAATTGAACTTGGCAAGGGATATGAAAAATAACAAGAAGGGATTCTTTGGATGCATTGATCTTAAGAGACAGGAAAAGGGGAGTGTACCCTCTGTGATAAATGAGAAAGGAGAACTGACTTCCTCGATATGTAGAAGGTAGAGGTGCTTGAGTTCTTTGCCTCAGTCTTCGCTACACAAGGTTCTTGTGTCCCTTAACTTCTAGACAGGGGCTGGGTGAACAAAATCCCCCCCCACTGTAAGACAGAGCAAGTCTGAGAACACTTTGTGTGGCTTTATGTACAAGTCTAAGTAACTGACTGATATGGTCATTGAGATGTTCTCCATCATATTTGAAAAGTTGTGGCTGTCAGACAAAGTCCCCAGTGACTGGGAAAAGTCACTATTTAGTTCCCTCACATTGAGTTTCAGATTTGACCTACATGAGTTTAAGAAGGCTTTCATGTGTAAAGTCTTCATGTCCCATTAGCATTACTGTTAGGATCACAAGGCAGATTCTCATGTAAAGCTGGCATCCAACAGCCCATGTTTAATTTGGTGCCTGCATTCCTTCCTGAAATGTTGCATATTATTAAGAAAGGCAGGATACACCAGCGGGGCTATTAGGATTTGCAGTCTGTGACCTTTAGGAATTCCCCAAATCAGTATTGTGATTTTTGAAAACTTATCGTAGATATTAAATTAATCTTAAAAATGTGTTTGTGTTTTAACCATGACCCTCATCACTTTCTTTCCCTGAATGTTTTGAAAATACATATATTTTTTCCCCCAGGTAATAGTGATGTAATGTATTTTTTTTCAAAGGGACAAGGCTTTATGCCCCACAAACAAAGACTTTAATACATACAGTTTTCTGAGCCATAGCATGTTCTTATGAAATATACAGACTTTTATGCTTGAAGATGATTCAAACACCAGCATTAGTGGTTTGAGTCTGAACATTGTCATCTTTGCTTATCCTAGCTGGTAAAAGGATAAGAGAGAGCAGATTATTTAAAACATATGTAGTGTTTGGTTGTGAGAACATCCACTGATGCTGTAATGGAGAGAAGAGAGGTCAGTGACACTGTTGCCTGCAGTTCAGAGATCTCTCAGCTTGTATTGACCTGATGTAGTGAGTCTGGCAGCATGGTAACAAAATAAATGTGGCTGTATTACTTCCAGACATGAGCTGTCTTGTGCAGAGTTAACTTGGGTTGTTCTTCTGGCATGAGGAAACTACAATCTTGAAAAGCCACCAAAGGATGATTGAAGGCCAACTTTTTTTCCTTCTACAGAAGCTTATAGTCTTAATGGAGGTATGTCGTCACAACAGCACTGAAAGCATGAAATACATTAGTTCTTATTAACTATTAATCTGATTTTCCAGACCATCAGTTTTTCATTTGGTTTTGCAAAGCTTCAAAATAATTTGAATCAATAGCTTTATATAAATATCAGTCCATAAAATCGTAGAATCATAGAATGGCTTAGTTTGGAAGGGACCTCAAGGATAAATAAGTCCCAAGTGGGGTCATGGTCCCTGGAGGGATTAAAGAAATGTTTAGATGTTGCGCTAAGGGACATGCTTTAGTGGGGAAACATTAGTGGTAGGGAATGGTTGGACTAGATCTTGGAGGTCTTTTCCAACCTTGGTAATTCTATGATTCTATTTGGAAAGTTGTCCTTTATTGTTATGAAGGCTGGAAACAATGAAGAAATGGTTAGATATTGGAAAGTCTGGCTTATGACACATGAGATGTATTCATAGGAATGTTGTGTTTTAACCCAACAGGTGGCTCAGCACCACACAGTCTTGTGCTCGCTTCCCTCCCTTCCTAGTGGAAAGGGGGGGGGGGGGGTTAGAATCGAAAAAATGAAGTAGAACTCATGGTTTGAGATAAAACTATATACTAAGATAGAGAAAGGGAAAAAGATAATAATTACAAGAAGCACATATTTAACAAGCAATGCACAAACAATTGCTCCCCACCCCCCAACCCATGCCTGGCTTGCCCCCGAGCTGCAGGAGAGAGCAAGATGAACTCCCCCCCCCCTTCTTCCAAAACTCCTTCCACATGATGCCATATGGAATATGGGTGCCATATGGAATAACACTTTGGCCAGTTTAGGTCAGCGGTCCTAATTCTTATCCTGCTTAGCTTCTTGGGCCCTTCACTGAGAACAGCCTTGGCTCTAAACAACACTGCTTAGCAGCTACTATAAACATGGGTGTGTTATCAACATCGTTTCTGTCAAAGAACCAAAACGGAATCATACCAGGCTCTCTGAAGAGAACAACTCTGTCCCAGATGAAACTAAGACAAGGAAACAAGCTCATCTGAAAGCTGCGACGTTAGGCAGACAGATTTCAATGAATTGTCAAAGATCAAACACTTGAGATGCTTGTGAAATTGCTGTCCTTAATGCATATCTTGTTAGTTATCTCTGTTAAAGACAGGGTTGTTTCTGGTGTGAAGTCCCTAATGCCTCCAACCTACTTGGCATATCCTGTGAACTTCATACATCATTCGAGCATCCCTTCAGAATACCCATCAGCAGAACTTATTCTGATGACATTCATGGCTAAGAAATGAACAGGATTGCAGAATACTTTGCTCTGAAGAAATATTCTATGTCAGTGATTGCAGTAAATGATACTGTGAAGTAATGTACCTCATAACAAGCTGTAGAATGTTCAAGGTCTGCTCTGAAAGTAATGTCTCCTCTTATTATGTTGACTCACAACATCAGAAGTGGATGTTGGTGGGAGAGCAGCAGAGATTGAACCTTCTCAAGAATATTTCATTACATTTTCTTGCTGTGTGACAGATGGCAGCAGAGGGGCAGTCTGGAAGAATGGCATCTGACACAAAGTACGGATGAAGCAAAGGTGTGTCATTGAATTCCTCCATGTGGAAAAAATGGCACTCACTGACATTCACTGACATTTGTTGAACATTGATGGAGACCAAACAGTGGATGTGAGCACAGTGAGAGGTGGGTGGTGCCTTTCAGCAGCGTTGTCAGTGACAGCAGGTCACCTCTGCTGGTGTGATTTTGATGAGTGTGGCATGCAGGCTGGTGAAAATGCAGAACTGATGGTGGTGACTGTATTGAAAGAGCGTTCTGTAGTGTTATTGTTCTCTTTGTATCTTTTGTCATTTCCTGGGAAATAAATAGAAGGCATTACTTAGAAGGCATTACTTTTGGAGCAAGATCTGTGAGAAGCCTGAAATAAGCAGCTTGCTGCAATGTGAAATGATTGTGTAGCTGCTCTTAGGCATGAGAAATTACTGAGTGCTGTGAGTGTATAGCCTACTGGGGGATTCTTTCATACAGACCATCTGCTCTATTGCCTGATCTATGGAATATGCCAGTGGGGGAAAAATGGGGCACAGTAAGAAAAACAAAACTACTCAGTAATCAGTTTGACTTCTTTTATTCAGCATTGAGGTATGCAGATAAGCAATGTGAATCATATCTAGAGGTTCCTTGATCTGAAAAGGAAGTAGGAAAGGGGACTAGCAAATTGATGTCCCTTTAACTATCTAGCCATTTTATACCAGACTATTGAAAGTTCTGGACAAAAGCCAGACACTCAGCTGGTGCAAATCAGCCTTGCACCAAGAAAATCAGTGCTGCCATGCAGGTTTGCCACCATTGAGACTCTTGCGCTCAAGCTCTTCAGGTACATTTCTTGCTCATTCAATTACAGAGAGAAGATGCAATTATGATTCATGGAAAGGTTTCATTGTTGCCCAATGATTTTTCAGCTAAATTAATTATGCATTATTAATATAGTCCATTTAATTAGAGTAAAAGATTTGTATATATAATACAGTAGAAACAGTACAAATGAAAAATATTTTTGAACTGGGCAGTATGTTTTATTGAACAGTCTCATTTTCCAAGTTTTTCCTTTTTTCAATCCAAGAATTACTATTACCCTGTTTTTAAAACTTTTATTTAAAGCCTATCTTAAGCGTGTGTTGAGGTGCAGTCTTCAGTACTGTTTATGTTGATCTTTCAATACAGACCGTTGCAAAATCCAAGTTACACGTTTTAACCTTTTTCAGGGCAATCAAGATACTATTCTCTAGACACTTGTAAATGAAACATTTTAATTAAGTAACTGATAATAAATGTTGAAGAATACTCTGAGTCATTTGTTAAAGATTTGCTGTACTTGTGTTAGGAATGGGAAAGAATGACGCAGTCCTGAGAAATGTTGGAAGAGGAAATTAAAAGTTTATTGTTTTATGTGGATCTATTGGAAGTGAATCATATTGCGGTCTAAGATGTATTAGAAATGGTTTTATGAAGCACTCATATCAAAATGTTGTGTTTTTTTAGTATATAATGACTGATTCAGTTTTTCTCACAATTAAGGGGTATGTGAGCTGCAATATTATCTGCCTCCATTACTTTACTATTGTTTGTGCAGATAAAATCTGATAAAATTAAGAAACACGAAATTAATGAGTTCCCAGAAGAATGTCAGTTTGCTAATACTTCACATCTTCTATGTCATGCAGTATCAGCTTTACGTGAACAGGAATATGTTATGCTCAGCCTCCAATGTTTGCATTCCTGTTGCTTATCTGTAGCTGAATGGATTTGTGTAGCTCTAATCTTATTGCTACTTGAATACACTTTTCTGGCATAACTGAATGCTTTAGGAATTTAGTTCTCCTTCTGTTGAGGACTTGATCCTTGAGGACTCAGTTTGGAGAACTGATGCATACGCTAATGTCAGGAAATAGATTATTAATCTCAAGAAAAAAAAATGGCAGAAGAAGTGAACTTAATTTGTAGTAAGTATTCTTTGTTAGAATGTCTTATGAAAATGTCTCCTAAATTGTATATGCCTTCAGTCCAAAGGAGTGGTTGGATCTTGTGCTCTCAGCTGGCTGGAAGGCAGTAGCTCCTCCAGCAGGATACTTGCCATGGGCTTGGCTGGCTGGCTACCACTTGCAGTGCTTGCTGATTTGGGACTGAACCGTATGCTGCCAGGGGAGACTGCTTAGGTCTTGGTTTTGTGTACCCAGGTCTGATTCTGGATTATAACCTAAAGAGTTTTAGGGTAGTTGACCATACTTCAGTGATTTGCTGAGCATAATAGTTTGTGAGAGGTTGAGCCTATATGGGATTAATTATCAAATGTGAAGTTTCTCAAGAGAGGCTAGGGAGGTAAGTGCCTAGTTGCATTAGTCATTTTTTAATAATTCCAGTGTAAAAGCCTAGATGATTCTCTCTGTTCTTCATATCTCTTAAATATCGTTAATTCAGTTGCAAAATATGTAGGTCACACCAAAAGTAATGCCTCCTATTTATTTCCATGGAAAAGACAACAGATACAGAGTGCAATAATACTGTTTGATAAAACACATTCTCAGCTACGAGACACTTTTTTTCAACACAGTTACTACCATTAGCTATCCATTTTCACCTGCGATGAACAACAGCCTACATTCTGGGCTCATAAAAATCTGCATGGCTGCTTGGAACGTGGCTTGCCTTCCACATCATTGTGACCACTGCTGAAAGGCACCACCCATTTCTCATTGTGCTGACATCCACTGTTTGGTCTCCCTAAACATTCAGCAAGCGTCACTGAAGATAGTGGGAACCTTTTTTTATTTTTATTTTTTGCATAGAAGAATTTAATTCCACGTGTTTGCTTCATCTGCACTTCCATGTCATACACCATTTTGTCAGACTGCCCCTATGCTGCCATATGTCGCACAGCAACAACATGTGATTGGATATCGTTGGGAATATCCAATCCCAACTTCCATACCACTAGTATCCACCTCTCAAGTTGTGGGCCAACAACATAATACGGGAGGCATTATTTTTGGAGCAGCCCTCATAATTAATAAAGTTAATATATTAAAGCAACGACATTTTTTTTTCTTTTTGTTAAAACATAAAGAAAGACCAGCAACAACATTAAACTGGTGGAATATTTGGCCTTGTTTTTTGTGAAACTACTACATCAAACTGGTTCAATGGAAGTGGTTGCAATTCTTAGTGAGTTCCCAAGGTGATCTTCAGAGATTTTTGACGTCTTACTCTTCCTATACTTTATCCCTGGGAACAGATGTTCCACAAATGTATGTACTGCCAAAAAAGCAATGACATGAATAAAGTGCGATTGTGAAGCAAGGGATATTTCTCTCTGGTAAGATAGGTCTTAAAAAAGTGTAGTAAAGAGACATGATGGAATTTTTGAGTTGAATTGTAGCTTTGTACATCCCAGATGAAAATTCTGAAGTAGTATGTGCATGGATTTGAAAACATACCAAAAATTGATGAGTTTTTCAGCAATCTTGATATCTATTCTCAAATTCCTTTATCCAAAAAAAAAAAAAAAAAAAAAAAAGAAGCAAGGCTGCATATTTCTTACTGTTCCCACAACTGTGTTCAGCCGGTGTATCAAAATGCATAAAATCATTTGCTGCAACTTTGAGTTAGCATTGCACTGCAACCTGCTTGTGTCCTGGTTTCAGCTCAGACAGTGCCAGCCACACGCTGATGTTTGGTTGTTGCTGAGCGATGGGTATGACCCAGACATAGCCTGCTGAAGAAGGGCAGAAGTTGTGCAAGACTGGAGAATAGGATGTGGCATTGGTAGCTGTCCTCTGGTGGATGAGGAGACCTGCTGCAGCCATGCAGGCCAGACAATGCCACAGCTATGCCTCTGTCTATGCCTAGCAGAGTGTGGCCTGGTACTCATGTCAAGGGCCTGAGCTATGACCAGAAGTTGTCAAGGAAAAGAGGAAGTGCCACTTTTGGCAAAATCACACAGACCATGTAATGGTGATATAATGTGATGATTAATGCATAAATGATCCCTCACATTTTTGGGAACTGAAAATGAGATCTTAAGGAACCAGCGGAAGGGGAAATGAGAGTTATGTGTCAAAGAATGCTCTTGTGTGACACTTTTCATTTGTTCATTAAATGACTTTTCTGGTTTCATAAGGAAATATCAAAACTTCCGAAATACTTTTCTTATGGTAGTTTAATATGTTAGAAAAGGAAAAACAACGGAAGCAACAGAATACTTGAAATAAATGTGGTGGTGTAAAAACACTATATACATCCAATTGGATTAGTCCAGTTAATCCAGTGGTGATTAGAAAAGATTATACGTTTGTTTGGATCCTTTCATGGATTAACATGGCTAGTTAAGTGATCAAATTAGACATTGTTCTTCTAATCAGTCCCTTAGTTGCATAACAGATGGCCAATATTTTACCGTAATTAGAACATAGCCTTTTGTTTGTCATTTTGAAGCATGGTAGCTGAGCTTTTCATCCTCTTTGTTTGCTGCAGAAAAACCTGAATATGTGCACATTTCATATATCAGCAATGTTTTACTTCGTAATAAATATTTCTGTGGTATGTTCTTTAGTATTATTTTCTTTTCTTTCCTCTTCCAGTGGCAGGTGAAAGGTATTTTACTTTCCTAATTTCTCTAGTCTCATTTTCTATGTGGAAAACTCTCCAATTAATAAAATACTCATGTTTCAGTTTAATGTGCTTGTAAACCTGAATGGTTCATCTAATTTTCTCCAGAATACTTTTGGGAAATAAGATGTTTGTTAACTAGTCAAAATACTTTGTTTCAATCAAACCCAAAGTAATTCTCCAAATATATTGCTATAAAGCAAATTAAGCAAATTTTAGAAAATGTTTTGTCTCTGTCAGAAACCCAATAGCCCAGATGAAAGAATGGTGGTGGTGGGGAATAGTGCGATGTGAAGGTCTGTGGGACTACCAGAAAAATGAAAATTCTCTTACAGTGGTGGTTGTTGTCAGTCACTGTTAGGCGATTTCATGACAGATGTTATCCCTTTTCAGACTGTGCTTGAGCAGTCAAAGATTGGTATTAGGTTGGACTCTGTTTCTCTAGGTCTGCAGTTTGGTAGCCTGTTCTTCCCTTTCATTCCCTGATTATTTGATTTCTGCGGAGGCCTTCTCCACCAGATTCTTGGCTTGCTGAACACGGTCTTTCTGAGCCCACTTTCTTGCCCTATGTGCAACTGCTTATCCTTATTCCTAACTTTATCCTTGTTCTAGCCTTTGGATATTGCAACTTAGTTGGGAAAATTCCTGGAAGCATCCTTTTGTTGCTGGGAAAGTGAACTTAGCAATTTTTTTTTAAGTGTTTTTCTCTGCAAATTTTTATGATCCTAAACACTTAAGTGTTAAGTAGCCTCCTTTGGTATATTGCCTGCTTGTAGTCTTTCAAAAACAATTTCACTAATGTGATTTTCATCATAGCAGCCAAAAAAACCCACAACAAACTAAAAGTCCAATAAAAAAAAAAAAGCTTGCAGTTATATGCCTGTTTGGTAGTAAGTACCTATAAGTATTGTAACATACAGGGCGCTATTTTTAGTTTCATGACAGTGAATTGATATCCTGGGGCCAATTCTTTAAGTCATTACTCAATCTTTATTCACAAAAGCTTGGCTAATTTAATTTGGGAATGAGTGACTAGCTATGCATTACGCAAACCTGTTTGAGCACCACTAGGATTAGTAATGGCTTGTAAACGGCAGTTGTGTCTCATTAACTTGGTGAATTTTAAGCCTTTCTCGCAATTCTCTAGTGCAGGTTTAGGTATTTAAACAGTAAATTGAAGGCTTTTTTCTTGTTTAAGGGTTTGGACTCCTGAAATTGGTCCTTCAACTTTCTTCTTCCAGTATTCTGTGAATCTCTGCAACATATTACTGTAGGTAGATGAGTGTCTCAAATTCTTTTATTTGTGCTGTTGTTAAGAGGTAGAAATCATGCCACAATATTGTAGAATCATAGAATCACCAAGGTTGGAAAAGACCCACAGGATCTTCCAGTCCAACCATCCACAAATCACCAATAGTTCTCACTAAACCATGTCCCTCAACACAACATCCAGACACTCCTTGAAAATCTCCAGGGTCAGTGACTCCACCACCTCTCTGGGCAGCCCATTCCAGTGCCTGACCACTCTTCCAGAGAAATAGTATTTCCTAACGTCCATCCTGAACCTTCCCTGGCGCAGCTTGAAGCCATTCCCTCTAGTCCTCTCACTAGTTACACGAGAGAAGAGGCCAACTCCCAGCTCACTACAACCTCCCTTCAGATAGTTATAGAGAGCAATAAGGTCTCTCCTGAGCCTCCTCTTCTCCAGACTGAACAATCCCAGCTCCTTCAGCTGCTCCTCATCAGGCCTGTGCTTCAGACCCCTTACCAGCTTTGTTGCCCTTCTCTGAACACGCTCCAGGGCCTCGATGTCTTTCTTGCAGTGAGGGGCCCAAAACTGGACACAGCACTCGAGGTGCGGCCTCACCAGTGCTGAGTACAGGGGGATAATTACTTCCCTGTTCCTGCTGGCCACACTATTTCTGATACAAGCCAGGATGCCATTGGCCTTCTTGGCCACCTGGGCACACTGTTGGCTCATGTTCAGTCCAGCATCAATCAATACCCCCAGGTCCATTTCCTATACACAGTCTTCCAGCCACTCTGCCCCAGGCCTGTAGTGTTGCCTGGGGTTGTTGTGGCCAAAGTGCAGGACCCGGCATTTGGTCTTGTTGAATCCCATCCCATTGGCTTCAGCCCAGCTATCCAGCCTGTCCAGATCCCTCTGTAGGGCCTCGCAACCCTCAGGCAGATCAACACTTCCAGCCAGCTTGGTGTCATCTGCAAACTTACTGAGGGTGCACTCAATGCCCTCATCCAGGTCATCAATAAAGATATTGAAGAGAACAGGCCCCAGCACCGACCCCTGGGGAACACCACTCGTGACTGGTTGCCAGCTGGATTTAACTCCATTCACCACCACTCTCTGTGTTGGAAAAGAGATCCACCTGCCTCTGAGGTGTGCTGCAAGAGGACAGGAGTGGGATGGGCATAGCAGTGTAATGCAACATGTTTTCCATCTGCATCCTTATGGTGATGCAGGGATATTTGCTGCCATTGCACATGCCCTTACCCTTTCTATGGGTAAATGTGGTCTCTGTGTTAGTGTCTGTGCTGCTTGAAACTAGCCTGTTGCATTTAGACAATCCTGTTTGCTTACATTGTGAATTAGCTCTTCAGTGCTGGCTGATGTTAATGTTTGCTTATTGCACAAAAGATATCTGTACTATACGTTGGTATGGGTAGTTGATGCATCAGAGTAGTCATACCAGGGAGGTAGTAGGTAAATTGCTACAAAAGCATGACAAAATGACAAATTAGTCATGAAGTGGTAATTGGGGCAGATGCATGATTGCAGATTCAAGACTTTCACTTTCTTCTGGCATCCACTGGCTTGGTGAGTTTGAGTCCACTGTTTAACTATTTCATAGTTTGTAAGGAGAGATACTTACTGAGTTTTTGTTTTCTTGTTTGCTTG
Source organism: Gallus gallus (assembly GCF_016699485.2). Taxonomy (NCBI): domain Eukaryota; kingdom Metazoa; phylum Chordata; class Aves; order Galliformes; family Phasianidae; genus Gallus; species Gallus gallus. The sequence goes on along the minus strand of NC_052540.1, from coordinate 2,906,384 downwards.
CTTTTTAATTACCTGCAAGTAATTTCACTGAAGTGTGGGCTTTAGGTGAAGTACAAGTGACACTCACATAATCAGATTGCATGGTCCTGCTCACGGACTTGCTGAAGCCTTATGGACATTACAGAAGGTGCATCCCGATGCTGGAAGCTTTAGGGGAGATGTGCTCATTGTTGGCATGAGCAACTGATGTCCCCTTCAGCTGTGCAGGATTCACTGAATACAGATGGCTGTCCTTCAGAGCTCACAGTACAACAGGCAAATATCATCCTTCTGTGGGGAAAGCATTTATGGTGTTTAGATGGCAACTTCATTCTTCTTCATTAAGAAGAAAAAAGCTAAACCGAGGAATAAGAAAATGTAGGAGGAGTGATGAATTGCATTAAGATTTTGGGTCAAAATAGTTTTTTTAAAAGCAGTGTTATTTGAAACATAATCCAAGTGTGTCATTTTCTGCTTATGGTAATAACTGTGTTTACAAAGAAAATACTTTGTTGGACTCTTAATAAATGTTTTGAGCTTTATTTTTCATTAAGGAGGCAGAACAGTAGTGAGAAATGAAAATGAACAAAATCCAAAGTACTCATAACTTTTCTGAGGAAAATAACCTTGACTTTTTAAAATTGTTCCTGGTTCATCAAAGCAAAAGTACAAAATTTTGTGTAGTAACTTTTCTTTGATTTTCATTTTCCTTCTTTGCTTTCCTTCCTACTTGCATCTCAAGTGCTGAGGAGGAAATTAAATTCTGAAATTAAAGTAATAACTGAACAACAGTGCATTTGTACAGAAGACACTATATAACCCCAGGGAAATTAACCCTGGTTGAAATGGTACTGCTTTTAGACTTTTCTGTGATATGTATGATGAATCTTTCGTTTTTCACATTTTGTTTCACTCTGTTATTCTTTTGTCTTGGCAGGTTAATTGCGAGCCTGTCAGTGGAAAAATATCTCACTTGTCAGGAGGCTGATGGTAGGGGAAACAAGGCTGTAGAGAAAAGAAAGGAGAGTTCAGAGTACTGTTTTGTATCTGTATGCTAGCTGATTCCATTGAAAATACATGAGACACAAGACTTCCAGGCAAATTTCAAGTTTTCTATCTTAGCTGTGTATTGTATGAGTCCAATTCAGAAGTACTCAGAAATGGTCAATTTGTATGCATGTGCAGTCCCTTTGAGGTCAGGAGGGCTACCCTTGAATAAGAGATTAAAGGGTGCTTTTGTATGGTGTGGTTTGGGATTGCAGGTATTTGTTTACAGTGAACAAACACTGTAAATTCTTCAGTTTTTCACTGTCTTTGTAATGCTAACAGTCAATAGAGAATGTAAAAAATGTTGCTATAGAGTAGCCAAAGAAGATTTCTTACCAGTTCCTGAGAAAATAATTGTTTGAACCTGGGATGAATCCTGAGCCAAAACGCCTGTGTTTCTATGTGTGAAAACACCTGTGCTAGTCCTGAGGTCCTTGACGTTTTGGAAGATGTCAAACTGATCATAAATGTTCAGACAGTTATAGAGGAATGGCTTTACAAGCCTAAGGCTTCTCAAGCAGGAAGGTGGAGTAGTAGAGACTATGTGCTGTGTTTCCTGTAAATGTTGGATTGTTGCAGACAGCAGAGCTATATAGAATCATAGAATCATTAATGTTGGAAAAGACCTCCAAGTTCATCCAGTCTCACCATCCACCAATGCTGCCCACTAAGCTATGTTCCTTAGTACCATGTCTACCTGTTTCTTGAAGACCTCCCAGGATGGTGACTGAACTTTGTCCCTGGGCAGCTCATTCCAGTGTTTGATCGCTCTTTGAGAGAATAAATTTTTCCTAATATCCATCCTGAACCTCCCCTCGTGCAACTTTAGCCATTCTATCTCTTCCTCTTGCTAGTTACTGTGGGAGAAGGAGCCAACCCCCACCTTGCTATAGCCTCCTTTCAGGGAGTTGTAGAGAGCTTTAAGATTTCCTCTGAACTTCTTCTTCTACAGACTGAACAATCCCAGTTCCCTCAGCCGCTCCCCATAAGACTTGTGCTGAAGACTGCTCACCAGCTTTGTTGCCCTTCTGTTGGGCACACTCCAGGGCCTTCATGTTTTTCTTGTAGTGAGAAGCCCAAAACTGAAGACAGTACTCAAGGTGTGTCCTCACCAGGGCTGAGTACAGAGGGATGATCACTTCCCTGCTCCTGCTGGCTGCACTGTTTTTGATACAAGCCAGGTTGCCATTGGCCTTCTTTGCCACCTGGACACACTACTGGCTCGTGTTCAGACGAGCACTGACCTGCACCCCCAGGTCCTTTTCATGTGCACAGTCTTCTAGCCGCTTTGCCCTATGTCTGTAGTGTTGCTTGGGGTTGTTGTGACTGAAGTGCAGGATCTGGAACTTGGTCTTGTTGAACTTCATCCCATTGGCCTCAGCCCATCAATCCAGCCTGTCCAGTTTCCTCTGTAGGGCCTTCCAACCCCCAGGCAGATCGATACTTTCTCCCAACTAGCTGTAATCTGCAGACTTAAGTTAAGGTGCACTCAATGCCCCCGTCCAGGTTATCAATAAAGATATTAAACAGGACAGGCCCCAGTACCAATTCTTGCAGGACACCACTCATGACTGGTAACCAGCTGGATTTAACTCCATTCACTACCACGCTCTGGGCCTGTCCGTCCGCCCAGCTCTTTTCCCAGCAAAGAATGTACCTGTCCAGACCATGAGACGCCATCTTCTTCAGAATGCTGTGGGAGACAGTGTCAAAGGCACTGCTGAGGTCTAGGTAGACTACATCAACAGCCTTTCCCTTTATCCACCACTCCGGTCACACGACCACAGAAGGAGATCAGATTGGTAAAGCAGGACCTGCCTTTCATGAACCCATGTTTTCTACACCTGATCCCCCGGGTGTCCTGTACACACCTTGTGATATCAGTCAAGATGATCTGATCCATAACCTTCCCAGGCACCAAGGTCTGGGATGACAGGCCTGTTCGCCCTTCTTTTATATAGAAGCCATGTATATATAGCACAGTGAGCATGTGCAGGAGCTGACTTGCTGTACATCCCCACTTCTTATCAACTAGGAACCTGCTAGAACCATCAGATGTTTAAAAAAAAGAAAGAAAAAGAAAAGAAAAAGGCTAGACAAATCTGAAAGTTTTAAACTTTGAGGCAGAAGAGGGCGAAATTTGTTTTTTCTAAACCAACTAAGGGACTGCAGTATCCAGTGGCTGTTGTATCAGATGGCACTATGAAATTACTGATTTATTTTTGAGTAATTTATCTTAGGTATTCAAGATACATTTTTAGAAAATGTGGCTGTAGGTGTTCATGTGAGTGTAGAGTGCTGCTGTTGCTCTGTGCTTACTGAAGCTTCACTGCCCACTAGCTGCTTTAGCTGTTGGTCTAGGAAATCTCAGCCTCCGTTGCTTCCCTTTCTCACCTGCCAAGGGTTTGTATGGCACAGTGCCATTTGGGCCAGGCCATCTAGAAAGTCAGTTTAGAAGTTCATACGGCAGTTTTTCAACAGAAGGTCCTTTTTCTTAGGGTACAATGTGAAAGTCCTTACAAATCATTGTAGAAGTCTGTCCTATGCTTGTATTTAGTAGGCAACAATATTGTTTTCTTCTGTGTACAGCAGTAAACTGTAGAAAAATGACTTTTCATCAGAGGTCATAATCCACTGTAAATATAGAAAATGAAAATGGGCAGTGTGTTTCACTAGTTGTATCTTTGATGTAATTCCATGTTCCCCTTCCTTCCTTGATTACAGCATATATGTGGGAATGAAATATGTAGTGCTAACTTGTTTAATTTTTTATTTTAGCAAGAACCAACATTTTTTTCTGTATTCTGTTAATTACTGAGGCTCTATCAAATGTTGTTTCTTACTGGTAAGAAAAATCTAAAGGTTATGCGGGAATTAAAATGGGGATCTTCCATTCCCTTGTACTTTGAAGAGCTTTCTTTCAAAATTTCTGCATGCTTTAGACATTTTGTGCTGATCAATATATTCCAAATTCCTTTCAGAAGCAAAGTATATTTAAAAGCATGATAAATTACATTTTGCAACTTTCATACAAAATGTTTAATTCCTGATATTGGATTTTAATCTATTTGCAACTGTATGATTCAGTTGGATAAGCAGTATGAACTTAGCATTTTACTCTTCTGTACTGGTAGGTTCTGAATATTTGGTAGCTGAATATAAAAGAGCATGAAATGATAACTTAGTGATGATGTTTCAAGAAAAAGTGAAAAGGAGTAACAATAAAATGTGTTTGTTAGAAAAGTAGCTGGAGTAGTCACATGGCTGTAAGAAGAATGGTGTTGAGATAGGTATTAATAGAGTTAAGTTCAGAAATGTGACATTGACAGAGATGAAAGACATTCTGCAGCATAAGGAGATGGGGACTTAGAGTTGCAGAGAGCATGATGAATTGTCTAGTAGAGTGGAGAAGATTAATTCATTGAGGCCTAAAAAGGCAAATACATGGAGCATGCTGAAGATGTGTGAAGGATGATAGATGGCAGTTTACTTCTGTCATTAATCTGCGGATGTGCCTACTGATTAACTAAGACCCCTGAAGCTATGCAGAGAAAGATCTCATTGGGGGACAGATCTCAACGCTGTCTTAGTAGGAACGGGACTTCTCTCTCGGAGCTCACTGAAAAATATAGTATGACTTCTGTAATGGGAGAACAAAAAAGCACCTGAAACAATCTGCTGTTTATCCATGTGCTAGAAATAGCCCAATAGCCTTTTTAGATGTCATTGTTATATTCGATTCCTAATACTGCCTCAGTCTTAGCTGCTTCAGTTAGATGAAGGTTGGGTCCGGGTTATGTGGCTTGGATTTAAGTGCCCAAGTTATCTCTTGTTCCCTGAAGCGTTCTACAGTCAAAGCTGAGACTAGGCTGTACAGACACTGGAAAAAATAATGGCCTTAAAATAATAACTTGCTTCAAGTCCCCTCTTGTTAACTGGAATAGCGTGAACACTGTTTAAATATATGGCTGTGATTAAGCATAGAAATAAAAACTGTAGTTTAGGCATAGTAGCTACTTAAGCACACCAGTCTGTCGCTTTAAACAGGAATAGCACCATGAGAGAGAAGGAGCAGAAAGGCAAATGAATCCATATGCTTAAACACAAAGTTCAGGAGGTTATTTGAGCAAAAGAAATAGCTGTCAGAAACTGGAAATCCAAAACGAGTGAATGCTAGAGACAGAGGCACAGTCCGGAGTGGGACGTGTGAGAAGGAACCTGAGGGGCCTGAGATGGAATTTGAAGAGCGAAGAGTCAAAGACACAAAAACAAACAACGAGAAATTATTGTGGTTTACTGAAGACTGGAAAGACTGTGGGAGAGTGGGTAGGTCCCCTGGGCGTGATACTCTATACCCAGAGCTGTCAACTGCAGGGCTTCATACAGCTGTGTGTAAAGCATCTGATGAGAATACTTCAGGCTATCAGACCTGGGACCGAATCATTCACTGTTTTGTTTTTTTTTTTTCCCCCTGTATGACAGCTCCTTCATAATGACTGTTTTCTGTCCCAAAAGCCCATTTCACCCTTTCCTGTTAACTGCAAGATCCAAAAATAAATTTCCCCTGGATATTTTTTCAATATTTTGACAATTTCCAGTTAAATGTCAAATGTAGGGACCAATGAGTATATGTATGTGCATACCTTGGGTCCCATTGTAATATCAAGTTTTTTGTCTCTCCAAAGATGTGGGTGGATGTTGGTCTTTGTGAGTCTGATGGACTGCTTGGCTATAGTACCATATCTAAATAGTGTGATGAGGATTACCAAATTTATGCTCTGGTATTGTAGAAGAAATCTATGATGCTCGTGAACCTGCTATACAAACCAGCATTATATATGGAATATTAAAAAAAAAAAAACCCTCTAAATTTCATAATGCTTGTAGATATTTAATTATTCTGTTCCATTCAGAATTGGATTAACAACTCAACAACAAAAAAGTATTTTTTTCCATGCCAAACTCTCTGCTTCCATCCTCTTGTTGAAATTCCCCAAATAGGAAATCTCCTGCTTGGCCTCTGAAGAGGAGATTGAAAAACTAGTCTTCAAGGTCATATCCTCTATAAATCCTCTCCCCCTCCCCCCATTCACCTGATACCACTTTCATTTTAATGGCTTCTTGCTCTCTGTTAGTCTCTGCTGAATTACTGCTTGGTGTGTCCTCTCTAGCCCTGCCTCGCTAAATTACAGTGCAAGCTTTTTCAGCATCAGTGAGTTTTCATCTCAGTGCTGTTCTTTGAGCAGGGAAGTGCTTGGTCCTTTCAGGGCTTCCTTTCACTACGATGGGGAGGTTTTTTCCAGTGCTTTCCAATGCTGCAAATACTATCCAAACAGTTTTGTTTGAAGGTTCTGTGTAGCAGATCTGGTCTTCACCCATCTGCTAAGGAAACATGTCTTTCTACTGTGAAAGGTTAAGAAATCAGAAAGAGGTGTTTAGGATGGATCCCTCCTGCTCAGAGCAGAGCTCCCTTCTTTGGCCCTTGGCAGGAGTCATGTGGCTGGAGGCACTGGGAAAAAGAAGAACAGAAATAGGGCCCTATTGAGATTTTTAAAATAATTTACCTTTCTAGCTAAAGATGCTAAATTTCTCCTTTTCCTGTCTTCCTTCAGTAACATCTACCCTCCTTCCATCTTTGTTCTGTGTGAGCCGTGTCAGTAGGAACAGTCCAGTCCCAAAGACATCCAGACTGTGAAAGCTCCTTAGCTGAGTGGCAGGGTTGGGCTGTCGCCCTTTCTCCTATCTATTAGCTGCCAGGCTGTATCTTGAAATTTCTTCTGAAACAAAACCACCAGTGCTGTTGAAATATTTCAGTAGTGATTTCCCTCCTCCTTTTAAAAGTCTGGTATTTATTTTTCTGGATTTGACTGGGCTAAAAACATGATACCTAAATGAGTAAGGTACAAAAATGAGTTGTTTTTATAGATTTCAAATCAACTTGAAGGTGAAGATAAGCATTTCAAAAAGGCCATCATTGTAGACTCTTTGAGTTGAGTATCTGTTGCTGCCCATGTGTTTTTTGTTTTAATACGAATTACAGCCAGTTAGGGCAGAAATGAGTGGTGAAACTTAGATGCATTTTTAGGATAGAACAGCAAGTGACCTTATGAGAGCAAATATGAATAACTAATACAGGCGAGGATGTGGAAACATTACACAAGTGAAAAGACTGGACTATATTATAGTAAAGTGGATGGCTGCATATTTGAAATATTTGTACCATGCCTTTTTTATGTCTGGGATGTGTATGAGTGAGGGTTCCTGTCATGGGTTTGAAGGGAATTTTTTGGACTTTGGGCCTCAGTAATTTTCTGATGGAAAAAAAAAAAAAAGAAAAGTTGGCATAAATATATACCCAATGTGTTTAGAAGCATGGAGACAGTTGCACGGGGATAGTAGACAGTAAAATAAAATGCAGTGTATAGCTGCATTTATAGTATAGTATTATAGTATAGTATTATAGTATAGTATACAGCACCAAAAGTCATCTGTCTCCGATTGGTCCCTCTGCAGCAGGGATGCCTGCATTTGTCTCACAAATGCCTTCTGGGTTACAGCCATCACTGCTGAGTGCACAGGGTAGTATTATTACTGTTACGTTTTCTTCACTTTAAAGTTCTTGATAAATGCAGCTTTAAGTTTTTTTTAATAGGATTTTTTAAAGTCTTATTTTGTGACCTTAGCCCTCAAATGGCACCCAGAATTGCATTTTTTTTTTTTTTAATTTATGCATTAACACATAAGCTCAGAGAAAGGAAAAAAAAAATCAGCTTTGTTAAGCTAACCCTATTTTGTTTGGCTGTTTTTTCTCTTACATTTTTAGAAGTGAGTCACGATAGACCACCTCGCTAATTCAGCTGGAAATCATGAAACAGTTCATGACCTTCTGAAACAAACGTATTAGTTTTCCTACTGCCAGTTGAACTCTATAATCAGAGGGTTGAAAAAATTCTCCCTAGAGATTCTGTCTGGTTGCTCTTCAGCTTATGAGAAGATTCCCAGAAGAATGAAAAGTCGCTTAAAACAGAGAAGATCAAATTTCTCCTGCTATGTCTTGAAGGACTTAAGATTTTTGATTCTTTCATCTTAGATGATGCAAATCTTTTAAAAATATTATATCCTTTCCTTTCTCCATAGTATTTAATACACCAGAAAAATACAAAATATCTCAATTTCTTCTTTGTCCCAGTGTATCTGTCAGCTCTGGAGTGTTTCTGTATCAGGAAACATGAGCATGCAGTGCAGCAGTTCATCAGAGGCAAGTTTTGGAGAGTGTTCAGTGCTCTGATGGAAGTATGGATCACATCTGAATTCTAGAGATATTTGTACTCACGTAATAGGTAACATACGTAGTGCTCTGTATCTCAGTGATCGTCAGTGCAGTAACTCCACAGTGCTTATTGGTTAGATTTCTTGCTTGCTGAGCCCAGTTGTGACAGATCTGTGATGCTTCCAGCCCCAACAGAACACCAACCTCAGAGCCTTCCCTTTGTCTGACTAATGGTGGCATGATACCTCTCTGGTCTTGATAGTTGGTACAGCCTGTAGCTGGCACAGCTTCTGCTTTCTCTGTGGTTTTCATTTTCAGGAAGGCTGCACAAGCAGTTTCTGACGTGGTACATTTGGAATTGTCTCTCTCCTCAGGTTGTATACAGCAACATTTCTGCATATTCACTTAGGCATTAGCTCTGTCCTCACCTAACTGCATTTTAGAGTTTCTGATTCTCATTTGGCAGTAGTGCACAGCTGCTGTGACTTGCTCCAGAACACCTGTACTATCCGTGGTGCCCTCATCCTCACCAAACACAGTTTCCAGTTAGGAATTTGTTTTGTAAACCCAGGGAATTTGGAGTGCTGTGATGAATGACACAACCACACAAGCATCAAGCCAGCCCATCCTGCCGTGGTGAATGTGCCAAGATTGTTCCTCAAACTATGCGTAATGTGCTAAGTATCTCATTCCAAATGTGCCTATGATCAAAGCAGTTTGCTTGGGTAGTCGAAGGAGAAGTGATGTTACCCTTTTGTTGTGTCCAACAGTTCTGTACAGTGGGAGGAAATTACCTGCATGACGTAATCCAAGGGATTGCAGTAAGACTACTCCCATGCTAGCACACACAGTGCAGTTATTCACAGCATTGAAAAGTTGCTTACACATGTGGGAAAGTAACTCCTAAGGAACCTCAGAAAGAATAAAGTAATTGTTTTGCATTGTCTCTTGACAATAGCAGTTCTATATTGGTGCTTTTCATGTGTGATGACCACAAGCAGCTACCTCCCTGGCTAGCCTCAGATGTAGCATGCCATGACTTTCTTTCCATACAAATGTAGCTTGAGTTCCATTTTCTTGCTGCATATTTCACTAACAAACGTGAGTTCTGAGAAATACGTGGTTACACTTAAGTATTCAAACTGTTGTGAATAGAAAATAGCAGAAAACTGTGAAAGACTTTGGTGCCAGAGCATTCTGCTCATTCAGAGGAGTTGCAACCATATGAACTGAATATCTGTTCTGAGGAAACCAAACTGACGGGGAGTCACTTTTGAAGAGCCCAGTATAAATTCTGTCTAACACAACTTGGATTACTGGGCCAACATACCTTTGGGGGCTGACTGCATTTTTGCAATATTATTCCAGTATGTCAAAAGTGAGCACAGCATGAAGCTTATTTGGAAAGATGCTGAGTGTTTGCCTCATCCTATATTTTTTTTTTCCCCAGAGAATATTGTCCAATTTGTTATTTTCATTAAAAAAAAAGTTGTGTTTTTTTAATTTTCTAAGGAGAGGTTGACTTTTCGGTTCACTAAACATCTTCACAACTGTATGTGGGGTTTTAGCCTGAAAAATAAAAGCACACTTTTTTTTTGTGTGTGTATTTATCCTGAAATGTATTTTAAGAAATGTCCTTCAAAGCTCCTTTGCATGTGTAAGCCAGTTTGGGAATTGCAGTGCTACTTGATGGAGGTGTGGCTTCCAGGTACTGCTTCAGTGGCTGATCAAATGAATCAGATAACATCATTTCTGCGCCGTCTCTGAGGCTATCACACCTCTTAAGAACTTTGAGGATAGCTGTGTGAAAAACCTAACTATGTGTATCAGCTGACACTGAAAGCACTACTAATGTTTTCTCTCTTGTATATTGTCAGAACTTTTTGATGAAGTAATTGTTCTTGGAAAGAAAATTAAAGGCATAGCTGATACAGTTGAAGAGCAGCTACAGTTCTCAGCTCAGTTATTTTGGCCCAACTCCTATTAATACTATGAATTCATGTTAAATAGTTGCTGGCATGTTTGAATTTTACAAGTATGAATCATATGAATTGGAATTCTCATAGCCATTGTCCTGAGACCTTTTACTGTTCTTCTAGATCATCTTACCCCTGTGATGCCAAAAGTCCCTTGGCCTTTACTGCACAGATATTCCTAAAGACCTATGCACTTTATTTATCTGTCAGTGGAAGCCTAGGGGTATCGTAAAAGGTTAATGTCACATCTGGTCTCCAGCTTGTTGCTGGTCAGCTGATCTAGTTTCACTTGAAACCGCCTGGTTTAAAAAAAAAAGCAAGTAATTGTACTCTAAATGCTGCGTATAGAAATAGCATACGCGTGTACTGATGTGCAGTATAGAGAAGTAATAAACAGCTAAATTTAATAGCTTTCTCAATCATTTTGTTCACAAACAATTTGAAGATGAAATAGGAAGCAGTTCAAAATCAAATTAGCAAGCTGTAGCTATTTTGTGAAGCATAACAACCTCAAGTTGTCTCTATAAACTCTTCCAAATAGTATGTTCTTTAAAAAGATGAGGGTACGAAGACACAGGAAGGCTTGATTTGTCACACTGCAGATGCAGAGCTTTCTCTGGACTCTGATAAATCCTTTTGCAGTTAGTTGCAACTTCATTATGTGTTGTGGATTTCCTGAAGGATGAGGCCAAGGTGGCCACTAAGCCTGAAAAAATGTGTGGTGTAGTTACTGCTTACGGCAATTTGGATACATTCCCCAGCATGCGGACTGCAGAAATCATTGCTTAATTTCATGGCAAAGTGACCAGAGCAGAATGAAAGCTTGATACCTGTCACTGGATTGTTCTATTCTTGTTAAGGTGTCTCTTAGACTTGTGTGTCTGCCCACTTCTTTGCCCTTTGCATTACCAGCCTGTGTAGCAATGAGCCTATTTTAAAGTTTGTGGTATCACTTCTGTTACTGATGCTTCCAGAGGCAAAAGAATGCAAAGTTAATGATATTTAGTGTTTGTCAGTCCCACCAAAAATAGGAGCTACCTATTTCTTCCCATTCTCCCCGTGCAAGATTGCACTGTAAAGAAGCAGTTTAAGTTCATGGGAAAGAGGAAAGTGCTTTAGGAATGTTTGATTCAGGAAAAGAAGTATGTTTAATGGTTAGGGACAGAAGTCAGAAGGTTTAATTGCTTCCTGTATGATGTCACAGCTGTGCCAGTGCTGCAAAGAATATATTTGTGTGTATGTAGAAGACAAAGCTAATTTTAATGCCATGAGATAAGTTTTCAGATAGTACTTAATAGTTTTGGCTTCCATTGCTGATGCTGGAAAAAAATAATTTCACTTTCTTGTTTTTGGATCTCTGTTTCCCGGTCTATGTTAAAAGCAGCAACAGGAGATGAGTAGAGAGCAAGAGATGCTTCCATTTCATCCAGCGCTGGAGTTTTTTCTCTGGCCAAAACTTTTATGAGCGAGCTTGCAGTGTTTCTTGCTGACATGCTGGGCATTTTACTTCCATGAGATTATATAATGATGCTTATTAAGCTGTTATTTCTTATCAGCTTTGTGAAGAGTTACTGCATGTGTGTGTAGGAAGCCTGCCATTCTAAAAACACATGAAGAAGTGAAAATTTGTGTGTTAATAAAGAGCTTTGGTGCTTTTTTCAGCATAATGACTGAGGACAAAGCAGAAGAAAATGTCCAGCCCATGACATTCTGTATTGTGGTATTTTGCTAGAAGCGAAGAAATGCAGCTGAAAGTTTTCTTAGGTAACTTAATTGGTTGGTTGGGGCCCTGGGCAGCCTGGTCTAGTATTAAATGGGGAGGTTGGTGGCTCTGCCTGTAGCAGCGGGGCTGGAGATTCGTGGTCCTTGAGGTCCCTTCCAACCCGGGCCATTCTGTGATTCTTCTTTTATGATTGCACACAAATCTAAAATGTATACAGATGTCATTTCTGTATAGTAAGACACAGTGTTGACTTCTACTTTTGGTTTCTTGACCATTGCTAAATATTGTCACTGATGTTTATAATACAGTGGTTTTCCTTGTTTCAGGGGACTTTTTTTTTTATAAGTTAGCGCACATTCAGTTATTGCAGAAGGTAAGGAATGATGAACGTAGAGGCCTTGCGTTAGCAGGGTGTTATTCCCTTGTCCGTAACGTGGTGTGAAGTGCAAGCAGATGCCTAACGTCAATGGCAGTAACTTGCCCTTCACATGTGTGTCGCTGCACTCAGTTTTAGAAGGCTGGCCTTGGAAGACTTAGGTTTCAGCCAAAATAGGCCTGTTATATGTGAGCCTCAGCTGCTGAGCAACAAAAATGACCCTCTGTGCACAGAGGCATCTGGTGCTTAAATTGACTTTCTTTTGGGAAGGTGTTTCCCAACCTAGTGTTACATTATTAGAAGCTTTTCTTTGGTCTATACCGTTGCTTAAAATCAGCTTCTGCTTTGTAAGCACATGATAAACAATATGAACAAAACTCTCCTCATGAAGGTGATGTTCATTAATGAGTTACTGGTGTGTTAGTTCAGGCTCCAGACATAGCTTTGATTTCTCCCTGTCGGCTTTAATCAAAAAAGTGACTCTTGAGGAGCATGAGAACAACTGTGGATTTCCATCTGCCTATTTATTTTAATAGTAAATGAAGGAAAAACTTAAATAATGTCTCCCTTGAATTCTTGAGGATTTTATGACTTATTTCTGCTCAGACTCAATGTATTTGCATATATTTGTACTTTGATTTTGTGGAAGGTTGAGATGAAGGGCTGTAAAGATGACCAAATATTTTTCTTCTTTCAATGTGCTGAGGCTACACAGAGGAACATCCTTTTTCTGAGGTCTTTGAGATATAGAAAGTATACAAAGTACCGTAGAATGTACATTTAAATACATAACTTACCATTTTTAAAACAGGATGCTAAGGTAGACTCTCCTGCACAACTGCTTCAACTGCTTGAAGCTACATTATTTCTAAAGAAAGATCTAAGAACATCCAGCTGACCCAGTAAAGTCTGCACATTTCCTTCTCAAAGATGATTGTTGGATTTGTCATTGACAGATAGTGATAAGGAAGCATATGGTACCTTACAGATGTTTGCAGTGTACCTGCAACCAGCAGAAATGTTTTTGTACCATACACTTGGTGCTCTGCCTCTTTTTGCAGGAGGAATAAAGCTACATGCCATTATTGTTTCAATTGTGCATTGAAAAAATAAATGGCGCTCTTAACTGTTTTAATTTCATACCTGTCTCAAAATAATGCAGTTCCATTTAATTGCATGCAGAATTTTGACAGCCAAGAGACATTTGAAAGTAAAGGGTTTCTATGTGGTTTCTAGTCTACAACCTAGTACCATAGGAAGTTCCTGAAATCTGTTTTGTTGGGAGGTACATTGTCAGTGACTCATCTTTCACTGGGGGCTGTTGTTTCTCAGGAAATTGAGAATACTTGTAAATTCATAAGCATGTTTCACTTATTCAGATAAGGATGGTGATAGTTGCAGAGTTTACAGAGGTGGAAGGCCAAGGGTGTGTAAGAATCTACTGGCATCATTGGAGAGAGTGGCTGCTTCCATAACTAATGGTAGGCTGCTTGTCTGTAAGGGATGAAGTGAAGGAGGAGTCTCCTAGGGCACTGTTTTCATGCTCTTAAGATTTCTGTTGTCTTTTCAATGTGATAAATAAAAATGGTGTTTAGATTTTTCCTACATATAAAAGTAGGTGAATTTGGGTGAATTGTCAAACACACAAAAAATCTAATGGTACAGTGTAAGTTGTGTCAGTGTTTTCATCACGGACCAAGTTAGGATTTTTTTTTAACACAGCTGTAAAAATCTGCTTCGTTCTGAAACTTGGCAAGATGTTTCTCTGCCTGAGAAGGAGCTTCTTTCTTTTTAAATGGAAATGCATTTGATTTCTTGAAATTCTTCCGGAGTATTGGTGGTTTAGCATCAGTGAGAATGCTGAAGTGATTCTCAGGCAGAAGGAAACAGCTCGTGGGGGAGTGTGCATGTGTGTAAAATACTGATGATTTAATGTAGAGTGAGATATCTTGTATTATCTGTCTGGTTAAATTGCCCTTTGTGGTGAAGGGATTGTAAAGCTCCTCATAGCAAACAAGCTAGTTGCCCAGAGATGTAACAGAGGAAGGCAGTGAACAGGCTCTTCTACAAAACTTGGCCAGTGTGTGCTAATCTTACATTATTGTGTCAGCTCCTTTGCTGAGCTGATCTTTGGGCAAGATCAGTTTTTGTTACATTGCTGTGAATCGCATGGTGATGTTCAGCAGAATGCAGAGTAGGATTAGACTGAAAACCCATTATCTGACCAGTCCTCAGGAGGCACACAGTGATAGGTCGCCTCCCTTAGCAGGAACTGCTTGCCAGTCAGGGAAGTGTGAGCATGATTTATGTCAGAGGCTTTTTGTTGTACAGTTTCCAAAGAAAGCAGCGGGAATAGTTCAGATTACTGTCTTCTGTGTCAACAAAAAATAATCTTGGGAATTGATTCTATGCTTGTTACTGCCTACAAATTCTAGCACCTCAGTCAGTGTATAATAGTTACATTGTGCAATTTGAAATGCCTTAACTATGGCATTTCTTAAATCTTTCTTTTTAGAGCATTCAAAAATGCTGTAGATAAGTGAAATACTGCTTTCCTGAACTTTAAATTTCATCTTATTTTTTGTTCATAGAGGACTTGATGTCAAGTTCTGCCTAACCCCTGGCTGGAGCTCAGGCCAAGCTGGTGTTAACAGTGAGAGAATTTCTTCACACAGCATCTTGCCTTTATCCCTGATTTGTTCTTTGCAGGAAGTGCATCTCAGCCATCCACTTACAGGACTATGAAAGAAAAGCTTCAACTTACGTTTACATTTAGTTATCTCAAGCGTTCATTGAGCTGCTGTCCAGCAGCTTTATCTGAAGTTGCTCTTTGTAGGCAGTAGCTACGGTTGAGAAGTACGGGTGATGACTGAGGATCAACATTTCTGAGCACTGATGAGATGTATGTGTTGTTCTTTGACTTTTTTCAGGCTTCACTGCATCTTTATTACAGGTTTACAAGAAGATTAAAAATGAATTTCTGACCTATATTTTATTAAATGCTGATATGGTATAATTACTTATATAGCCCTGTGCTGCAGTAATTGTGTGATGGGTGTATTATGGAACCCCCCCTGTTACCCGGTATTCCTGTCCCAGTTCAGCAGTTGCATTGCTTCTATAATTCTGCCTGTTCAAGTATTCTGCTGTACAGTTTTATAAGACATATTCAAGACATTGAAAATGTTGTAGTCCTCCCTAAGTACTCGAAACCAGCAGTGCTTGTTGATGTAAGGGGTGTTTTGGTAATGTGTCTAGTTGTGTTGCCCAAATGCAGTGTCAGTTAAAAAGCCATCTAGATATATCTGACCTGTGCCCACTGGAGTCTGTGAAGATCTAGCAGTGACCACTAGAGTTTCATCCAGGGGCTAACTAGTGAGAATACAGTAATCTTTCTTAACAAAATATGTGTGTGTTAAGACGTTTCTTTATTGCGCACATGTAATATTTACCTGTCTTTTTTGTCATATTACTGTTGAAAGCTGTATTAACTATCAGTGTATTCATACTGCAGACTTTGTATACCTCTTGGCATCCCTGCTCGGGACATTATTAGTCCTGTGAATAAGATGCAAGCTGCTTGCTGTTAACATCTAACATCTTTCTTTCTCTCCTGCTCCCTTTTTTTTAGAGGCCTTTGAGTCCTTCCTGCGCTTAGCTGAAAACCGCACAAGATCTCTGTTTGAGACAGCTTACAGACCTATGGCAAAAGAAGCAGCAGAGCCTGTTAAAGAACTTTTTACAGACATCTCCCTCTACATCCTGGGTGCGGACACTACAGTGGAAAATGCAGTACTACGTTTTTTTGACAGTCTTTTTCCTCTGGTGTATAGTCGGCTAATAAATCCAGGAATTACTGATTTGTCAGAGGACTATACAGAGTGTCTTCGGCTTACAAGACAAGACATAAATCCTTTTGGACACTATTCTAAAAACATGGTTACAGAGCTGTCAAAATCTCTTTGGGCAAGTAGGATGCTCAGCCAGGCCCTCAGTCTGGGCACTGAAGTGATAAATACTACTGAACACGCTGCTCTCACCAAGGAGTGCAGTAGAGCTCTAGTGAGGATGCAGTACTGCCCACATTGCCAGGGTCTGACACTAATCAGACCCTGTGTTGGATACTGTCTGAATGTGATGAGGGGCTGCTTGGCCAGCGTGTCAGAACTGGATATGCAATGGAGGGAGTATATCTCCACGCTGGAATATCTGACTAACGAAATGGCTGCCTCGCATGATCTGGAAATGGCACTGATGGGAATCTGGAACTCCATCAACGAAGCCATCCTGCACGCACAGTTGAATGGACCACAGCTTTCTGCTACAGTAAGTGCCCAGTGATTACTCCCTACCCTCATCTATAAATTTCATTATTAAATATTTGAACAAGTTTGTGTTTTCTGTAGATCAGCTTTTGGTTTTCAACCAGATCTTTGTTAATAATCCATGAAAATATTACGGATGAGGTTCACTAGAGTCTGCACTGAAATGAAAGGAATGGTGGGGGAGTAGTGGAGGTAGTTTTAGCTTGTCTGCAGTATATTATAATATTATACTTATCAGCAGCATATTTTCATACTTAAAAATACTTGATACTGGAATTCTAGAAACAACGTTAGCCTGGCATGTAAGTGTTTGGAATGAATGGAGGCATTCCATAGGCAATAATGTTGAGGGTTAAAGCAGCATGTTTCTAAATAAATGCAAACAAATTCACTTCTTCATAATTTTACAGTCACTTCATTTTTGTGCTGATGATTGAGACATCTGGAAGATAGTAGAGGTCTACATTGAAAGATGGAAAAAGCAATAGGAAAGATACTTATTTGACAGTATTTACATTAGCAGGAGAACAAGATACACTAAAATAATTCCATTTTTTTTAAGTGGGAGATGAAGGAGGACATAAGTAGGATGGCAGAATTCTTATAAATAATAGTATCATCCAGTATTCTCTCTAGGTGTAATTGCAGCAGAAATTATTGAAATGAGTAATGATGAATCTGATGACATGTCTATGAAGTTAAACATGGCTGTCAAAATGTAGTAGTGTGGCCCAAAGGAGGAGAAAGACTAATTAAAAAAAGAGAAATGCAGGGAGATCTCTCTTTCTTAGGGAAGGAATTGCAGAGGACAAATTAGAAGGAAATGCTCAGATGTAAAATTTAATTCCTAGGCTGAACTCAGGTCATCTATTATGTAAGAGAAAAAAAGGGCTGAAAGATTCTATGCAAAGAAAATATGGCAGGAGTGTTTCTGGGCTAAGAACATTTTTTTTTGCCAGGAGAAAATGGCTGTAATTTGTAACCTTCCAAGATACCTAGTGCCACAGCACCCTTCAGTTTAGAAGAGCGGTTGGAAACAGAGTGACTGTATATATGTAAATGATGTGTAAATGATGTAAAAAAATAAGTAAATGCCCCCCACAGAAAAATCTGATAGATTTTTCACCCTTTATTTGAAGTGATCTTAATTCACGTTGCCTGAGGCTCTGCTTTTCCTTTACATCCATGACACTCGTATCTGCTAGTTAGATAAACAAGGATGAACATGAAATACTAAGAAAAGATTTGTCTGCTTTCTTGGCTACTACACTATGGGCCTTGGAGCCTACATGTGTTGTAGAACAGATCTTGCTCCTGCTGATGTCTTGTTCGTAGCATCGTAATGTGTAACATAATGCGGTGTTAAGTCTAGAACTCATAATGAACAATATTCTTACATCTGCTCTCATTTTCACTATCAGGTTATTTATATGCAAGTCTAAGGAAATGAAAATATATTCTTAATTAATGCATACTAGTTGTATCTGAGTATAGATAGATACCTCTTAAATCATCGCACTGCTTCATTGTTGATTACACAGTAGTAATTAGGAATAAAGTGAAGCTTCCTGACTACTTGCAGCAAAAATGGTCTGCCAGATATTTCCTGCAATACATGCAACACGCTACAACAGAATGCTAAACTGTAATTCTGCATGGCATTTGTAAGCCTCTTCATATGCTCTTGTTTAGCTTACTGATGGAGTAAAATGCACACATAATCTAGGTGATACCAGATAATTACAGATGAAGTCAATGAGTATATTGCTTCTAGCTGATTTCAAAGCAATATTACCTCTGAAGTGTCTTTGACTGTTTTTTTTTTTTTTATGGATATTCATATCATTTTATTTGACTTCAGTCCTTCTCAGTTCCCTTGCAGTAACTTTTAAACATTTTCTTTCTTCCATTAAGAATGCATTCAGACAAAGGTGTTGTTTGAAACTACATTAATTCTTTCTCTCAAAGTTCTTTTTCTCTCTGAGATGTCTTTACACACACACACACACACACACACACACACACACACACAAAGTTTGTGTGCTGTTTTAGGGACTGCTCTGTAGGGCGGCAAAGGATGTTTTATGTTTGACAGTGAGGGCTGTATACCAGCTTGTTATTCTCAGTCTTTAGCTTTTTCAGACATCAGATTTCTGCAGGGTAGGATTGTGATTTGAAGACAGAGCGTGTTCCACTCTTTGGGCAAGTGTTTAGTCTGATACTGATTTAGAACTTTACTGGTTAGTTACAGAGGATAACCTTTATTTAGAAAACCGAGCCCAATTAAGTTGTATTTCCTTCACTGAAGAAATGGAAAGGAGTTCAACCTCCAGCTTCAGGATTTCTGTCTATGAGATGGCTTCTTGGAATCCGGGCCCCAGTTCTCAGTTATACGATAGTACCCTTTCGGACTACTCTAAGAAGGTTTTGTACTTTATTTTTTTTTAGAAAAAGATGACTTCTCTTTTCCCTTCACATAAATGTAGAGACCTTTTCCTGTGAATGCAGTTCAGCTTCTTCAGAAATGGAAAAAATTAACGTATGTGTAGTTTCCATTACAAGTGCTGTAATTGGTTTCATTCAGTTATAAATAATCTATGGAAAACTCATTCAGGAAAGCAGAGCACTCCTGATAATTTTCATTTTTCCTGAGGCAGCCTTAATTAATGCACCTGTCCTTTGGGGAAACATTTTACATTTTTAATAGGTAATACAGCTAAAAATTAGAGTTCGGTTTTGAGCTTGCTGCCTGCCTGGATGATAATGAAGAATAAGAAGCTAAATTGTTTTCTTTCAAATGAGAGTAAGGAGTGAGGGAAACCAATAGAATGCTTAGTGTACTTTCCTCAAATGACGTTCAGTCAATTATTATAAAATTATATATTAAAAAATCCTATTTATAGGAAGAGTACATAATTACAAGAGAGTAACCTCTGCTGATCTCTTTCATTACAGCCAAGAGAATTGCTCCATTTGCTGGGATAGCATGTGTGAAAGGTCACCTTTAAGATATTAGTAATCTCTTCTCAGATTCCTCCAGAATGTGCCGTGCCATTTGTTCAATAATACTGGCTTGCATCCAGCTTATTTAACCTAATGTGGGCCAGCCATGGTCTGCAGCATCAGCAATCACAATCATCATTTTCTGGCTTGTGTGCTGAAATCTAATTGTCCTTCATATTGGTAGGAGCCCTGACTGCTTCTTGGAGCCAGATAGAGAGGCCAACTTTGTTTACCCTTCCTTATAGCTTTTGAGACTTTCTCCATACATTTTTGTCTTTGTGTTTTAAAAGCGAGTGTTGTTTTCTCACACACTCAGTCTACTGTATTGCTGTAGACCAAACTGTATTTTTGCACCTTTCCTGCTTTTTTATTTTTATTTTTTATTTCTTATTCCAAGTGGAAATAAAATATCCTCAAGTAAAATGTGTGGAGGAGGGTAGACAGTTCTGAAATGCACGCTGGCCTCTGGCACCTGGGGAAGCGTATGTGTTTGCTTATTCATTGTAAGCCAAATTCCCTCTCTCTCTTAAAAAAATGCGGTAGTCCTTAAAATGCTTAACTTATGATCACAGAAATATTAAAAATAAATATTAAAAAAAGTGCAGGTCAGTCCCTGCTGATCAGGAGCTCATAGCTGGTGTGTCTTGATTAAAGCACTTTATGTGAGGGGTGCTCTTGTTCACTAGTCCCATTTTGCTGCTCGTCTATCACAAGTCGTTACCTGTAACAAACGCTGTTGGTGCTGTGCTTCCTCGAATCAAGTCCCAGAAAGGGGGCATTCCTGCTGCTCATGAGGCACCTAGCAGGTTGAGGGGCATACATAGGGATAGGTAATAGGAACTGGATATCATATGAAGTATGGATGATTTCTGTTGGATCAAAAATGGTTAGAGACTGTCTGGTTGTGCTAACTAAAAATTTGTACCTCCAGTGGTACTGAACATATCCTAGTACCACAGTTTTGGCTTTGCCTGGAGTGTGGTGGTCTTGCATGCAGATGTAGCGCTGCTGACTTTTTTTTGGTCTGGATCTGAAGCAGAGATGGTGTGGGATGGGTGTCATACTGGGCATACAGTTGCTGTTGATTCGGTGTCCTGCTCAGGTACAGATTCCCTGTTACTTTTGTTAGCCTGTGGTTACAAACAGAATTGGTTCTCCTCTGTGGGACAGAATATATCATATCCCTATGTAAATGAGTGTTCTGAGGTCCAATAACAAAAGAATGTTGCTTTGATCTACAGAGTTATCTAAGTGTACTAGATACACATTTTTGCCTATGTTGATAATCTCTGTGATCGTGGGTCCCCTCTGAGCTTCTGGAAATCACAGAATCACAGAACTGTAGGAATTTGAAGGGACCTCTGGAGATCATCTTGTTCACTCCCCTACTAAAGTGGGTTCTGTTCACACACAGAAAAGTGTCCAGATGGGTCTTGAATATCTCTAGAGGAGGAGACTCCACAGCTTCTCTGGGAAGCCTGTTCCAGAGCTCTGTCACTCTCACAGTAAAAAAGTTCTTCCTTCTGTTTGTATGGAACAGTCACAGTTTCTGCCCATTGCTCCTTGTGCTGTCCCCACACAGCGCTGGAAGGAGTCTGGCCCCATCCAGTTGACTCACACTTCAGATATTTAGAAAGCACGGAAGGGTGTACCCCCATAGTGAGCAATACAGTCAGGCTGGTAACTCTGGACGAGGAGAAAGCTGAGGTACTCAACATCTTGTTTTGCCTCAGTCTTTGCTGGTGGCTGCTCTTCGTACGCTCACACAGCCCTTGAGCAGATGGGAAGGTGGGGACTGGGGGTGCAGTGTCCCTCCTGCTGTAAGAGAAGATCAGGTTTGCTGCCACCTGGGAAACCTGAGCATCTTTAAGTCAATCTGTGTCCCACTGAGATGCATCCCTGAGGGAACTGGCTGGTGTAGTCACCAGGCCACTCTCAGTGATATCTGAAAAGTCACTGTGGTATGGTGAAATCCATGTTGACTGGAAAAAAAGGCAGTGTTGCACCCATTTTTAAGAAGGGTAGAAAGTACAACCTGGGTAACTGCCAGCCTGTCAGCTTCACCTCTATGCCAGGGAAGGTCATGGAACAGATCCTCCTGGAAGCTATGCTGAGGAGCATGGAAGAGAGGGAGGTGATATGGGAGAACCAGCATGGCTTCACTAAGGGTGCATCCTGCCAAATGAACCTAGTGGCACTCTATAATGGTATAGCTGGATCAGTGGGCATGGGAAGAGACACTGATGTTATCTGTTTGGACTTCAGTAGGGCCTTTGACACGATTCCCCATAATATCCTCCTCTTCAGATTGTAAAGATAGAAATTTCATGAGTGGACTGCTCAATAGACAAGGAACTGGTTGCAAAATTGCACCCGGAGAGTGGTGATCAGTGTCTCCATGTCTGGATGGAGATCACTGCTGAGTGGTGTCCCTCAGGGGCCAGTATTCCCTCAGATCAGTGCTCTTTTATTTCTTAATCAATGACAATGATAGTGGGATTGAGTGCACCCTCATCAGTTGCTGGATAACACCAAGCTGTGTTGTGTGATCAACACACCAGAGGGGTGGAATGCCATCCAGAGAGACTTAGGCTGAGCAGTGGACCCAGGAGAACCTCATGAGATTCAACAAATCTAAGTGCAAGGTTTTGCACCTGTGGCATGGGTACTCCCACTATCAGTACAAGCTGAGGGATGTAAGGATCGAGCACAGTCCTGCTGAAAAAGGACCTGGGGGTACTGGTGGGTGGCAGCTGGACATGAGCCAGCAATATGCCCTCACAGTACAGAAGGCCAACTGGATCTTGGGTTGCATCAAAATGAGTGTGTCCAGTAGATCAAGGGACATGATCCTGCGCTGGTGAGACCTCACCTGGAGTACTGCGTCCAGCTGTGGAGTCCTCAGTACAGGAGAGACACAGACCTGTTGGAGCACATCCAGGGGAGGGCCACAAAAATGATCCCAGGGATGGAACACCTCTCCTACAAGGTCAGTCTGAGAGAGCTGGGGCTGTTCATCCTGGACAAGGCTCCAGGGAGATCTCATATCAGCCTTTCAATATGTAAAGGGGGGATGTAAGAAAGAAGGGTACAGACTCTTTAGCAGGCTCTGTTGGGATGGACAAGGGGAAATGATTTCAAACTAAAACAGGGGACGTTTAGACTGAATATAAGGAGAAAGTTTTTTGTAATAGGAGTGGTGAGGCAATAGCCCAGGTTGCCCAGAGATGTGCTGAATGCCCTGTCCCTGGAGACATTCAAGGTCAGACTAGAGCAAGCTCTGAGCACCCTGATGTAGTTGTAGATGTTCCTGTTCATCACAGGGGAGTTGGCCTAGATGACCTTTAAAGGTCCCCTCTGACTCAAACAATTCTATGATTCTATGACCATAATATGCAATATTTCTATGAAATGGTGATGAGATCTCTCCTCAGTCTTCCCCAGACTGAAGATTCATGGGTCTCAGCCTTTGTTGGTATGGGAGATGCTCCAGGATCCTAATCATCTTTTAGCCCTCTGCTGGACTGTCTCAAGAAGTTCCTTATCTTTTTTGAACTGGGGACACCAGAACTGGACACAGTATTCTACATGTGGCCTCAGCATGTCAGAATAAAAGGGATCACATCCCTCAACCTGCTGGCCGTGCTCTTCCTAATGCACCCCAGGGTAGCACTGGTCTTCTTGTCCACAGGAGCACACTGCTGGCTCATGGACAACCTGTTGTCTACCAGGACCCTGAAGTTCTTCCCTTCAGATCACAGTGCTCTGAGGTCTACCAGTCAGCCAGTTCTGAGTCCACCTCACTGTCCACTTCTTTATCCCCTGCTTCCTAAGTTTCATTACAAGGATGTTGTGGTAGAGTGTCACAAGCCTAGCTGAAGTCAAGGTACACAGCATCTGCTGGTCTCCCCCGTTGTTTTTCGCTTGTGCTCTCAAGGCTTTATAGTTGTCTTTGATTCTGCCCATGTTCTGCCTACCTGCATTGTTTGTGTCCACATGAAAGAGGAAAAGGGAATAGCAGTCTGTACTTTTGATAATCTGTGGCACCCTTTCAGATATGTCCCAGGTCTTGACTCCTGGCAGGCAGCAACCTTCTTGAGACCCCCTGTCAGGCTGACAGAGGGGAATGCCAGTGCCTTTTAACAGGCAGTATTATGAACACCAGTGTTTCTTTTTACAGTATCTACTGCAGGATGCCTGTGTAGTTTCTTCCAAGAGATCTTTTGGTCCTGGATGTCATATGTCTCAGTAGCTGCCAGAGCTTCATGCCTGTTTTTGGTAGTGAAGCTGTGGGATGGAGACCAAAGTGGAGCCCTGCTTTTGTGCATTACCAGGGACCAAGGTGCCGCCTTCTTGATATTGTCCCCATTGGAACATATTTATGAAACAACCTACCAGTCTATCTCTCATCACCTCTAATGCTATACAGCCTTTTTAAATACTTCTTGCAGCTCAGCCACTTATCTTATAAGATCATCCACCTTTGTGCATCTAGTGTAGGTACTTACCTTGTCCGTAGGAGAAGATTCATAGCACACAGTACAATCAGCCATCTGAACTGAAATCTCCTTACTTGCCATATCTGCCTGAGTGAATGCATCAGACATCCCCAGGTATTTCCCAGAAGGGGCACTTGTCTTAGCCCTCAGGGAGTGCCCACCACTGTGCTGACAGTGGTCAAAAGCACTTCCTCTGGTTCTGAACCTTGCAAGCTAGTCACTGCAATGGAATGCTGCTTCCAGCGGAGCTGAAGCAGGCTGCCTGCTTACTCTGCCTGCACAAACTGCTGCACAAACTGCCACGGTTATGTAAAAGTGCCAGTGCTTCTGCATAAGGTTTACTGATCCTGAGGAAGGTATGCAGAGGCAAGTTAATATTCATCAGTTTAATAGAGAGGTACTCACATTACCTCTTATTAATTACACATTTGGACAGCCACCCCTTATTGCTGTGGTCATATATTTGACAGCAGGAGACAATAAAACATCACGTATGAGGATAAGCAAGGTCATTTTTAGAAAACAAGGTGACTCATTTGCAGCTACAGAGCAGTTTATCACAAACAAGTTTCTTCTAGCTACATTCAGAAGCTGGAGGCTATTTACTTGCTTTCCCATGCTAGCACAAGCCCTTTCTCATGGGCTAGTCACCTGTTCAGGCCACGAGCTGTATTCTTTCACTCCACCCCTTCATGGCTTGAACTGTTTGAAGATAGCTGAAGTGCATTGTATCCAAATCTCACATAAGCAATAGAGTACGCAGGAACTACTGAGACAAATAATAAGATAGAATCCAGTTATGCCATACAACCATTTTTACTGCCATGAAGTTATGGAGGCTACCCATGTGGAATCATTTGTTAGTTGTTCAATTTGAATAATTGGGGTCTTCATCTGTGTCATCGTATGACTAACGTATTTGGAAATACCTGGAATGTATAAACACCTATCTCTGTTAATGATTGCACAATCCCTCTTGGGCAGCACTCTATATGTTTAATGCCATGTGATTCTAGTAGTGTTTTTTGCATTTGTTCTAATTCTTGTTTAATCAGCCCAATAGCTTGTTCGGTTAAATTTAGTGCTTCTGCAGTATGATTAGCTAATGCAGATACTTGCTATTCAGTAGAGATCACTGCAGTTTGTGGCAAGAAGCCAGCCATGGCATAGAACCAGCAAACAGTCCATTTATATCAATGTCTGATGAGAAAGGTTTGCCAATTAGTTGGTGTTTGTAGTAATTTGGAGTGTATTGTAATGAGTACATAGGGCCATCCCCAAGTACATCATAGAATCATAGAATCACCAAGGTTGGAAAAGACCCACAGGATCATCCAGTCCAACCATTCACCCATCACCAATGGTTCTCGCTAAACCATGTCCCTCAACACAACATCCAAATGCTCTTTGAACACCACCAGGCTCAGTGACTCCACCACTTCTCTGGGCAACCCATTCCAGTGCCTGACCACCCTTTCAGAGAAGTAGTAGCATTGACCACAAACTCACAAAGAACCCTATGCACAGAAAACTTGTTAGAACCCTTATTCAAGGATAAGGATGAGGTAATATTTCTACACCAGCTTTTGGTAAAGCTTCCACCCACACTTCAGTTCCATTTGAAGAGTTCTCTTCAACACAATATGGTGTTTGATGTCTTACCCTCCCATTAAAGGTGAAAGCCAACGTACACCATTCCATATTTGGTTTGTGATGGTCCATCATGTGACAAGGTCATGCACAACTCTGCTTTCAGACTTCATCCATTTTTTTGGGAGTCATTTCATTGAAGGTTGGCTATCTGTTTATGCTTACAGTTCTACTCCATTGAAGAGTTCCTTATACATTAAAAATCAGTGTATTGACAAGTATCTTTAGTGGGCCAGGTATTGAGTACCTGGAGAGTTACAGAATCTCCCTTTTCCAACAACATCCTTCAAGGAGCAAGGATGCCGCCCCATTTTGGCCTCACGTATACCTCCCATGGCCATTCTAGCACGTGGTTATCTGGTTCAAGTTCAGCAGAGGCAGGGAGCAGTAGAATGTTCATGGTGTCAATTTGTGGCTTTAGATGTTTTTTGGTCCTCCTTATCTGTATCCTAAGTGGAGAAACCCACGTAGTTTGTAGCGTGTGTAAAGCACTGGGTCAGCCGTCTCTTAATACCTCATGTAGCTGTGTTGTCCACCCCTTCATAGATTGTCAGCCTGAAGTGCTGTTTTCAAAATGCCGCTGTGACTTTCTATAAGACCTGCTCCTGTGGGATTGTATAGTGAGTGAAAATGCTGTTCAGCATTATTGCCTTTGGCCCAATTCTTTACAGGAGTGCCAGTAAAATGTGATCTTTGATCACTGTCAATGATTTGTGGGGCCCCATATGATGCCTTTAATCTTGTGAGTGTCTTCTTGTCTCCTGATTGTATGGGCCTGCTCAGCTCATGGCACTGGATAAGCTTGTAAAAAGGCAACTTACTGTATCTGCACAGATCAAGGTGTGTTTTTCCCACTTAGACCACCTCAAGGGGCCTAAATAGTCAATTTTCCACTGCTGTAATGGACTGTGCTCTCAGGCAAGGTGGGCTGCTGTTTGGGATAGTGGGCATTGTTGTGTCTGGGCACAGGCTTCACAATCCTGACAAGCCTGTATCATGTCAGACGAGTGAATCGGCAGATCCCAAACTTTCACTGCTGCCCATGTGTCTTTCTGTCCCATATGCCTTAGCTTCCTATATAGCTGCTGGGCCACGTACTCAGCCAGCAAATCTTCTAGCTGTTGGATTTCAGCTAGGACATCCACTTCATCATTACCTGGAGATTGCAATGGCTGATGTCCAGAAACATGGTCTGTGCGCAGCCCATTCCAATTACCTTGGCCACATGTCACAACCCCATATTGTTCATGTGTGGATGGTCCAGTTTTGGGCAGCCCACTGTACAATCCAGAGCGTGAGGCCCTGACAGACTGCCCAACTGTCCATACAAGTGTCCAAAATACCATTACTTCTTTCTTGTGTAATAACCTTCCATACAGCTTGTAACTTAGCCAGTGGGCTTCTTTGATCATTCCCTTCTTCAAACCAGGTTGGTTCAGTAGATGGTTGGTACGCAACTGCGCACCATCAGGGTGGGTTTCCTTTGCCACACACTCTCTTGAATGGGCTATTTTCCTTCTTGGGTAGGACTTCCTTCTGGCAGAGAAATTGTAGTAACTTCTGGCAAATTGCTGTGATAAATTACTGGATCTAATATTTTCTGTAATTCTGTTAATGGAGAAGAGGACAAGCAACTGTATTGATTCAAATAGGTGACCCAGCATGCTATTGTTTGAGATTAGGCTACCTGTGTCTTAGGAATATGCATCAGATCTCTCAGCCACCTATGGATAGATAGTGTTTTTACTATCACTTCAGCTTTCTGTGTTACTGGTTCCATTGTTTGTAATGCAAAATATGTGGTTAGTAATCGTCTCTCTATCATACTAAATCATTCTTCTGCTCCATGCCATATTTGGGACCAAAACCCTATCTGAGTTGCCCCAATTCGCATCCAGATGTCTCTTGAGTCGCATGCACGTCTAACTTGGTGGGGAGAGCGGGGTCAAAAATGCCTAATAACTGCAGCTGTTTTACTGCTAGCCTCTCCTGCTGAAGGGCATCCTGCTGTTGTCCCCAGTCCCACATCAGGCCTTTTCCTACCAGCTGATACAAGGTTCTTAAGATCTGTGTGGAATGTAGTATAAACAACCACCAGTATCCTGATATACCAAAAAACTCTGGTAACAGTTTTACTGTATTTGGCACAGAGAATGCTTGTATCTTGTTAATAACTGTATTAGGTAGGACTTTTGTCTTAAACAACCGGACAACACCCAAAAATTTGAGAGATAATACAGGTCCCTGTGCCTTTTGAAGATTGATGGCCCATCCTTTCTCCTGTAAATAAGAAGACAAAGAACCTACTGTGTTGTTTATTTGCAAATAGAAATGTGGAGGTTAGCATTAAATCATCAGTATAGTAACGTAACTTCACATTAGATGGTTTGTCCTAGTTAGCCAGATCCTGAGCTATTAAGTCGTAGCAGTAGGAAGGACTATGCGGATACCACTGCGGAAGGACCTGAAAAATCCATTGCCTGTCCTCCTACAAAATAACATTAATCGCAAAATTTTACTTTGATTTAGAGTACCACCTACTACCCTGCTTTCCTTGAACTTCCAGAGTATACATTGGCCACCACTGATGACAGTATATAAAATCACAGTGTCTCTATACTGAATATCAAACAGCCATTCTTCACCTGCTGAGGGATCACAGTGGGAGTCCCCAGAAAAATTCTCTGGTGCACGTTGGAGTCAAATTAATGGCACCCTCCTGGTAGCAGTGAGAAGATGGACAAAGGTTGGAAAGAAATTATTTCCTGTGAGGGTGGTGTGGAACTGGCTCAGGTTTCCCAGAGAATCTGTGGGTGCTCCATCCCTGGAGGCACATGAGGCCAGGTTGGATGGGACCCTGGGCAGCATGAGCTAGTGGGAGGTGTCCCTGTCCATAGCAAGGGGGTTGGAACTGGATGGTCTTTAAGCTCCCTTCCAATCCAAACCGTTCTGTGATTCATGATTCTATGATACTTCTGTAGAACAGAAGAATACTGTACTGCTGATGATGAAGTGTAGTGCTCCATATATGAAGGACAAGGTGGAGGCAGTACTCTTAAAAAAACCTCCATCTTTTTATGGTCTGAATTCCATTTCACCTCAGTAAAATTTGAACACAATTACCCATTCTTCTAAACATGCTTCCCAGGTATGCAATGTCTTACACTCTGCATATTATGCCTTGTGAAGGCTGCATGGTGGAACGTGCAAAATAATGTGTGTTAGCAGAAAGATTTGGAAGGTGGGAAGATGCATATTCTCCTGAAACTTGACCATCTTGCTGTATAATGTTATTTACTACGTAAACTACTTATGTTCTTAGTAATGTTATAATGGCTGAAAATATATCAAATAAAAAGAGAATATAAGGAGCCACAGATCTAATATTTTCAGAATGGCCATTAATACAAGACAGAGGTTGACAGTGCTGTTTTTGGACTCCAGGAATAATAAAAGCAAAAGCTAATAAAATGCTTGATGGAGGTGGTAATGCTTAGATATCAACAGAGATTGGGAATTAGGAGAGAGCAGAAAGATTTGTGCCTTGAGCCAAATAGGCTCTTGGAAGCAAGCTTATAAATTAATGTGACAAAAAATGTGTTGGGAGAATAAGCTTTGGGAAAAGAAACAGTCAGGAAAAACAAAAGAAGAGACAGATATTTAAGATATATATGATGCTAAGAATTTTGAGAGCATCAGGGAGAATGAAGTTAGTGATTGTGAGGGAAAATCTTGTCAAAATCCCAAATAAATCAATGGCAGTCTTTCTACAGGCTGTGAAGATATCAAGGGGAAAGATGGGTGATATTGAGATGAGATCCACTAAATACAGATAGTTTTTTAGAGGTGACTAGTTTAATGCTGAAATGAAAGAGTAGATCTGATGTCTTTCTGGCAGCTCATTTGTGTGGTGCATTTTTCAAGTTTTATGCCTCAAAAAAAAAAAATCAAGGAAGGCATGAGAAGGTGAAAACATGGTCTATAAAAGGGAACGTTGTCCTTGATGGTGATGGCAATGCTCACCTGCTACTTCTACAGTCATTTGTGATTTGCAGTTAGAGATATAATTAGGAGTTGGAAAGGAACTGTACGTAGAGTAGCAGTTAGAATTTAGTCCTTAAAAAAAACACACAGAAAATATAGTTTGACAGTTGGTCTCAGCTGGTTCGTTAATCTCCCATCAGTGGTTTTAAAAATTTTACTTATATTGCAAAGCAGGAAGCTTGTAGTCATGAAATACATCCACGTCACTCTTCTGTCTGCATTTCTGTTGTCTACACTTTCCTCCTTCAAGTCATTTTTAAATTGATTCCTCTTGTTGTTTATGTTACATCATTATCAGTGTTTTGATATTTAATATTAAACAAGACAATGATAAAGATGGAATTAGAAATGAGTAGTGTTTTGTTTGTTGTTTGTTTGTATCCAACAGTACTTCCTTTTTCCAGAAGGCTTGAGTAGACTTTCAGTATCCTTAACATATGGTGCAATTCAGCATGTTTTCTTAGCTAAATGGAAATTGAAAGAGTGTATACCTTTAATTCTGAATGAACAAGCTGTATAGATACTTGTTAGGTTCAATTTAAGGGTGGAAAGAGACATCTGCCTATGAAATACCATTTTCAGTATATCCTGAAATGCCCATGTGACTGCACTGGGCTTGGACCAGAACTTTCTGAATGGGGAAAAAAGTTGGGAAATAGAATATAAAGGTTTCCACAACTTTTCTGTTAGAAATTCAGCAATGCACAGAAGGCTTAGGGAAAGTAATTTTGATGGTCTGAAGTCATTAGGAATAGAAAAGAAAACAAACTTTGAGGAAAAAAAAAAGACCTGAGATGTGTTAAAGTGGTCACCTTTAAGGAAGAGAAGAGGTAGTCAAACTTAAAGCATTGGGAGATGATGCGTGCTAACCTTATAAATTTGATAAGGAAATGGCAGTATTATGAACAAAAGAGCTTTGTGCTGAGTGATTCACAGCAACAAAGAGTTTCTGCCAGCTATTAATGAATTACTTGATTAAAGATACTGAATTGTGTCATAAAATACTCATGGAGACTTGGGAAGACGCTCAGAGCTGAACTCACGTGCTTCCTTCCTGAGAGTTTTCCAGTCAATAAGTAAATGGACAAAACTTAGCGAAGGTATGAAGTGGATATTCAATGCTTTAGATTGCTGAAAATAACTAAAAATGTACAGGGAAAGGTATGTTTGTTCAATATTTGCACTTATTAAGATGTCATTCTACTTTTTCTAATCACATGTTACTAGGATATCTCATTTGAAAACAGAAAATGGAGGAAATGCGTGGCTGTGATGAGGTCTGTAGGTGATCTTGATGGAGCTGGAATAATTGCTACGTTAAAGCTGTCAAATGTAGCCGTGCTTCATACAGATGCGATCTGGAATACGCAGCCATTTATGCTGATGTCATGATTTTGCACATTTTATTCCTGAAAACCAGTGTTAAATGAGTGTACATTATGTCCAAATCCTTAGTTAATGAGGGACAGAAGAAGACTTTTTGGAAACCTGGTGAATTGCTCTGAAGGCACATCTTGTAATGTAACTGCCTACTTTTGTGCAGAAGATGGTTCAAACAGTGGTGTAGGACATGCAAAAATATGTCTACTTTGAAATTTTATTGTATTTCTCTTGGGCTGTGTAGTCATCAAGAGATTAATCCCATCTTACAATCAGTCAGGAATTAAATTTTTTCTAATGAGCTGTGAAACTGCATATCTGGAGTCTGCCGTATTTCAAGGAGTACAAGCATCTAGTTCTTGGAGTCAGCTTTGTAAGTTCTGCCACATGCTATTTGCTTGATTTAAAAGCATTTTGACACTTGAGTACTGTAGAAGTATTTCTGAAAATAATCATCTAAATTGTTCAATGCTTTTGCCTCGTTCCCATCTGTTACAAAATTCCTCTGGAGAATTAAGCTCATGTAGTCTTGAATAGCTCTTAAAGAGGATCTAAGGAGCTTTGTGGCTTGTTGGCTAATGACAGTTCTCTTCCATGCAGATATTCGATAACCAGGAGTAGCCTGATCTCCTGGTGTTACACATCATCTCATCAGTATCAATGGAACTGCTTGAAATTTGATATTTACCCAGAAATGTTGCTACAAAAAGTTGAAATGAAACGTTTCCAAATTCTAAATTATCATTAATCAGAGCAAGAATAAAAACCACCACGAAATTACAGTTGAGTTGGTTCTGAAGTACTATCTCACTGTCATGTTACTTGACTAAATACATAGCCAAGAATTTGGTTTTAAATAAATGTATAACCTTAAGTTTGCTTTTGCAGAAGTTATCATTCATTTGGATGTCCATGTTTGCATCTTCCCAATTTTGTGCTGACAGTGCTTAACTACACTATTAGTGAGAAATTAATCTGTAGTAAGATAAAAACCTCTTCTACTTTTCGTTCTTTAAATCTTAAATTTCTTGTAGCCATGAAAGCTGAAAGTTTTATGTTAAACATTCCTACTGGTCAGGTGGATAGATGGAGTGTTTTCCCAGATCTTGGTTTGAAACAAGCCCTGATTGTGATTCAGCAGTTGTGGTTAGTGATGGTCATTTGGGGCATCTTCCTTCTGACAAACACTTCCCTGTTTGAGAGGGATCATGCTCCATTCTTTCACTTACAATCAAGATACAGTTGTTTGGTCTAGTTTCATTGCCAAAGTGCTTTTGGAAAACACACTAGATATTAACTTTGCATGTCTCTGTGGTCTCGGAAATGTTAAGCTAGTATCTAGGTGAATGTTTTCAGGAGATTTTTCATGCATACATTTGGTGTTCTATCTAAGTTGTGGGGGCATGTTGTAATATACGGTGTATGGCCAGTAAGTTGTCTGAGTGCAGAGAGTAAGGATAGGTTAAATATAAAGCCAAGGAAGAGTAGCCAGCTTTTAGAGTAAGAAGTCATGTGGCACTCAGGGACATGGTTCAGTGAGCATGGGGGAGATGGGTCAACAGTGGACCAAACAGAAAAACTAGTGTTGCCTTTTGCGTATCTTTGTTTAGAGGACAGAATTAAAAGCAGTAACTTCTAATAAATTGATGAAAAGTACATTTTATTTCTTTTTTGTTGTTTTGTTTTGTTAACAAAAACAAAGATACATCACTGATACTGGGGACAAACATATTCTTAGAATTGCATAATTGATGAAGCAAGGATCATTGGTCATTGCAGGAGTGGTGAGCCTGCCTCTGTGTGATGCTAAGCACTGTAATCAATAGCACAGGTGTATGCTATCATGTGTGCACATTAATGTACACACACACACATGCTTTGCCTTTCTCCTTCATATAAGTGAAGCTGCATCTTTTTCAGAGTACAGATAATCAACTCAGTTCTGAAACACTAGTTCATGTAGCATCTATTTTTTAGTAGGAATTACCTTTTTAGGTCTCCTATTGCTTCAGATTTAGTTCTTCTTACTGAGGGATTTGTATCTGCATGATATAAGCAGTTTTTCTGAGAACAGCTGCTTTGTTTCATCTTGTTCACCAAACTGAGGTTCTGATACTTTTCAGCTCCTTTTGGTTCCAGGAGGATGCATTTCTGGAAATGACAAAGCCAAGCGTAATTTTAATTAAAAAATAATAATAAAAAAAAGTCATGACCCATGTAAAATGAATGGACAGAAAGATGCTCATTTTCAGTCCCAAAGCAGCAAGCATGGAAAAGTGTGCCCAAGGTCACAGTGTGTGTGTGTCCTGTGTGACATTATCCTGCAGCTGTATGAAGAGATGTGGGTGCCAAGGTCTGTCTACTGGCAGGAGATGAGCTACAGAACTGAAGTTCTGCTGAAGCCATAATCACAAACCTGCCAAGGTAGCAGTCGTAATTTCACTGAGCGCGCTGCGTCTTTCTTGGAGTACGATTTTGGTGTCAGCACTTCACCATTATTACAGTTGAAAGATGAAGGACGTAAACATGGTTTGAGTCCAAGATTTTGCTTGAAGCAAAATGAGCGGTTGGGATAATGTGGAAATAATGGTACTCAGGATGACAGCTGATGTGCTTAATGTTTCAGCAACAGTTGTGTACACTCTATTCACTGTTTGTACTCTTCTTCCTTCAATTCTGTGCTTCTGTTGTAAGCCTCCAAAGACTGTAAATCATCTACTGAAGTGGAATGTTATTTTCTTTTACAGAATCAATGTAAACTACGTCAACGTAAACTACAACAGAAAAATCAGATACACAGATTTTCTTGTGGGCCTGAATTTCTGTATTGCATTGTCTTAAATGCAGTTGTGGTGCTTTGGAATCTTTGGCACTTTCTGTTTGTTGTGGTTAATTTCTGGTCTTAGAAATTAACAAGGCATCAAACAATGAAGTTGGAGTGTTGCTGGGTTGGGGTCTAGACCCTGGTAAAAAATGCAGCTCTAGCATATTGGCTGCTAGACTGCTTGTTATTCATTGTAAGCCATCTAGCTGTGGGAGTGTTAGATGTTTGACAGCATTGAATAGCTTCCAGTCAGCCATACAAACTACCTGCAGTGAAGTGGAAAGGACCATAAAATTGTTTTAGCAACAGCTAATTCTCTTGAGTCTTTTAAGGCTTTTTTTTTCTTCCTTTTTTCTTTAACTATTTAGTTGCCAATGAAAGATATGTCACTTTGAACAGTAAATGTTCCTAGATTGGTTGCATGTTTTAAGTCCTGTTATGTCAGCTTCTCACTAATTTTGTACTTAGCACAGTTTCAGTTTTGGAGGGTAAAACTATATAACAACAGTACCTTTCTTTGAATTAAAAAAACAACAACACCAAAACACTGAAATATAAAGAAGCTTTCATAGCGTGGATTGTTAAAAACTGATTATTTAGAGAATAATATCTAGTCCTATTTTTATCAAGTCATTTGAGCATTAGTCTACTAACCTGTTGTGAACTGGATCAAGCTTCATGTCCCTGCTCATTGTTTTGCAGTTAAAATGTTGCACAAAAGTAGTCTTTCTTTTACAAGCAGCTTGTGGACTTTGTCATCTTAGATCTCCAAGGATGTGTGGTAATTCTCCCATCTCTGATTACTTCAAGTCAATTCCTTTTATCTCCTGAACAGTTTAGACTTCCAGTGTTTGAAAGAAGTTAGTGTGTCCTTACCTGCCAAATGCTTGATAATATAAGAGGTGGTTGCTTCATAATGTACTATAGTTTGGTCTTGGAAAAACAGTCTTGAACTCAAAGTATTTTTAAACAGTCTGGGAGACACTGTGGGAATAACTTTGGAGGAAGCCTGAAAAACAGGGTTTTGGAGTGCAAAGGGAGGGTGAAAGATGTTACAGCTTCATTACAGGGACTTTGAGAACCAAGAAGGCAAGCAAGGCTTTGCTCTGCTGGCAGTAGGTGGGCAAAGGAGATGGGAATAACAGGCAGAATGGTTATCTTAGCAGCTTATGCCATAAAACATGCTGCCTCTTGTGAAGAGCTTTCAGTGTCATACACTGGGAAAAATATTTCATTCAGCTGGGCACAAACTATTCGTATCTTTCTGTTAGCATCTTTTTCCCAGAATGACTTATGTCATAATCACAGAATCGTAGGGATTCAGTGGGACCTCTGGAGCTCACCCAGCCCAGCCCAGCTGCTAAAGCAGGTTCCTTACAGCAGGCTGCACAGGAAGGCATCCAGGCAGGTTTGAATATATCCAGGGGAGACTCCACCACCTCTCTGGGCAGCCTGTGCCAGGGCACTGACTGACACCCTCACCATTAAAAATTTCTTTCTTACATTCAGTTGAAACTTCCTGGGTTCTAGTGATAATTGAGATAAAATAGTCATTGCCGGCATTTTGATCTTAGAGTAGAAATACCAGCTGTGCTAGAAAGGCATCGGGCAGCCAGAAGCATCAGCACATGGAGCTGCCTGATGGCACTAAAATTGTCGGCTCACGTGAAGAAACCTAGGACATAGTTTGGAAAGGGCAAACTCGCTGGTGGTTTTATTGTGGCTCTCTGAGCCTTTTGTTAATTGTAAAGAAGCTTTATTTTTTTATAAGTGTTATCCTTTTTGTCTGTCTTTAAAAAAAATGAATTGCTTCACAGGATTTTTCTCTAGTCTTCTGGTGTCTATGTGATCCAGAGAAGTTGATGCTGTCTACTGCACTGTCTGTAGAGAAATATGGAACGATAAATCCTCATTATTGTAATGACTGTACATGCATCTAGAGAAGGCAACCTGCATTTTTATTCAGGTGCTTCAATCCTGGGGAGAGCAATGCGGGCTCTCCAAGGCTGCCTCTCTCATATGTAGCAGCCGTGTGTTCCCCTCAGCTGTTGAAGCAAACAAGGTAAGCACCTTAAGCAATCCTTCTTCTTCGGAAGACTCTGCTCAGAACAAAATATGACATGTGCAAGGAAGATGCATACTTTTTGTTGCCCATGAATTCAAGCTCCCTCAGGTGCCAGTCTGTCTACATCACTAACTGGAGATACCATAAAAGACTGGGTTTTCAAGTCAGCACAGGATCTGAGCGTGTTATGACAACCGTGCATGTTTCATCTGAGTTACTCACAGTCCCCATGATGGCTGCCAAAGCTCCTCTTTTACAACGCTAAGTGCCCGTGTTCTTTTTGATTGTAGCAGGTAGCGGTGGCTCCATTGTGTTTGTTTTATGAGTCTCTTCTATCCAAATTTACATCATCCGCTGTATACCTTTTCAGGGAGACCACATAGTTTGCATTCTCCAGTCCAGACAACAGGAGCCCTGGGCAATCTGCAGAGACCTGAGAAGAGGGGAGTCAGGGCTGCTGCTGGAAAGATGAGCATGAGGCCCTCGTGGCTGGGACTGAAAAGTCTTGCTGCCTTGTCTGGCAGGAGGCAACAGGGAAATGGCATGTACAGCAAGGCAGTCAGAATAGCATTTGGGTAATGAAGAATGAAATGGGATGTTGCCATCCATAAGTGTGCTCCTGCTGGAGGATGCTTTAGCTTGCTCATGCTCAGCAGCAGTCAAAGATGTGCACATGTGTGGTTAGCCCATTGATCCTTTACAAGAAGGTATCCATGCATGCAGTCACCCATATGGCTTGGCCTTTCTGTTAAAGGCTTCACTTAATAAGATGATTTTATTTGAATTGCTGATATTACTCCAATATATTGAGTATATATATATATATATATATCTTTTTTGTCATTTGCTATATTGTTTTAATTTCATGATTTTTTTAAATGTGACATTGTTTCCTTTTGTGGAAACCACAGGTCTTGCTGTGAGGGCAAAATATCACTTGGATCTGACTGCATTTTTGTAAAGCACAAACTTAATCACAGTTGGAGTGGGACAAGTGCCTGGGGGAGAAGTTTACTTTGTGAAAGGAAAAGAGAATGAATAAAAACGACAGGAAGAGATTTACAGGAGTATGAAGTCAGAGGGAGGCAAAGCAATGAGAAAGGTATGTAAGAAATTGAGACAAAAGATGTAGAAAATAGCTAGAAAAATAATTATAGGAAAATGATTTGAATAATCGATTCCGAACTGCATTTTAAGACAGAATAAATTAATATCAGGCTGGATATATCAGCAGATGACAGGCTGGCTGGCCTTGCAATCCAGTATGCAATAGAAGCTGCTTCCCATGGGTTACTGTGAGAAATATGGGGTTAAAACAAGGACTGTGCCCGTGGTCAGCTCCAGCAGCATGGCAGGGTTACAGGTGTTCTCAGCCAGTCTCACCAGCTGCAGTCGTGCCACAAATGCAGCTGTGCTGCATCTGGATGGAAGGCTGTACATGTGTGTGTGTCCTGGTTTCAGCTGTGACAGAATTTATTGCCTTCACAGTATCTGGTATGATGCTGTGTCTTGTCTTCAGGAGAAAAGCGTTGGTTACACAGCGATGGTTTAGTTGCTTTTGTAAAAACAAAAGGAAAACCATAGCCTTACTCCGGATAGATCTACTTGTTTCTGATAAATACAACGAATTTGAACACAGTGTTTCAAAGTTGAAATGGTAAGGAGGGAGCCAAGTGTAACTGATAGGGGATGACAAAATGGTCTCTTCAAGTATATATATGTCCTGGTTATTCATATCTCTGTCTCAACGTCTTGCTTTCCTATCCATGGTGACTGAGGAGGGCTGTGCCCAGTGCAGTGTGGAGCTTCCACACACCAGCCCCTATGCGTCGTTGTAGGGCTGCCCTTACTGTACCAGGTTCACTCAGGAGTACAGCTGTTGATCACATTGAAGATGCCTGTAAGTGCACTGGGAATGCTGTAGGCCACCTTTTCAAGAGCTTTGTCAATAAGCGACTACCAACAGCAGCTGCAGGATTTAAGTAGTAACCAGAGCAGCAACTGATTGATTTCTAGTTGACAGGTTATTTCTTCTGATGCTATTTGTGTGGCAGGAAAATTCGCTTTGAAGTTTGCAGCTGAAAGGTGATGCTTGGATTTTCCTCTCAGGCCTCAGCATAATGATGAAATTCCTCCTTGGTGTGTGGTGGCTGTACATCTGGTCGCATGCGAGGCAGTGCTGATCTTGGTGGTATGGAATAGGCTGTGTTTGGCCTGGGGGGCCACCTCTGTTTTCACGGACACGTCAGCTTCAGAACTGCCACAGTTTACAGTCTATGTGATTTTATATTGCCATTGCAAGTTTGTTGAAGTCTTCACTCTTAATAGTCTGTTTAATGTGCTTAAAGGCCACGTTCAGCAGAATCGATGATATGGCTCAGTGATGCCTGTGATCCACTGTGCTATGGAAAAGCAACAGGGCATCTTATATTTGAGCAACTTTGATGAGTTTGTCCTTTCTGTCCTCCATAAAAGGGAGTGAATAGAGAATCTGTGCAACTCTTGGAATTGCATCCTCATCTGTTTCCAGACATCTTCAAATGACAACAAACACAGAGTTCTGTAGAAAGATGGTCTTTACAGAATAAATGTTTAGTGAGACATGAGGGAATATCGATGTCAAAATCCTCTACAATCATAGCCTCTCCTCTCCAGGGCGACAAAAAGAGCCAACCAGTCAAAAAAAAAAATTACTTTTGTGTGGCTGATTTTGTTTGTGCATTAGGACTGTAAATATTTGCTTGTCATTGTAAGTTCTGAGCAGTTGCAGTTTTCCCTATGTGTGCAGTGTTTATTTGAAGAATGTCTTATGAAAGGTTAGGGAGAGAGCAAGAAAGTCAGTGCTTTACTGGTTTGCTGCCAAAGGCCTCATGGCTATTTCTTCACAGCATCTTAATTGTTTGGAGTGAACTCTTAGGACAGTAAATTCTTTTCCATTACTACTCGGTGTTCTTAACTAGTTTCTGAGGGTAAGCTCGCTAAGGAAGTATGCTTACTTGAATAGCAGAAGAGGAACAAGGGTTATAGAATTTGCTAGAATGTCATGCTCTTCAAAGCTGTGCAGCCTTGCAGGCTGTGTGGGATGGAGCTCAGTTCCTCTCTCCCATACCTGCCCTAGCAGGTTGCCTTGGTGTGCCCATTGCCATGGTGTCCCCTGTTGAGCTGTGTTGTCCCCTTGAGTCACTGCAAGCAGCTGGGAGAGGACGGAAGTTGTTGTAGAGGTGGCTTTCCAGCACAATTCCCAGCCTGAGCATAGTTCCTTCCTCCGGTTTTGAAAGCCTGATAGACTTTGAATATGGGGGGTTAGGGTCATTTTAGGTCATTTCTCACCAATGCATTTCAATAGAAAAGTAATTTATTTGTTTTTTTAATTTGAGTGACTTGGCAAGTATTTTTGCTAAGACTTTTCATTCTGAAGCACTTCTGAAGTGCTTGTTTTTCTTTATATTGAAAGCATAAACTAACCAGTGCCATATTATTTGTACTTAGTGTTACTTTCAGCTACTTTTTTCAGCTACGTGTAGTCTGCTC
Source organism: Gallus gallus (assembly GCF_016699485.2). Taxonomy (NCBI): domain Eukaryota; kingdom Metazoa; phylum Chordata; class Aves; order Galliformes; family Phasianidae; genus Gallus; species Gallus gallus. The sequence goes on along the minus strand of NC_052540.1, from coordinate 2,866,692 downwards.
TCTCAGAAATGGAATGGGAGAACCTCACTTTCAGTGCCGCTTGATCAATTCAAACTTCCTATGAAGCCATGCATGATTTATAAGCAGAAAGGAGAATGAAGCGTAGAAAAAAGAACAAGGGGACCTTGTGGGTGCATAATGGGGGCAAAGGGAGCATAGGGTTTTTACAGCTCCTGGCTCCGCTGCGATAGGAGTGAGGCTGTTGGCTGCACCTTCATCGCCTGGGCTGCATCCAGCACTGCCACCTCCTCATCCCACATCTGGAGCATCACTGGACAGCAGCACACACGGGTTTTGGAGCGAACACTAGGGCAATTAATAAAACATTTCCCAAGGATACTGTAAACCTCGGCAGTGCTGCATGCTTAAGAGAGAGAAAATAGGTATGAGCAGTTTTCCCCTGCACAAATGAACTTTAAATCATCACCTCTCAACAATACCTAGTGCTAGGTGCTCTGTAGTGGTCCAGCAGAGCCTTTGCAACTCCTTTCCACCACAGTGCAAGTGAATGACTCCATTGCTTGTCACCTGGGAATATTTATTATGTGTCAGCATCTGCATTGTGCTGCTGCTCAAGGGACAATTTTTCACCATGTCAAATGTTAGTTACAAATGGTTACCAGACTGCACACAGTGCTTCAGTAACACTGTGTAACAAAACAGCACCAGGGAAGCACATCAGTGGTGCTGGTCAGTTCCTGGAACCCACATGGGCCCGCATATGTAAAAGCAAATTAATGCATTCCCTGAGACAGCCCAGAAGGGCTGAACTGAGCTGATGGAGCTGTTTAATATCACAGTTTGGAATTTCAGAAGTTTGGCTCCCTCTGGGCTGGAGTGGACCAGCCACCAGAAAGTCCTTTGTCCCTGAACTTCAAGAGGAAGTGGAATCTGGGAAGCAAACAGCCTTATAAATTAGCAGCAGGACAACTGTGGATTACCATCCCTACAAGGCTATGGGAAAATGGCCGAGTATGTCTGTAGTGGAGAGCAGACAACGATGGAGTGAGGATCTGGCTGCAGCCTGCCAGCAGCATGGCAGGGGAAATGAAGACATTATCAAGTGGCAGCACGTAGCTCTAATTGAAAGCCTTTTTGCTGCTGGAAACCCTCGAGGCTGCCACTCTCTTGTCTGTACTGCCACTTGCAGATACTTTTTCATTTCCTCTCTGTTTGGCCTAAATTTTCCATCAAGTGTGCCGATTCCTCATCATGCAGCCTGGATTGCAATTATAGATATGTAAATACAGAGGTATTTACAGTCCCTCTCTTGTATTGTTTTGTAAATAAATTTGCCCTGCTCATAGCCTTCTTGTCTCTGCAAATGCTGGGAGCAGTGGGCTTTGCCTGGGCCTTGGCAGGGCAAACCTTTTGGGGAAGCTGGTTGCAAACAAACATCCAATATCCAGCATTCTTGGGCTCTGCTAGAGGATGCTGACAGCCAAATAGCTGAGTCATCATAGGGAAAAACATCAGCAAAAGGGATGGGGCAAGCGAGGCTGCTCTGCTTCCCCCTGTTGCCTCCTTGATGCCTCCCTACAAGGATTTTCGAGCTGGAGTGGAAGGTAAAAGCAGCAGATGAGCTGAAAATATGAAATATGAAGAAAGGCTTTAATTTTTACAGAATCTCTTAATCCATTAATCACAGTGAGACCTATATACAGAAAGGTCCCTCTCATTTAATACTGCCTAAAGATCATCAAGATGGTAATGACTGTTTTGTGGAGGAAGAGAAGCTGGGGTGGGGGACAGACAAGTCATGGGCTTGTCTCCAAGGAGAGGAGCTCAGCCCTTATCAGCAACAGACCAAACACATGGAGCTGCCACAGAAGCTGGGGAAATCCACCTGGGTACCTGAAACAGTTTTTAAGAGTTTTAGCAGCAGTCTTGAATGTTCCCTCTCCCACTCCATCACTATGTCATTTTTCTTCCCCACCCCCAGAAAATTCCAGGATGCAAAGAAGCCACACTGGATGCAGGGGGAAACATCCCCAGCTGATGTCCCAGCCCTGTGCCAAAGGGAAAATGGCCCTATACACCTTTGGGATGTCTGTGCTGCACAATGTGAGGATGGAAGCTTCCTTCATTCTTCCCAGCCTTTCATTTCCCACAGTGTCAACAAGAGCAAAGTGGGGATGAACATGGCCAGGAGCTCCCAAACTGGTTCAATGCTTGGGCTTTGTTCCCTTTGAGAAGGCTTTTGCAGGGATTCCAACCACAAGAAGCCTCAGCTAGCCACCAAAACCCATTGGGACTCTGTGCAGTGCATTTCTGCTGGGTATCAGTGCCCTCTGAGTAATCAAAAGGACTTTTTATTTTTTCATTGCCTACCACTGGATTTCAGCATTTAAGCAAAAGTGAGAAGTGAGAGGCCCTGGTAAGTCCTCAGGATGATAGATTAAACACAGTACTAGCATTGTTTTATTTCTTTGCTGTTCTTCAAATAAAGAGAGAGGAAAGGGAAGAGGAGAGGGAGAGCCATAGCCTGCAGAATGCAGAGGAAGTCCTCTCCGTAAACTGTCCTCTCTGTAATGTCACTGTCACTTACAGTACTTCTGTTGCAGATAGCCCAGTTGCACAGGGAGTGGTTCAGTAGGATTCATTTATATTAGAAATTTAATAATAGTTCCATCCACTGACACCACCTTCCAGCCCAGGTCCCTTTGACCCGCAACAACCAAGGTGCATTTCCATGAGAAAAAAATGGCAGATTAAAACAACAGATTTGCCTTCACGAGGTGTGTTGCACATTTTAGAGGCTGCAGAGCCCATGGACTCACAGTTCTCCCTCTAGGACTCCTTCGGCCAAGTGAGCAGCTCGCCCAGTGGGGAAGCTAGTAATCATCAGGAATCACCAGTCTAAGTGATGCAAAACATGCAGTGCTGCTCCCTTACCTTGCTTCCCATGATGGATACTGATCTTGTAAAACAGTTCTCCAGGAAGACCTCATTGTGGCCTTCCAGTACTTGAAGGGAGCTTATAAGCAGGAAGGGGAGTAACTTTTTATGTGAGCTGATAGTGATAGGACAAGAGGGAATGGCTTTGAAAAAATAGAGAGGAAATTTAAGTTAGCTATTAGGAAAAAATTCATTACTCAGAGGGTGATGAGGTGCTGAAACAGTTGCCCAGAGAAACTGTGGGTGCTCCATACCTGGAGGTGCTCAAGGCCAGGCTGGATGGGGCCATGGGCAGCCTGATTGAATGGGTGGCAACCAGCCCATGGCGGGGCGGGGGGGGACATGGAGCTCAATGGTCTTCAAGGACCCCTCCAACCAAAGTGATTCTATGATTCTGTGATTAATAGCTTCTTCAGTAGTGCCATCAGCATACACAGCAGTCAGGCCAGTGTACTTTAGCTTAGCCCCTACTCCTACTCATTGAGCTCCGTCTTAAAAAATAAACAAAACTCAAGGAAAAGAGGTTTTTGGCAAAAAGACTGAGTAGGCATTATGGATATAAAAATATGGGAGTCAGTTTTGCAATAAATTGAGTAATTTGGCCCCACTCTGACAAAACATTTAAGCAGAGGCTTAGTTTTAAAGCAAAGAGCAGAATGGCTGCTACCTAGAATGGCTGGACCCACATTCTTGTGCTGCTGCGTGGGGTGGGGGGAGGACCTGTGTTGCTGGTGAAGCTGTTCTGTCCAGAAACAGCCATGTCGTATCCAAGGAGCTCCTCTGTCAGAGGGGAAGGAGCGAGCAGCGGCCAATGTGCCAGTCAGCTGTCAGCGTCCTGACATTTTTGTGATGGATTAGGCTCTGTAGATGCTTTGTGGCTTGGCTAACACAAAGACTGTTTTTTGCTTTACCACATTCCCTAGTGCTGCTCCTCCAGCACATGATCTTACCAAGTCTTTTTTTAAACAGGCTGAAAATGAAATTCAGAGCACTGAAGGGAGAAACCACATGCACATTTTAGGATTAATTTTTATATCAAGTTGTTTGTTTTTTTTTTTTTTTAAGTTTGTGGCAAAGCTGCATTTCTGATATGTCAGCAACACATGTTTAATATGATGTTCTAATTTGACATGCTTAGTTGCTTCTTTTTCCTACAGACACCACGGGTTATCTGCATTTTGCATTGCAGAGTACTTGTATGTGTGCTTCGTGGTTTTATACGTACAATGTGAACAAAGCCTGATGTCTTTGTGGTGTACGTAAAGGATACTGTTCCACAATAAATAAAGTGGAATGAGGATTGCAGTAATCAATCTTTCTTTGATCTCCGTAGTGTATTTTCATAAATCACTAGTGTTTATGGTTGCTACGTTCTTTTTTTCTTCCTGAAATGGATTTGCTGTCATAGTCATGCTATTCTCTTGCTATTTATATTTCATAGAAGTAAGTCTTCTGGTCTCTAATTTTGGACTCTTTAATTTTGTGCTAGACTATCTTAGATGATGTTCCTTCTATTTTTTCATCATGGTATGGTTCACATAGTAGAGGTGATGAAGTAAAGCTGCATTTTTCTGAATGGCTTTACATCAAATGATGAATCTGTCATATTTTGAATCAACTTGGAAATGGATTATCTAAAAGTCACCTATGCTTCAAAAGCACAGAAGTATATTTCCTTGAAAGTGCCTAGGGATGGCAAAAAGTTGCAAAGCAAATATCTGGAACAAAAGGTTAGTTCTGATTCAATAGACATGTCTGGCATGGCAAGCAGTCTTAGCTCCTGCACCGCATAGCAATGAGAGGAGAGCTTGGTGAGAAAGTTCAAACTGCAGAAGATTATCCTTTCACAAATAAACTCATTTAATAGGCCTCTGTTGAAAATAGTAAGATTATACCTCTGAGAGAACTAGCTCTTTAAATAAGTTTTTGTTACTTAAAGTTTCTGGAGACTTTCATATTGTAAGTAACTTTTCATTCTTTTAAATAAGATGTGCATTTTCTATCAAGATCAGCTAAACTGACTGTGAGTCACTTAGGGAACTAATACTCTTTGGAGAAAAAAAAAAGCTAAGATTTGCATAGCAAAATATAACTTTGTTCCTTTTTTTAGCCATGTTTTGTGAGTGCATGAAAGTTTCTTCACCTTCCAAGTTGTAGTGTCTAACTCATTTTTATATACCCATCTCATTTTCTAGGGAGCCCGCACTTTGCATTCTTAGGACAAAAAAAACATGCTGCTGTGGTGCAGTTCACATTCAAAATCTTGCACTAGGAATATCCAAATACAAATTGTTACAATAATGTGTTTCATATTCCAGTGTAAATATGGAAGCTTTCTAAACATATTGAATATACTATTACACAAGAACATATATATAATTTCTTACAAAATCAGGGTGTAAAAATTTTGTTTAAGTAATTTTTCACCATTCATAGGATCACAGAATCATAAAATCACCAAGGTTGGAAAGGACCTCCAAGATCATCCAGTACAACCATCCACCTGCCACCACCATTTCTCCACTAAACCACCTCCCTCAGTACAGCATCTAAATGTTTCTCGAATGCCTCCAGGGACAGTGACTCCACCACCTCCCTGGGCAGCCCATTCCAGCACCTGACCACTCTTTCTGAGGAATTTTTTTTCTTAATATCCAACCTGACTCTTCCCTGTCACAACTTGAGGCCATCTCCTCCCACCCTACCGCTAGTTATGTGGGAGAAGAGGCTGACCCCCACCTCACTACGGACTCCTGTCAGGGAGTTGTAGTGAGCAGTAAGGTCTCCCCTGAGCCTCCTCTTCTCCAGACTAAACAATCACTGTTCCCTCAGCTGCTCCCCATAAGACTTGTACTCTGGCCTTGGTGTCTTTCAGCGTAGTGAGAGGCCCAAAACTGAACACAGTACTGAAAGTGTGGCCTTACTAAAGCTGAGTACCGAGGGATGATCACTTCCTTGCTCCTGCTGTCTGCACTATTTCTGATACAAGCCAGGATACCGTTGGCCTTCTTGGCCACCTGAACATACTGCTGGCTAATTTTCAGCTGAGTGTAGACCAGCACCCCTAGGTCCATTTCTTCTGTTCAGTCTTCTGGCAACTCTTCCCCACACCTGCAGCATTACTTGGAGTTGTTGTGGCCAAAATGCAGGACCTGGCCCTTGGTCTTGCTGAACTTCATCACCTTGGCCTCCCCACAGTAATCCAGCCTGTCCAAATCTGTCTTGGAGGGCCTTCTCACTCCCAGGCAGATCAACACTTCCTCCCAACTTGATGTCATCTGCAAATTTAACTGAGGGTGCACTCAATCTGCTCATCCAAATCATCACTAAGCTTCACAACAAGAATGATGTGGGAGACAGTGTCAAACACCATGCTGAATTCAAAGTACACAACATCCACTGCTATCCCCTCATCTTCCCGGCTGGTGGTGGCATCACAGAAAGCTACTAGACAGGGTCGTTTAGATGTCTCATTGGACTAGCATCTCATGTAGGAGGCTCATGGGTTGAGGTTATTACAGTATAATTTCACTCAGGTCTGCAGTGTTGTTCTCTTTGCCAGAATTTAATGAAAAGTGCTTAATCTAGCAACAAATAATCTTATCTTAGAGTAATAGAGCTGGCAGATGGAATTCTGCTTGTGGCGTAACCCATCCCCTGCCTGAGGAAAGAATTATAATGTTCAGGCCTTTTCTGACAGTTGTTTTTAAAATTGCTTTTAAAGACCTCTAATGCTGGAGGTTTTGTGATGTCCCCAGACACTTTTCTAAAATCTCTGCTATTACTGTAAGAAAACTTATCTCAATATCTAACTTAAATCTCCATTGCAACATGTTGTTACTTATTCTCTCTCTATATATATTCTCTCTGTATATATATATGTATTTTTCTTGATATGGCAAATAGGTTATTCTTACATGCAGCACACTTTTATGTACTTGAAGATGGGGAGTGTATTACTCCGTGCCTACTGCTGCCAGTTTCTTTAGCCTTTCCTTATTGGCTAAATTCTTTAGATTTCTGGTCTTTTTCATTGCTTTGCTTTATGCTCAGTATGTCAAGTATCTACATTATATATATCTATGTATATGTTTGTATGTATGTAAGTGTAGATGAAGTATATACTTTACACTTCATCTGTCCAGATAAGGGTTTTCTCAAACAACATGACGCATGCAGAACTGGGCCCTGTGGCAGGCAGTCTGAGGTCAGCAGGGACCCTTCAAGCAGTCAGAGTGCCTGGAAGGAAGGAGTGACGTGAATGCTTCATGGCACAGGAAAGAATAAAACCCAAACTGGCATTGGTGTATCAATCCCAGCTCATCTTTTACAGGCAGATTAAGAGAAGAAGCTGGCATTTTGAAGAAGCGGATAGCTATTGGAGATGGAGCGTTCACTCTTACATATTATAAGTGTTGTTTCTACCGTGCTCCTGTATTATATGCCATGTTTGCCGTGGACAGTTTGGTACATAACTTCATTGCATAAACCCCTGGTGATTTAGTCTCTGTGGAAAACAGAAAAAAGGAATATTTGTTCTGTGATGCATTACCAGTAGTCCAGTAGTCATCCACAACACGTGGACTGGTTTTTGTTGTTGTTTGTTTTTCTAAAATGCATGAACGTATTTCATGGCTGTTATTTTTTTGCTCTCTACATTGCAGATTTAAAAAAAATGCTCTCTCCTGCTGTTTATGGAGAGGTAAATATTGCCTTACTTTGGCAATGGTAATGTGCCCTTTTTTCCAGGCTAAAGAAAACATTTGTTTTCTCACCGTGAAGAGTGTTCTGAGATGTGCAGATGCTACAGTGAAATTAAATGGTGAGAAACAATTTCACGAGAATTAGATTTTTTCATCAGCACTGAGGGAATAAACAGGAGACCTAGTTAGGCACAGGTGATGACAAAGCAGCTGTTGGTTAAATGCATAAGAACATTGTTTTTGGAAATAATTTTTTCAGCTGCCTTGGAACGCTTTAAATGCAATTGGCTGAATCCAGAACTAGCTCCTGCTGGTGCAGTCAGCCATTAACCTGTTATCAAACAGCCACATTAGATTCCTAACAGAACTTTTCTGCTTTGCTTTGGCTGAGGATGAAACAGTGCGATGTTTCTTTGCTAGTGTTGTTACAGCTCATGTTTGTACTGGTGTAGTGCTGTTAATGTCAGCCAGCCTTTAGGTCTTAAAACTGAGTTTGTTTGTTTTTTATTTTTTTTCACACACCATGGAATGCATTACTTACATTTTTGCTGCCATCCAACCAACAACTGCAAAGGGAACTCTAACGTTGTTAAACACGGGTTTGATACCTACCGAAATAACACAAGAATGAAAACCTCATTCAACTCAAAATGCTGCAGCCTGGCTTGTATTTTGTATCCCTCTTGAATTTCCACAGGATCTTGTAGCTTTGAGAACAGGAGGTCGGATTCCCAGATAGATGGCATTGCAAAGTTTATTCAGTTAGGACTTTTCCACTGTGGCATGGATATCTTTTATTTGGTAATTTAATACAAGTGGAATTGTATTCTGTACATCTAGTTAAGTATGCCCTTTGGCTTGCCATGATGAGATTATCTATTCACTATGTATCAGCAAACAGTAATTTCTCTTGGGTTTTTCTCTTGTTTCTCAAGCGGTCTAATTTTTTTCATAATGGAATTAAAGGAAAATAAGAAGATTCCAGTTAGGAATCCATCTTGTTTTGCTCTTAAAATTAACTGTTAGGAAAAATAATTAACTGTGGGGTTTTTTTTGTTTGTTTGTTTTTTTAGCATATGCTTGGGCATTGAGAATAGCCAGCAGAGCAGAGGAAAGAACTTCATGAGCCTAAATGACTGTATATCTCACAGGTCACACTGCACATAGAATTCCAGCTACCACAATATATACATTTATTTGGTGGTATAATTCTTCACTGTGATGAAAATGGCAGTGGTTCTGAGTTGTCAGACAAACATCTATGAAATTAGACTGACTTAACTGAATGTCAAGAGTAGCTACTGGTCTTTGCTTCAGACTAGAGTTGAATATATAGAATGCCAGTGATCATTTGAAATCTAAAGGAAAATACCTCAAAGCAGCACGTGTTCAGATGAAGGATTTGGTCATGCATGTTTTCCAGCAGCTGTTTTTAGTTTAGGTTTAATTTAAAATACCTTCAGCGTAATTTCATGTTCAGAATCATCAAAGCCTACCAAAAAACCTCAGATTTTGTTTCACAGAGATCATTATCAAGTTCTGAGCAATTCTATGTTTATTACTTCCATATTTTGCATTTCTGGGGTTTCATATACTACCCAAGGGCACAGTCCAACTCAAAGAATAACAAGAATTGACATGCTTTTCATTTGCTTTTTCATTATTACAGGCATGCTATATTAAGACCTGTTTTAGAAACAAGCCAGTTTTGCTTTTTAACTTTCTATGTGTCTTAATGTTACGTTGCCTGGGCTCTAATCTCTAAAGAAAAAAAAAAAAGTTATGAAATGAAGGGATTTTGGTGCTGATCCCTATTCATGCTATGGCCTTTCCACAAGGTTTTGTCATAATAAAGTTGTATATGTAGGCAATTTGGGTGACCAATAAAAGCAGCAGAAAGGCCACAGCATGGTAAGTCCTTTGTGTCTGAGTGTACTTTTTCTTGGGAGATAGATTGTTGTATCTGGCAGACCAGATACGTGGTCACATCTTGTGCTTTACCAGTTTCAGCCAAAGCTTACACCTTTGTCTGTTTCTCATCAAGTGTTCTATGCTGTGGTGTCATTCAGAGCAGCAGTGCTAATATGAACAACATAGGTAAAGGCACTAAAAAAAACCAAAAGGTACTTACCACTGCCCTTCCAGCCCACATTGTGTCTTATGTCGATGAATTAATTCAAGACATCTAGGCATCAAACTTCACTTAGACATCTAAAATTCAGGAAAAAGTTATTTCCATCATATGGCGGAGAACTGGGGAAGCAAAGTTTTTTGCTGAGAGAGTGGTGAGGTGCTGTCACAGGCTGTCCAGAGAGGTTGTGGATGCCCCATCCCCAGAGGTGCTCAAGGCCAGGCTGGATGGGGCCATGGGCAGCCTGGTCTAGTGCTTGATTTATGGATTAGCCCCTTCCTGTGGCAGGGGCATTGAAATTTAGTGATCCTTGAAGTCCTTTCCAGCCCAAGCCATTCTATGATTCTATATCTGTCCTTTTGCTCTAGCTATGGTGTCACGGAATTATCTCTAGGTCTTTGTGTGTCCATGACAGGAGGACAGCAGGTCCACAGGCCCACATGATGTAATGATATGGAATACCAATAACAAAAAATCATAAAACGTATAGTAAACTGCTTTTGTCATGTCAGTTACCTATAAGAAAAGAAACAGATGCAATGCTTTTTACTGAGGTAATCGGTCAGCTACTATGGCTGTTTGCTTACTGCTGTTGATTGCTGATGTCAGTTCAGTAATAATAGTGAACTTTGAGCTGGTTGGTTGTTGTATTATAGTTTTGATCATATTTATCCCATATGCATATTGAATAATTAATGTTACAGTGTTTGCAGGACAGTGAAGATGCTTTCATCCTATTTAATATGTTGCTGATAGGTTACAAGATTTTTTGACAATATCTAGTCATGGTGCCTTGTAACTCCTTGCAGGAGTCTGTAATCAAAGATGAAATTGTAGATTCTGTATGTGGTAATTAAGTGGCTTCAAGTGTGATTGTATCCCTAGCTTTGTTTTTTTTTTTATTATTATTATTTTTGCAACCAGAGAAATGCAGTTTTTTTGTTGGTATGCTAAGCTCTTGCTTCAAGATCTTACTGATAAACCAGGCCTTAGTCTCGATCTCAGTAGGTGTTAAATTGAGCTTTCATTCTGTATTTGTTGACTAAATCTGAGAGAACGTACTCCAGAATCTGCAACCTCAGAACCTTTCTGGATGCTGTTTAGGTTGAGGATACAGCGAGTCTGTATAAGTTATATAACAAAGTCCAATGAAGAAAACTGAGCTGTGGCTCAGTGAAATGGCTTCTGTCTCCTTTCTGCATTACACAGTAAATCATAGAATCATCTAGATTGGAGAAGATCTCCAAGATCATCAAGTCCAAACATCCTCCTGACCCATTAAGTCCTGTCACTAAACCACGTCCCTCAGTGACACATAAGCTTGTCTTAAATACCTCTGGAGACAGGGACTCCACCATTCCCTGGCATCTCATTTGCTGTGAAGAAGTTCTTCCTAATATCTAATTTAAATCTCTTCTGGTGCAGTCTGAGGCCGTTTCCTCATGTCCTGTCACTTGTCACTTGGTCCAGTAGTGACTCATTAATGCTGAAAAAGCTGTAAAGGTAGAATCATAGAGTGGTTTGAGCTGGGAGGGGCCTTTAAAGGTCATCAAGTCAGGTTGCTCAGAGCCCCATCCAGCCTGACCTTGAGTGTCTCCAAGGATGAGGCATCTGCCACATCTCTGGGCAACCTGTGCCAGTGTTTCATTACTCTTTACATAAAACACTTTTTCCTTATAACCAGTATAAATCTTCCCTCTTTTAGTTTGAAACATTTTCCTCTTGTCCTATCACAACAGACTCTGCTAAAGTGTCTGCCCCATTTCTCTAAGCCTGTCCTTGCAGAGGAGGTGTTCCATTCCTTGGATCATTTTGTATGCCTGAGTAGCCAAGAAGGCCAGTGGCGTCCTGGCTTGTATCAGAAATAGTGCAGACAACAGAAGCAGAGAGATGATCATTCCCCTGTACTAAGCTCTGGTGAGGCCACTCTTTGAGCACTGTGTTCAGTTTTGGACCTCTCTCTACGCTGAAAGACATCAATGCCCTGGAGCGTATCCAGGAAGGGCAATGGAGCTGGTGAGGGGCCTGGAGTACAAGTCTTGTGGGGAGCAGCTGAGGGAACTGTGATTGTTCAGTCTGGAGAAGAGGAGGCTCAGGGGAGACCTTACTGCTCACTACAACTCCCTGACAGGAGTCTGTAGTGAGGCGGGTGTCAGCCTCTTCTCCCACATAACTAGCGGTAGGGTGAGAGGAGATGGCCTCAAGTTGTGACAGGGAAGACTCAGGTTGGATATTAGGAAAAAAAATTCCTCAGAAAGAGTGGTCAGGTGCTGGAATGGGCTGCCCAGGGAGGTGGTGGAGTCACTGTCCCTGGAGGCATTCGAGAAACATTTAGATGCTGTACAGAGGGAGGTGGTTTAGTGGAGAAATGGTGGTGGCAGGTGGATGGTTGTACTGGATGATCTTGGAGATCTTCTCCAGCGTTGTTGATTATATGATCCTATGATTTTTGTGGCCCTCCTCTGGATGTGCTTCAACAGATCCATATCTCTCCTGCTCTGAGGATTTCAAATCTGGATGCAGTACTACATGTCTCAGCAGAGCAAAGCAGGGCAGCAGGATCACCTCCCTTGACCTGCAGACCATGCTTATTTGATGCAGCCCAGGATGGTGGCACAGTTCCAGCTTGCCATCCACCCCCCAGTCCTTTTAGCAGGACTGTGCTTTGTCCTTACATCCTCCAGCTTTTATTGATAGTGGAGGCATCTGTGGCCCAGGTGCAAATCCTTGCGCTTGGATTAGTTTGAACCTCATGTGGTTCTCTTGGGCCCACTGCTCAGCCTGTCTATGTCTCTGGAACAGGTTACCTAGTGTTGTGGTTGATGCCGTGTCCCTGGAGACTTTTCATGCAATGATGGATAAGGCCCTGGGCAATCTGATCCAGCTGTGGTGTCCCTATTCATTGCAGGGGAGTTGGATGAGATGGCCCTCTGAGGTTCCTTCCAATTCTAAGGATTCTGTGATTCTATGATTCTATTCTATGACATTAACTCTGCAACAGGCTGTCTAGCTGATATGCTGCTATGAAGAAAGGTATGCTAGAAGAGGCTATGAAGAGAAGGCACGCTAGGCTCCTCCACGTCTGTCAGTTCTCAGGGCAATTACTTGTGGAACTGAAACTAATTTTAAGCTGTGTGAGATGAGTGCTGCTGTGAAAGGCTGTGTGAGAGTGGCCTGCTCTGTCCGGACATGAACACGGATGGGACCTTACGGCACAGGGAGGCTGTTGAAATGAGTCTGCTGCTCAGAAAGGCTGTCTGGGATGGCACTCTGGTAGGAAGGTCTTTCTGCAGAGTAGTGCCTGGAGAACTTGAATTACCAGGGTGCGGTGCTGCAGGCAGAGGTGGCTGTGTGAGGAAGCACAAGGGACAGGTGGTCAAGCAGAAGGCTTGGCCAGCCTGCCCATTCCATGAGCCTGCTGCCGAGCATCAGCTCACCAGCTCTGGCTGCAGACTGTGGAATGGAGGTGGGGACTCAAGTAAAGCCAGCTCACAGTAAATTACTTTTTTCTTTATCCTTGTTTTACATGACTGTGGGCATGCTTTATGAGGACAGTGTCTCTTGGCACCCACATTGAAAGCACCAGTGGCTTAATTTAACTTTGATTTGAGTCAGTACTGCTTTCTTGTGGCTGGAGAAAAGGAGAAAATAAGCTCTTCTCTAGTGCACTGAAGGAAGTAAAGAAATGCGTGTTATTAATGGAAAAACTCCTCATACATGTTTTGAATAGCAGATGAGCATTGACCATATAGCTCAAATCAACTGCTTCCAGTTCCTATTTAAGGCAAGTAAAACAATTACTGAGTGAAACAAACTGGTGTATTCAGGGCAGTTTAATTATAGCCGTGAAGAATAAGTTGTGCTGCATTGATGATTGCCAACTCTTGTTGCTGTGCTGGGCTGCTGGGTGGTCTTGGACTCCTGTTTAGGTGCGTCTTGCCTGGATTGTCTTTGTGTTTGGGTCTGCAGAGGCAGCCATGGATGCACTAGGATTTTGGTGAGACCAAAGTTTTGTAAGGCTTGTAGCCCAGTTTTGCATACCCAAGAGTTTTGGGTAGGCAAGGCAAGTATGTAATCGTGCAGGCACTTCACCAGGGCTTTTGAACAGTGAATGAGATTTAATTGTCAGAGAACTAAATTGCCTGTCAGAAAGTGATCGGTTCCAAGTCTGCTCTACATGCTTTTCCCGGATTTGTTAATCTCTCTGCCCTGGCTTCCGTGTCTGAAAAACAGGAATAAAAATGAAGAGTTGCCTCCTATTGTGTGATACAGGCCCTGTGATGGGAAAGTTGCAGTGTTGATAAATGCCATGCAAGACTCTAATTGGAAGTGAGAAGAATACTTCCCAGAGGCATAGTATTCTTACCAAGAAAATAACTGACCTACAAATGCTCTCCAGTACTGCTGGTTTGCAAGCAGGTAGGAAGGCTTTGACTATGCTTCCTGATAGTGTATTTTGGTTTATTTGTTTTTTTTTTTTTTTTTTTTTTTTTAATTGTTAATCACGAAGCATCTGAATTTAAATGGAGACTTTTCCCTACTGAAATTCAGATGTCTTTTGTTTATTTTTAAGAGCTTGTAATATGTATTGAATTGTAGCAATTTGACAGTACTAGATTCCAATCAGTCTTGATACTTCTCTCGCTAACAACTTGCTGGTATCTCAGCATTATAGACAGTGACTTTCACCCTCAGTTCCCTCTACGGAAGCAAGACCTGTGTGCATTTTAGAGGCAGGAAACAAAAACACCAAATCTTGATGGAGGTTATGTTGAGGTGTGAGATGAATCTTCAGTAAAGTACCCAAACACTGGAGAAAGCCTTGGGAGTTATATGTACACTCATGCACGTTGTATTTTCTCCTGCTGTCTGCTGCTTGGTTTGGGTCCCTGTCTGAGATGTTTTGTGCTCTGATTAAGGTCTCACAAATCCAAAAGAGGCGTTCAATTTTAAACATCCTATTATTGTTCTCTGGGGAGAAGGTAGTGTTTTCCACTCAGTGCAGTGTCTCTGTCCTTTTTGATGGCCTAACTCCCAGTAACATCTGCCTGAGATTCTAGAGTGAAAAGATAACCTACCTGTTTTGGTATACATTGTAAGCAACTCCCTGCTGCTGAGTTAGAAGTGATTTCTTCAGGCCTTAGAATTTGCTTATAATGTACTTATCTCAGTGTGCAAAATGTCTTCTAAATATTTTAAACAAGTGCTGCTGCCTCAGTTGTTATGCTGTTTGCTGTTGTTACAGGTCTTGAATAACTTCTTGCTTTCACTTGGTTTGTGTTCAGAAAAAGATTAACATGAGGAAACACTGATTTTGACAGCAACTGTCAGCAAATGATAATTGAAATTATGTAAAATTTCATGAAAGAATTGAATGCATGTATTCACCAGTCTTTTCTAGTTATTACTGTCATTTACAAATTTGAAGGTCATTCTCAACTACTTTGGGGCTCTTGACATTGTTATTGATGTGTTTATTTAGTGTTTGCAAGAACTTACAGCGTTATTTCAGCTGCTGTGGTGAAGTATTGTGGCCTTCTGATCTCCCACATTTTTATTAGGTCACTTCCAGTATGTCTTGCAAAAAAAAAAGATTGGTGGGCATTTTGCATATTCAACTACCTACTTATAGTGATGAACAGGAAAAAAAAAAAGTCTTAAAAGAATTTAAAAATGTTGCCAAAAAAGTATGAACATTTGTTTTGTTTTGTTTTAGGTAGATATTTTCTGTGTAGGTAAAATGATGCTCTAAGAACGCAGTGTATGTGACCCTTCTTATATCAAGAAGTCTGGCTCATGTTTGTAGCATTAACCTGTTCTAATCGAGATGCTTTCTTCCCTAAAAATATCTGCCTGGATGCACTCAAACATCAGCTTATAGTAAAGGGAGAAGTTTTTCTCAAGGAGGTTTTGAGTAAACACTTCTGCTTCTTGGGGAGCACTTCCTCCATATATTTTCTTGAAGTTTGGTTCTTAAGATCTGTTTAATTTCTAGTCCTTCTCTGACTGCAGAGAGTTTGATCAGGAGCTGTTAAGCATGTAACCTGGGGTTCCTTCTTTGCCACATGGGTGTTCTGCCTGTCCTATGTCCTCAGCTCACATCACCCTACTTTCAGCCACCCCGAAGGGGAAGAGGAGCCACACAGAATACACAGTGGCTTTGAGAAGCATTTCAAATTGTTTGAGAGCCTGTGAAACAAGAAAAGTTATTTATGTAACTAGCTATAAAATTAAGGTAATATTTTACAGACACCAAGTCTAAGTAATGGAGTAAGCAAAAATGGATCCTTTTCTCTCTTACCGTTTACTGCCTTCTTTTGGATAAACCAACCACTCGAAAACTACTGAGAAAAAATTATCCCAATACTGGAGACAAAGCACTTCACTTTAGAGCTGTCATTAGGAGGAAAGTGCAAACAGGCCTGCTAGCATGATGATTTCTGTTGTCTGGGCTTGTGCCTGCGTACTTGACTGCTGATGCCCACCTCTGAAAGTATGTCAAACTTGAAACTGAAATGCATGTTCTGAGAATTTTGTGACCAAGTTATATGTGGATCATATCTGGCTCAGGTTCCTCATAATTACTTTCAAATTTTTATTTGTTCAGATATAAGGAATGAATGTTTGCAGTCTAGTTGGCCAGCTCTCCAAAATAATTCCCGTAATTCTGTAGTAATTACAATTGCAGTAGTTATGTGTAGACAAGCACCAGACTCCAGCTGGATCAAACTAACGGTCTGTTTCACTCAGTCTTCTCTGGCAGTACCTAAAGGAGACACTTTTTTGGGAGAAACAAAAGCCTGACTGCTTTCTGCCATCCATTCTCTCCCAGCATTACATCTCTTACATAGGCACTGTTAGAGGGTAAAAACATCTGCCTAATCCTGCTGGGATACGTGCATGGATCTCATGGATATAATAGTCTCTAGTCTCTTTTGAACCTGCTACTGCTGCCACTGAGGCAGCAAGTTCCAGAAGTTCACTGGGTAAAGAAGTATTTTTATTTGTTTTAAATCAATGTTTAGACTTCCGTCAGCTGCACCCTGGTTTTGGTACAGTAGATAGCTGAACAGTTCCATATTCACCTTTTAGACTGTAGTTCATAATAAGTGCACTTAAGTTACAGCTCTGTGATTTGCATCTGCCTGTTCTGTACTAGTATGGCAGCTTGATTCCTGTTCTTAGTATTGCCCCAGCAGCTCTGCTGCATGTTTGAAGTATGATAAAGTATGATAGAGTAGTGTCACAGGACATCCTGAGCTGGAAGGGACCCCAAGAGTCGTTGAGTCCAACCGCTGGCTCCACACAGAGCACCCAAACACCAAACCTGAGGGCACTATCCAACTACTCCTTGAACTCTGGCAGCTCAGGGCTGTGCCCAGTGCCCTGGGTAGCCTGTTCCATGCCCACTGCCCTCTGGTGCAGAGCCTTTCCCTAACCAGCCCACCCCTCCCTTGACACAGCTCCATGCCGTTCCCTCAGGCCCTGTCGCTGTCACAGAGAGCAGAGCTCAGCGCCGAGTGCTGCCCTCCACTCCACGGGTGGAGCTGCAGCTGCCATGAGGCCTCCTCTCAGCTCCTCTGCTCTGGGCCGAACAGAGCATGGGATCTCAGAGTTCCTTGTTCCTAGAGCCTTCATAACCTTTGTTGCCCTCCATTGGAAGCTCTCTAATAGCTTCATATCCTTCCTATATGCACCCAAACCTGCCCCACACTGCAGAGCAGAGCAGGACGGTCCATTCCCTCGCCCACTGGCAGTGCTGGGCCTGGTGCTCCCCAGTACAGTCAGCACTTTTGGCTCCAGGACTCTGCTGGCTCCGATTTAACTTGCTGTCCTTCCTTAACCTTGAAATGACTGCCTGAAGTTTATAGCCCACATTTTTAGGTAGGGAGTTTATTAGAGCTTTCTGAATTTTCTAATTTCATATGCTAGCTTCTTGAGGCTTTAAATAGCCCTTACACCCTTACACACTGTTTATCCCATCTGCATGGGGGATATAGTTCCCAGAGGAAAAAAAAAAAAACATGAGGATCTTGAAATACAGTTTCAAACACCTCTGCAAGCTGGCATCCAAATGTTGTTACTGATATCATTTCTAAACCTTGCCGAGACAGGAGGGACAGTATCACAGTTAGCAACAGTGACTGCAGTTGGGGAGGAGCAACGAAACCATCTCAGAGATTGGTTGCTGAAGTGCCTTATAATTCTGCACTTGAGGGTGGGACCAGATTTCCTTATCCTCTGGTACAAAACAGTAGCACTCCAAAGCATGCAAAAACATTGAAAAGTGTAGGGTTAAATGAGGGAACTGAGAACAGATTTCAATGTCAATTAATCCCTGTCAGGACATACTATTCCATTACTTTTACATTCTTGCTAAAACATTACTGATTTCCTTTTGTATTTTTGCTTTAGAAAGATGATGATATGTGCCCATCAGGAGCCCAGATGTTTCCTAAAAGTATCAGGATGATTTTTATTTTAGTATCTTTGTAGTTATACGTCACTTTTCAGGATTCACCTACAGTTTCTTGACATTTCTGCAGAATGTGAATTCTTCTTTTTTCCCCTTTTTCAGGACTTTCGTATATGTTTCTCACACATTTGTATTTTGACTGCAAAATTGAACCTAAAAGTACTACTGTGGTTCAAACTGTGATTATAACCAATTATTTTTTTCCCCAGGCAACAGAATGCACTGCCTTTTCTCTTGTGGATTTCAGTTTCATTGTTGGATTCTTTGATGTCTGATTAATTGTCAACTTTAACAGAAGCTTTCCCTGCTTCTGAAAAATGTGTAATACTTTTCAGTAGAACCTTAGTATCTGCTAGTAGTTAACTTTTCTAACTGCCAACTTCCACAAGATTTGTAGGAAATTGACTTACATTAACTTTTCAATAGATAAAGGGTCTGAGAGGGAAGAATATTCACCTTCCAAGTGAAATACAAATTCCTTGTGTAAGAATTTGAACTAGTAATCCCATAGTTTGTTTATGGCTGAACTTTGCTATCAGCAAGATGCAGTGTTTCTAGTATGTATCGTATGACAACGAGAATGCTTTAAATCAAAAGTTATTTGATGTATTCTCTTCTTATGATAGATTTCTTGTCTTCCCAACTGTTGCTTCTCTTCACCGAGTTTAAGATTTTGTTCAGGAAGTTGTGAGCAATGGCAATGAGCAAATTGTGTTAGGTTTGGCCCTGGCTTACGTTTTACTGAATGTGATCCCACTCTTCTTTTAAGCATTGGAAATAAGCACTTTGCAATAGTTCTGTATTACATTCTATAGTAATAGGTGGCAGCCACCCCAAAGGAGAGGATGCTGTATTTGCATAATGTACTTTTGTGGTTGGCTTGATCAATGGGAAGTAGTAAACAAGATTTCTGTTGGTGTCTTGAGACAGTGTGGTAATTGAGTGACAAGTGTATGTCTGACTCAACCAAAATGAGTTCTCATAGCAAGCATGTAAGTCTGAAAATTGAAACCTGATTGCCCCATAATCCAGTGTTCCTTGCTTCTCTCACTTCCAGTCTCACAGCTGAAACCAATACCCCCCACTTCTAATTTGAAACTTGTTAGTAGGGTGTGCAGGGTTCAGTCTATAGCCTGAGGCCTGAGCAGCCAACAGGAGCCAGGCAGAAGGATGGATGGTGTCAGAGGGTGCATCAGCAAGCTTTCTGCATTGATTAGCAGAGCATTAAACTACATTAAATGGGGGGAGGGAATGGAATTATGAGTGACAGAGAAGAACCAAGGAACACTATCACTTTAGTATGCAGCAGGGGCAAAACTCAAATTTGTTGTGGAGGAATTTAGGAGAGCTCTCCAGGAAGGCAACACAGCTGATAGTGCCTCTACACCAATGCATGTAGTGTAGGAAATAAGCAGGAGTTGGAAGCCATGCTGCAATTAGAAAGCTATGACATGTCCTGGAAACATGGTAGGAATGCTATGCTGTCCTAGCAACATGGTAGGAAGAATCAAACGACTGAATACTATGATCAAGGGTTACAAGCTGTTTGAAAGGAAGAGGCGGGGCAGGATGAGCAGGATAACTGCTCTCTGTATTAAGAAGTGGACAGATTGCAAACGGCTGTCTCTGAGAAATAGCAATGGTCAAGTTGAGAGCTCATGGATTGAAATTAGGGACCAGATCAATAAAGGACTTCTGGTGGTCAGACTCTACTATAGGCTGCCTGATCAAGGGAATCCTGCTTGCTTCATCTGCAAGAAGCATTGCGCTCACAGGCTTTCATCCTGACCATGCATTTCAGCCACCTGGATATCTTCTGAGAAAGCAACATGGCTGGCTGCAAGCAGTCCAGGAGACAGAGTTGTTGAGGTTAACTTCCTGCTCCACACTTTCTGATAAATATGAAGGGAAAATTGGCTTCAACAGACATGGAGAATGCCGAGGTACTCTATGAGTTTCTTGCCTTGTTCTTCACAGGCAGTCAGCCTTCCCATGCTGCTCAAGTCCCTGAGCCTCTAGGCATAGATCAGGGTCGCAAAATCTCTCCCACTGGAAGAGCAGAGCAAGTCTGATACAGCCTCATGAGGCTGAATGTGTAAAAGTCTATGAGGCCTGATGACTTGCACCCCAAAGTCCTGAAGGAACAGGCTGTTGTTTGCCAAGCAACTCTCCATCTTATTTGAAAAGTTGTGGCTGTCAGGTGAAGTCTATGGTGACTGGAAAAAAATATAGGCTCATAGAATCATTGAAGTTGGAAAAGGCCACTGAGGTTGTCTAGTGCAACCATCAACCCATCACCACCGTGGCCACTTAACTATGTCCCTCAGTGCCACATCTACAGATTTCTTGAAAATCTCCACCACCTCCCTGGGCGATCTGTTCCAGTGCCTCACCCCTTTTTCTGAGAAAATTCTTTTACCTAAAAATCAACGTGAACCTCCCCTGGTACAACTTGAGGCCATTAGCTCTTGCCCTATTGCTGTTAAGTGGGAAAAGAGACCGACCCCCACATCACTACAACCTCCTTTCAGGAAGTTGTAGAGGGCAGTAAGGTCTCCCCTGAGCATCCTCTTCTCCAAACTGATCAGTCCCTGGAGGTGTTCAAGGCCAGGTTGGATGGGGCCCTGGGTGGCCTGATCTGATGGCTATCAACACTGTCCATGGCAGGGTGGGTGGAACTCGGTGATATTTAAGGTCCCTTTTAACCCATGCCTTTCTGTGATCCTGTGACCCAGCCTCTGGGTTTTCACAAAACTTTGCTACATTACAGCTCAGGGGAAATAACTTGCTGGAAAATCTGTCTGCATTTTAATAATATGTCGTAAGTTCAATCACTAGAAAATATTTTAAAATACTGAGCTTCAAAGAAAATTACTACTATAAACTAGCGAAAAGGTCTCCTACTTCAGGGAGTTAAGATACTCTTGGTATCTGGAAGGGCATGACATTTTTCCCTTGTTTGATTGTATAGGCTATATTAAATATGACCTCAGTGTTTAAGGTTGCTCAAGCTGTAAGAGTTCAAAAGATTTCAAATAAGATTTTTTTTTTCAATTTATTTTGTTAAGCCTTTTCAATAATGGTAAATAGTCATTCTTTTAAAGAACAAATAGTAAAAGGTTGAATAATCCACCTACATATGAGCCTGTATTTCATTACAAAGAGTTCATCGAAGAAATGTAGCTAATGGTTGTTGAAAAACATTTAAGTAAAATCATTGGTGTGTATGTAAAAAAACAACTTTAAGCCCAGTAAAAATGTATATACGTATGAAACATTGATTATTTAGTTGATATATGAGGAATCCAAGTTTTCAGTTGCGGGTTTAAAACAGTACACTGTTAGGGAAGAGATATGATTAAATATCATACAATTCAACATTTTGTCTTATTACTTTGCAGAATAAATAAATATACATTTCAGTGAGACATCACAGTTCACATTTAAGTAATAATAATGCAGTTAGCTTTCTCTTCAACTCATTGAAAACATGAAACAAATAGGACAAACGATGAGTAACTCAAGAGCCAAAGAAGAGTTTGATCTTCACATCCAAAGATGTATAGGTTTTCAAACCACCTGTGTACACGTGGGAACAGTGGTGGAATGAAGTACTCTGTCCTTGCTGCCCTGAAGAGGATGGGAAGAAAGAACATCTGGTGGTCCACTGAGCATTCTGCACTGCATGTGGGGACCACCTGTGCACTGTGCGCTCTCAACTGAGTCATTAAAGAATTACTGTTAATAATACTAATATCTTACAATCTTGTTAGTCTTACTAGCAATAGTTTAAATTATGTAGGATTTCTAGTGTATTGGGAAAAGAGGAAAAGAGGCACAAAAATGCCCACAAGGAAAAAAAAACCCTAAAAATAAGGAACAAGTGACTGTGACCTGCTGTTTCATTAAGTGATTCACCTTCTTTTGAATGGTTAAAATTTTCCACTGAGAAATAGTTTTTCCAAAAGTACTGTGGTTGTTTGAATTGCAGGAAGCTGTTAGTATCAGAAAGAAAACCCAGAAGTTAAAGTTTGGCAACTTAATAGATGATTTTATTTCTTCTGTGTCAAAAACACAAATCAAAACAAAATGAGTATTCTCATTTGGGTGCTTAAACTATTGATTCATAACAAAGACGAGGACTTTAAATCTCTTTGAGATTGTGCAGAGGAAAACAAAAAAATCAGAGCTCTGCATTGCTTGTGTACTCTCACGTTCATGAAAACTACATTACTTTTCCAAAGTTCTCCAACAGTTGGTTAAAGTAATAGTGATATAATTTGAAGATACAAACTTTGGTTAAACCAGTATCGTTTTTACAGAAACCTGTAGTGGGAATTTGGTTTCTGTGTTGTAGACCTGCGAAGCCCAGAAGAGAGAGAATCCTTTGCAGGATTGTAGCCCAGGTGGACCCTCTGTTGAGCTCCAGAGTGCTCAGAAAGACATTTTTTTTTCTTATATTTTCATTTCCGAGTGTTTTCTTTCCTTCAGAACTTTCAAAAGGATGAAAATAGGCTATTTTATTTTATGAAGCTGTGTTTTAAAGTGATGTGGTGATGGTCCGTGGTGTGGTAAGAGCAATATACGCAGTACTGAATGAGGTGGCTGGCTCCTGCTCTGACTGCTGTGTGTATGTCAGGGTTAATCCAGTACATTTGCATTCATTTGTTAGTTTTACCTCCTTTACAGTGTATTATACTGGACCAGGCTGTAGCTAAGATTGATACACCTAAGATTGATGGTAACTGCCACGCCTATAGTTTCCCACTTCTCATATTCAGTCAGCCTGTTTTTTCAGAGGTATCTTGTAGGTAGGTTTCTGATAGTAGTTTTCCAGAGGAGATGGGCTAAGGCAAAGGAAATTGTCCTGTACTGTCATGGACACAAATATATACAATGCAGTGGTGGAGAGGGGCAGAGAAAATCATCTGAAGTCATCTGTACTCTGGAAAATTCAGCAGATATGCAGCCATAACTCAGTATGGATGTTAAAGATGCAGTAAAGTGCAGAATGAATCCCTCTCAACCCGTGTTACGGTGGAAAACTGAAGAAGGGATAACAAAGTCAGCACTGTGTTGGATGATGCTTTCTGTGTGATTAAGGCTTTTGCTATTACTGTACCAATATTAGGATTTCTTTTGTCTTCTTTTTGTGTTTGCTTGATGTTGCCTCTGACTTATTTGTGGATTAGAAGGGGAAGAGCTTTATTTTACTATTATGACTTAAAACTGTTAGAGCAGATAAATGTGTGAGGATGCAAGAGCAGTGCCAAATGCACAGTGCACAAAGGATAAATACAAGCTTGCTTTCTTCTGCTGTTGTATGGATTCCCTTATGAGATGCTCCAGGAAGGACAGTAAGGGCAAATGGCTGAGCAGTGTTAGTGTTCAGGACCCAGCATGTAAGGCCCTGGTGATTCCTGTGACTGGGTGCTGTTTTTTGATTCTGTTTCTCCAAGGAAAGAGCACTTACTGTATTGACAGTTACTTATTTGTGTTGAATTTTTCTACCTATTTCCTTATTTTAAGAGTACGTTGTCTCGTTAAAGGCTGGTGAGCTTGAAAGAGTATAAGCTTGTTCAAAATCCAAATAGGACATAAGACTCTGCTCTGTACAGACAGGACAGATGTTCTGCCAAAATTTCTTGACCTTCACACTCTCCAGGTATGTTTCTACATTAAAGTTGGATTTGGCAACACTTTCATCAGTCACTTTTAAATTGATCTATGTAGAAGTGTCACCATTTCAGCTCATTTCCAGATGTGCTATAGTCTGGTATCCAGAGACAAGTGCACAGCTGGTGGCTTTCTGGTAACAGTGCTCTTTGCACTATAGCTCATCCTTCTGCAGGCAGCTAGTTTCTAGATCCTGGAAAGAAGAACCATTTATTTCCGTCCCCTGGATGTCTTCTGTTGCAGTAAATACCAACAACAAGGAGCAGGCTGACCTTTGGGCAATTATAAATCAGTTTCACTGTTCAAACACAGTTTTTCTTTCCCTTCCTTTCATACAGGTTGATAAAGTGTGTGGACAGCCCAAACAGCAAGAAGGGAACCTGTCATCAGGCCATATAGTGCCACTGAAGGAAGCAACTGAAGCCCAGACGCTTGTGTTGGCCCATGCTAGTCTGAACAATAAAAGAAGGTAACCCTAAGCAACAGTTAAATTCAGATAAACTCTCTGCCTCACAATTTGTGTTGGTTCCTTGTCCCGTAGTGTTTAAGCCAGAGACAGTTCTGTCATCCTCTCGATGCATACTCCACTATTGCTGTCTCTGATAGTTAGACAAATGTGTATGTGGTATTGAATTGCAGATCTCTCCAAACAAAAACAAACCCCAAAAAAGCACCAGGCCAGACTTGATGTCACTACATAGCACTAAGATGCTCTTATTTCCAGAAACTTTTAATGAAAATGGTGAAAGCTTTTCCCTCACAAAGTCTGAGTTTTTTCCACGGATGAGTCTATGTTACTTCAAATGCAATTGCTCGGGACCCAGAGGATGTAAGCTTATCTCAGGGCAGAGATGAGAAGGGAAAATGGGTGGAAAGGAAAGATTTATTACTGTGACACAAAGTCAGTGATTTCACAGGGCAGAAAGAGCAAGTTCTCCCTTCTTACTGGTGCCGGCAGTAAGATTCCTTGCAATCTGCCTGGTTTGTTACATAACAGAGGAAGAGCAGAACTACTTGTGTTTAGGATTTTGTGCCCATTTTGGCTTCTGTTCTTTGGCTGCATGCCATCTGAGTAACTAGAATGCTGAATTATTGCCACTGGCCCCAGTCCTGGCATGAGCGTCCGTGGTTTTCTGATCTTTCTTTCACTTCCCCTTGCATAGCTCCTGGATTAGCTTTCTGTAAATGTGTAGGTGGGGGAAGGATGTCTTTGCAATACATTAACGTTACATGAGTAGATATCAGAGCCAACTGACCATAAAATCACAATGATGTATTTCTGGCTAACATGCTGTTTTCAGTAACAACAATGTAAATCTAGAACAACGACAGCAAAGTGAGTGGAATTGTTCTGGGCATAAGCATCTAAATAAGAGCAGTGCCTAATCTTCCCAGGGAGCCTGTGTGTGTCTCTGTATGTTGATAACAGCAATATTAACATTTATATAGCCTGGGTTCTGGTGTCCATGTTGTGAAGATGACATTTTTATCTGTTTTTATTTTAATTGTCACCTAAGATTATGAGAATGAGAAAAAAATGCATAGGTAGGGGACAGCAGCAAGCAAAGGATTTTTTTGAGTGATAGCAGTATTTTTATCCTCGTGTAATTTAAAACTGAAAATCAACATTTTGTGCTAGTGCTTGGAACTAGTCGGTTTTTTACTATGTACATAAAATATCAGAGAAAAGAGCATTAAGAAAATCAATAAGTTCACCAACAATAATCCACAGAATAGTGGTAGTACCATTAACAAAATATGTTTTTAAAACCACAGAATTCTAAGCCTGTCTTCTGTACAACTCATTGACTTCACTGGGACTTAAATCCTGGCAACAACAAAGGCAGAATTAACAGCCTCTTAAATAGTGACCTCTCACAGAAATGGGAATTGTTGTCTTTAGTAACATGACAGCAATTCTTTTGCACTTCAGGATCCCTTCTCTACCTCTGGGATTATTTGAATGTTCACTTTTTATAATGTAAGTGAAAAAGACTTTCTTTCCATTTAAGTGGAAAAGAAAATGTGTTTGAGCTATTCTCTACAGTTTAGACTTTCCCAGACTTGGTCTGTTGACTAAAAATTACATTACCCCAAACATCTAAAGTAAGGCCACCCTTACAGAATTAGGATTTAGTGTTACTGAAATATAGCATCAGTAAGTGTTGTGGACAGCTCATGCATCAAAAGTTAATGATGCAGCCATAATTAGTAAAAGGTGGAGAATGTTTTCCAGAACTTGTGATAAAACATATAGCATAAACTTTGTACATTGTTTCTGTGATTGTGAAACAATAAAAAAAACCACAGTGAATGGCTTCTGTTGTTTGCCATCTATCATTCAATCACATATAACAATAAAAAGTAATTTTAGGCAATAAAATGTCATAATGATGGGTAAAATCATTGCTGCAGTGGGCTGTACAAAAGGCACTTAGTGACAGGTAACTGCTGCAGGGGATCTAGGTTATGAGAGTAATTATGTGAATCTTTCCTGGTGCTGTTCCTTCTGGCAATTTAAAAAATCAGGAGCAATAATGTCAGCTGTCTGTCAGTTTAGATCCTATGTCACACTGGGATTCATCCTGACTGAGCCCCAGGCTCCTTGTCTGTGTTGTACACAGTCCTCCAAATGATCCTTGTTTCAAATGAGATACAGAGCATGACTCCTTCTTTATACAATAAGGAAAGAAGAAGAAAAGAAGAAAAGGAATGACTAAACACTCCCCAAGTAAACAAAAAAAAGAGATGGCTCACTCCCTTAATGCACTAGAATATTTTCAAGCTCAAAGAAGCAGTCAAGGAAGTGGCAAGTCTGTGGGATGTGCCCTTATAGATGCCCTTAAAAACCTAGTACCAGTTTATACTTGCATACGTACATTTGTTTCGAAAGTACTACGTCTTTGCTAAGCCAATTATAGAATCAAGCTAATTCTCCAAAGAGTCTGAGAACTTCTGATTTCACCTGTTTAGTGGAGCGAAAGTTTCTCAAGTGTTTGAAAGCTAGGCCTGTTGAGATGATTTCTCTTCGCTGAGCTGGGCTTTCTTCTGGCCCTATGTCTTTTAGGGTCTGGTCAGAGGAAGTTCCACTCCAGGGGATCACCCTCTGCTGTTCAGTGAAGCATGGTCCTGCATGCTTCCTGAATTTGTGCCGCAGCTGGATCTTCTTCTGGGGCTTTCTGCTCCTCTCACTGTCACATGGGTTCTTGTGAGATTTCTCATCTTTATTTTCCCCGACATCCCATTCCTATTTTTGGCTATGCATCACTAAGTATCAGGAGGAAAATAACGTTAAGAAGATGAAACTTGATAATTGCTGCATGATCTCCTAGCAAACGTTCTCCTCGATTAAGCTGAGAAGTATGCATTTTTTAAACCTTTTTTTTTCATTATGCAATAGCATTCAGTGATTAACTGAAGCCATCGGGATTGGTGCTGCTGTAATTTTTAATGTGGAGGTTACTATAACATATAGTAAAGATGACAAGAAAATTGAAACCATATGATGGTACGCAGAATGTACATGGCATGTACAGAATCTAGATCAGTAGATTGGAATGTTGTTGCTGAGTTCAGCACAACGTACTACACTGGTCAAGGTTCAGACTCCTGGAAAATGCCTTTTGGCATTTCTTCTGCGTGTAATATTTCCAGCCACTAAACAGAGACTGGATAGAGATCTTTCTGCAGAGTTCTGTTATGTTTGGGAAAAATACAACATGATATTAGGTCCCTAATTGAAGGAAGCAAGCTTTGAAATGATATTTTGATGGTATTTGTTATTCTATGGGCTTGCAGATGTGTCTTATACATCTTAAAATAAACAATTTCGAATATCTGTGGGAATGCTGGAAGTCAAGATCATCCATTTTATTTAAAATTATCTGTTGGATCAGGCATCACATGGTTTTATTGAAATTTAAGTAGTAAGGTGCTATTACAACAGAGATTATTAACACCAAATAAAAATGAACTTACTGTAGAGAAAAGCAAAACATTTCTGGGTCACTAAGGCAGAAGTTTTGCTGGTCCAAGTTCTCCCTGATAGGAATTCTGACTTTTCTATTTGACTGGCTGTGTTGGAAGCACTGCTTCAGTGGTGGTGGATGGCACCTGATGCTTGTGGCAGGTCAGCCCTGTCCTGTAGCCATCCTTGGCCTTTGGTTCCCAGAAAACAGGATGTGCATTGGCAGGGTGTTCTGAGAGCTACTGAAGGAGGTGGAGGTACTGTCTCTCTCCAATAAGACCTAATTGGATTGGCAAGTATTACTGAATGTGTTTGTTGGCATTCTGTACTCCAGGTCTTGCCATTACCTTATTCTTAAGAGTACTGGTATAAGAAAGAACAGAATGTATTTTCAAATCATTAAATGGAAAATTGCATCCGGATGTTAAAGATAATTATTTAAGGGACCTCTGATATCAGTGCCTAAAAAATGAACTTGCACTAAGTAACTGCCAGATTTTTTCCAAGTTTTTCCTCAGATACAATCCTAAAGCCCATATATCCTGCTTTGTAGAATTCTTTTTGGCAATCTTTGGTGCAGTCTGTCCAGAAATGAACAGCAAAAGATATCTGTGTACACATTCTTTGTTAACAGAACAAATTGCTCATTGCACAAGAAAGCAAGTTCTACTCATTTGTATCCCCCTTTCCATGATAATCGTTCTACACTGTTTCTCATTATTTTCCTATATAGTCTCATATATTTGCAGTTCTTCCATTTGGTATCGGTTATGGTTAATTTGAGTCCCACTGAATTTATTTTCAGCTTTTGGCTGTGTGCTGCGTTTGTTATTGTGCTCTTATTTGAAAATGATTGGGAGAAACAAAATCTCTATTGTATTTCTTCAGTATTGCTTTGACATGTTTAATTGCATCTACACTTGGGGAAAATCTCATGACAGTTTTCCTCCTCATTTGTTTTCTTATATTATCCTATGCATGTGCTTGATGACCTTTCTCTCAAATAATTTTTACTTTTCTCTTTTGTTTCTCATTTTTTTCCCTCATTTGCCTGAACTCCTGCTTCTCCCCTACTCCCCAATCTCTCCTGATTGATGCTTATTCTCCCCGGCCTATTGCAGTTCTCTGCCTCTGAAGGCTTCAAAGAATGACAAATCAAGAAGTTTGAAAAAAATCTCTCGGTAAGGATGAAAACAAAGTGACATGCTTAGACTCAATGCTTTGCTCATCTCCATTGTAAGCTACTCTTTCAGCTGTAATCTAGGAATTGGCATACCTTTGTGTGTGCTGATTTTATACAGCAGGATATTGGGAAACACTGCTTTCTCTGCCTAGTGTGTTTAGTTTTATATTGATGAAAAGTAGATGCTTTTATTGGTTAAGAGTTGCACATACAGATCTCCGTTTGCAAAGATGCTGTTTTGAAATGTCAGAACCCCTCTGCTGAAAATACGGAGTTAAAGCCTCTTGGGGTGAGCTGAGTAAGATGAGCCTTAGCCTCTCTTAAAGGAGTGATTTTTAACTCCTTCAAAGGAAACTGCCTTTAGAGGACTTAAAATCTTCAGCATCTGTGTCAGCTTTGCATAAGTACATGCTCTCAGGATGATTCTCTCAGAGAGGTGGCCTGTTGTCCAGGCTTAGCCTCAGTGTGTACATACACAGAGCTCCTGCTTATGAGTGGTCAAGAGTTAGAAATACTGATTTCTTCCTAATAAAACAAAAAATTCCTATTTATTTATTTACCCCCCTCTTACAATGACAGCGTTCTTTCAGTGTTAGGGTAAGATTGCTCCTTAGGACTATATGGTGACTCATTTAACAAGAGCAGGATAGTCACTTGTTAGTCAGATTGGACGGCAAGAAGAAATCTGGGGAGAAGACAGTTATGTGGAAAAATAACCTTGCCTCAGTTCTCAGGATAGATGCATAGCAGTGGCCTAAAACATTCTTCAAAGCACCTGTTGCTCCCCAAAAAGTAATAATACATCCTGACAGCTCATGTGCCAAACTCCACCCAGCTGCATCCCCATGCACCTTCTAAGGACAGTGTTGTCCTGCAGCCTGACAGGCAGAAGCACAGTAAACCAGAATGAGTCTTTTGGCCTTCCAAAAGGAGACAGATAGCTCCATGATAATTCTTTGAATTTTTGTGTCCTCCTTATCATCATCTTTAGCTATCTTATACCAAATGGGAGCTTCTGAATCTGTGGATAGAGGGTAATTTCTTGTATCACAGTGCTCCCAGTTGTGTGCTGAATTAACACTTGTTTTGTTACAGTGTACATTTTTATGGCTGCCTCAGCCAGATACGTATTATGTGTATAACCAGATTATGGGGGCAGCAGTTTAGCCACAAGGCATTTTTCCATATGCATGTAATCAGAAATGGGTTGTTTGCACAGGCCAGGAATTTTGGTGGTTCTCCAAAGCAGCAGGCACAGCAATCTCTTGTGGGCGTGTTGCCAGGCTTGATGGGAGAGAAATTTCTTTCCAGTATGAATGTGACATGGATAGTGATTATGGGGAGGAAATGGCCCCACCACATCCCAAGGAGATGGCTTTCTGTTCTGTTGTTCCATGTGTATTTAATGGCACATTACAGGTTTTGTCATGGGATGTTAGCTTTAGGAAGCCTTTTCCACCCAGGAGAATATTGACAGTTCTTTCTTTATCTCTCTTACGTGCAGGGAAGGGAGAAGTGTTCGATTCCAGTAATGGGGAAAAAACCAAAACAAAACAGCACCACTCTTTTTAGTGATGGTCTTTCTTTCCTTTTTCTTTTTAATCCCTTGAGGCTGTAGATGTGAATTTGTTTAAAATTTTGAGGTGTTAACATCATTTCTCAAAACTGCACTTTGTATGGAAGTATGTGATAATGGATGATATGTAGTAGTAGGAATACACTAGGAATAAATACTAATTAGCAACGTTGGCTTTTAATTTTTCTGTGGGATCTAAACTTTGATTTTCATAGAGGACTAAGTTTACAGGGGGCTTAAATCATGTGTATGGTTCTGCTGTTAAATGTATTCTTCCTCCATTGCAGAGAATTCATCAATTATATGAAGCGATCCCGAACCTTTTATGCCTCTATAGCAGAAAGGCTGTGTGATGGAGACCTGGTGATGAGAGACAGCTCAACCTGCTGGAATGGAGAAGATGTTGTGGAAAGGTAATGTTACAACTGAAAGTCTTCCCTAATGGTGAAAAAGATGACTACAGCTATTTCAACTGTTCTCAGCCTCTATTATCACCATTAGGTTTCCTCTTCGAACTGGTGCTTATGTGAACAAGGGTTTTGCTAACATATATGGTTCTTAGTGCTGAGTTTTAGATACTAAATGTGTTAAAGGTATCAAAAGTATTAAGTGTAGTGGAACACTTTCTTGAAGGGCTTTTTTGAAGGGTCTTTTTCTATAGAGATCCTACCCTCTAAAGCCAAATCAGGAACTGTGGGAAATCACGAGGCTTGCTGTGTGAAAATACAATGACAGAGAATTAGCAATCAGCAGAGAATTGTAGTTGAAGCAAGAATGTGATTTAGTCAATGTGGTCATCTTGCACTGGACATGAACATGACATGAAAGGGAGATGTGCCGATTAGCACCTTGCCTGAGGCCTGGTGGCAACAGCAACTGAGAGACTGGGGCTGAGGCATCCCAGCCTGATGTCATTCCAGTAAAGGCATCAATTTGGCAAAGATGGGAGAGCAGCCCCACCTCTGTACCAGACATTGGCCTCAACCCACACTTAATTAACAACGCTAGCCTTGTTTTAGGATGCCTATCAGCACACTGATTCAGTCTCACCTCATTAAGAGCATAAATGTGGCCCTCTGCCAATAGTTTGCTGAGAGGGGACACTCCATTGATTTGGATGTATCTATGGGTTGGACACATCCTCCTGTCCCCATTAGCAGGGTAATCTCTCACAGTAAGATAGCAAGATGTTGTGTCTCTATAACTTTGCAGATGATACCTGAGTGAATTGTTAGTTAATTACTGGCTATTCTTGAGGTACTAGCACAGCTAGTGAACGTGGCAATTGAATTTATCAATGTCAGTTCTCAATCTGTTATCTGTCACCTCAGTAAACTATCTATTTTCAACTGTATGAACCATTTCCAGTGAAAGTCCTTGAGAGGTCTCTGATGGCATGTTGACTCTGGTAAGTGGCTCTGCACATAAACGTTTAGACAGAAACTGTTGACACTTGGGACTGAGACCGGGCCTCACTGCACTCAGACTCCAGGAGGCATTTAGAAAGCCAGGGTGTGTTTCTGAGCATGGTGACTTGACGAGAGGGCTGCCCCAGTGAGCCATGCATGCGTCAAACTCGTACCCTTAATGCAACAGCAAGAAGTACCTCTGCAGCTGACTCAAATTTCCTTCCAATCTGCCGTTCATACATTCATTAATACAGAACTGAACGTTGTCTTTACCCATAGTGAAAAAACAGGCAGCTTTTGCTGCAAAGGTGTGAGAAAAATACAGTGACTAGGTGGTGATATACTGAAGGATTTTCCTGCTGTTTCCTCTGAATGTTTCTGAAACAGCACTTTGAATAACAGCTCCTTTTGGAATTGCCCAGCATTCTCACCAGAGAATACTCTGTGGGAGTTCTTATAAAACACAATTAATAAGTGCACTCTTACATGCTGGAATCACTGTGGGATGAAAGGAACTTCCTAGTTCTTCAGCGTTGTTTTCTCCTTTTGTATCTTCTGACAGACCTTCCCACCACTTGCAGCCCCCACGGGCTAAAATTTTACTGTCCTTTCTGCTACCCTGAATAACGTGAGACAAAAAGAGGCATTCGAAATGTAACAGTAGCTGTTACTGTCGCTGTCAAAGTGTATGTCAGTTTTTATAGTGAGAGTGGTTTGGGAGTGTGCCAGTGAATATTTTCCAGAAATGTCATTTTGTTAAAACAGAGATGTGATGTGAGATTGCGTTGGCTTTCACCGTTTCCTTTTAAAGTGCATTCTGTGGTCTGTAGCAGTTCTAAGAGATAAAGTTCTAGGTTTCTCTTTTCTTCCATCGAGATGATTTTCATTATTGAAAAAATTGTTTTGTAGAAAATGTGGAGTTGATTTCAGCATGGAACAGAGATACTGCAGTTATAGGCTCTCATATTAAAAGGAGTTCTGACTCCCACACAGCTCTGCTTAGATTTTTCATGTGTAAATAACTTCAGCTTGACTATGTTTAAGATATCTGTGATAAATGCATGTCATACACATTCTAAGATAACTTTAAATGTTAATGTTTCAGTACATACTGGCATATAAATTAATTTCAGTAATATGTATTTGAACATTATGACAGCAGTGCAATATTCTAAATTTTAATGTATAGTGATTGTAACTGTGATTAAGGCTTTTAGCATAAGACTAGCAGAGAGGAAATGGGGAGAATAACAACATTTCTAATCGGTGTTTTCATTTCAGAGCCCTTTGTGTTGGTAATGTTGCTGTGCAAACAGCTGACTTCTAGAACTAACAGCCTTCTCCCGGGGAAAAAATTTGAGAAGACAAAACAAAACAAAATTTCTATAGTGACCATCTGAACAACATTTAGTCTTCCATTTTAAATAGGAATAACAATTTTGCTGTTGTTTTTCTTCTCTTCTCTTCTCTTCTCTTCTCTTCTCTTCTCTTCTCTTCTCTTCTCTTCTCTTCTCTTCTCTTCTCTTCTCTTCTCTTCTCTTCTCTTCTCTTCTCTTCTCTTCTCTTCTCTTCTCTTCTCTTCTCTTCTCTTCTCTTCTCTTCTCTTCTCTTCTCTTCTCTTCTCTTCTCTTCTCTTCTCCTTTCGTTTCCTTTCGTTTCCTTTTCCTTTTCCTTTTCCTTTTCCTTTTCCTTTTCCTTTTCCTTTTCCTTTTCCTTTCCCTTTCCCTTTCCCTTTCCCTTTCCCTTTCCCTTTCCCTTTCCCTTTCCCTTTCCCTTTCCCTTTCCCTTTCCCTTTCCCTTTCCCTTTCCCTTTCCCTTTCCCTTTCCCTTTCCATCTCTGCCAGCCTGTAAATTTTGCAGAGCTAGGTGCATGCAGAAAAGCTCTTGATTTGAGAAAAGTAGGAGGCTGGGAAGAAAAGCAGCAGAGAAAAGTTTGGTGTTTTGGTGTTGTGTTTGTGTTGGTGTTTTGGTGGTGGTGGTGTTGTTTTAACCACCAAACCATGAAATAGAGATTTACAGCTAACGTATTTCATGAGCAGATTAGGAGGAAAAAATAAATAAACAAGATCATACTTTGAGCCAGTCTGCACCATGTATACCCTCATCAGTTGTGTCACAGTACCGATCATTTTAGGAGACTCTCTGAGCAGCCTCCCAGCAATGCTATACAGCACTGCAAACAGCACCGACTGGCTGGCAAATTTTAGTCCTCATATCATGTGTTTGACAGACAGGACTGAACACCAGTTCTGCCCATAAGATAAATAAATCTTGTGCTCTGGTGATGCCTGAAGATGCATTTTTCTGCTCTTTCTTCCTTGCCAGGAGATAAGGTTAAGCATCAGCAGTAGTAAATAGCAATGAACTCAAAATAGAGTCTTATTCTTAACTCTGTATCAGAAAATAGATCTCCTCAGTTAATCTGGTGCATCTTGCATGAACCTGAGTGTGGTTACTCAAAATGTGAAAATGGCAAAAGCCATAGTGGGTTTCCATAAAGATTCTTGCATTTCATAGTGCTGTTTGAAAGCTGAGTGATATCTATGCTACACACAAATTGGCATTCCGACTCCTTAGGAAAAACAAATTCAAACTTCTAAAACGATTTGATGCATGTCTGCAGCCTGTAACAATATGAAATTACTACAGTGAAATGGAGATCTGACATGGAGTTAGTAAAGAGGCTACTAGTGTTCTGTCAGCAGATCTGAAAAACTGAATCTTCACTGCTTTTTTTTATCTGACTATACAAGTGCTGCTCCGAAAGTAATGCCTCCTATTTTTGATGTTGGCCCACAACGTCAAAGGGGTACGTTGGTGGTACGGCAGTAGAGGCTGAACCTTCCCACCTATTCCAACACACCTTCCATTATGTGTTGTTGTCATGTGACAGATGACAGCAGAGGGGCAGTCTGACAAGTGGCGTCTGACATGGAAGTGTGTATGGAGCAAAGGTATGGAATTTAAATCCTCCATGCAGAAAAATACGTTACCCCACTGACACTGATTGACAATTGCTGAATGTTGATGGAGACCAGCAGTGGATGTAGCATAATGAGGCTGTGTCATGCATTTCAGCAGTGGCAACAGCAATGTGGAAGAGAAGCCACATTCCAGATGGCCGTGCACAGCTGTCACACCACAAAATGAGGAGGGTCTCGATCAGCTCATCTGTGCAAATCTGTGGATTATGACCAGGGAACTGTGTACAGATCTGGATATTGGTGTCAGTGCACTGGAAACAATGGTGGCAATGTTGGAATATCACAAAGTTTGCACCAGGTGGGTTCCATGAATGCTCACACAGGAACAGAAGGAAGACCATCTGCAAGTTTGTGTGGACCTACTGAGTCAATAGGAGGCTGAAGGTGACAGTTTCCTGGATGACGTAATTACTGGTGCTGAGACACAGTGTCACTACTACGAGCCATGGTCATAATGACAGTTCACAGAATGGTGACACGTGAATTCCCCATTGAAGAGAAAGTTAAAGAGGCATCCCTCAGTGGGTAAAGTGATGTGAACAGTCTTTTGGGATAGGAAAGGTGTGATCCTTCTGAAAGCCAGACAAACCATCCACTCTGACCACAACACTGAGACACTAACTAAGCTGAAGTCTCATATTTGCAGTGCCAGAGAAGAAGAGCCTTTCTCTTGCAACACAGTAATGTCAGGCACCATACCAGTTTGTAGACCACAGAGCCCATTGCCAATCTTGGCTGGACTTTTCTACACACTCACAGCACAGTCTGAATTTGGCACCTTCTGACTTCCAATAAGAGATGGACTGAGTAGGCAGCGTTTTCATAGCAAAAGCACCATCGTAATAGGTGTGAAACAGTGGGTCACCTCCACTAGTGCGGATTTTTACAAGTGCAGCATTCAGCCTCTTATTGATTGCTGACAAAAATACATAGCTAATGGTGGTGACTATGTTGAAAAACAGTGTTTTGTAGCTGAGAATTTGTTCTATCAAATAGTATTATTGTGGTTTTTGTATCTGTTACAGTTTCCATGGAAATAAATAGGAGGCATTACTTCTGGCACAATCTATATAGTACTCTTGATTGGATTTTATAATGTTTAAAGCAGTGAGATAGCAGGCGAAATAAAGTTTGAGCTGCCAGTAAATACACAGTAGAAAAGCATGGTTGTTTCTGCTGATATGAGGCTATGCTTCTGATCTGCGTTCCAGATGGACAGTGAAACACAGCTTTTCTAGCAGTCTTCTAATGTAATTTCTGGAGCTTTGAAGACAAATGTACTATCTTTCTATTAATGGCTCATTTGAGCAACTTGGTCCTGGAACTAGATTTCATGTAAGGAATAGTATAGTCTGTGGGGCTAATAGATGGCCTCAGAATAGAAAGTGCTCAGAGAAGAATAGGCTAGAACAGAAGAACATGAAAATAATACTTGATGAAGTGAAGCAAACTTGTGGACGTTGCCATACTTTCACTTTTCTTTCCTGCGAGTGCGTCAGAACAAGATTTCAATAGCATGTCAGGAGAAGAGATGAGAAGTTGACAGTGTGAGCTATTATATAGTGTCAGAACACCTACCACCTCTGGAAGGACTATAGAGTTAAATAGCTGAATTACTCATTGTGGTGCTGCATTTCTTAAAGACTGCTCCAGTAGCAGACAATGGAAAGATGTTAAGTGTGAAGTCTTTATTGTGTTCTTTTAATAGCAAAATTAGGGTTTAGGGAAGGCATGATTGGTAAACTCAGTAAAAGTACGTAACAGCATAATCTGGAGAAATGATATTGAAGTTAAGAGTAGAATCGGTGTATAAGCAAGTAACGTTGTACTCGGGAAGAATCAATGTGTTGAGAGTCTTCAGAAGGAGACAGCGATCTACCCTGAGTACATGCTTGTTGTGCTTGGATTTCTGATAGATGCTCAATAAGGTCCTTCGCACAAGACTGGCAGAAATTAAAATGGGGGTAGGAAATCGATGGTATAAGCTGCAGTAGACAGGGGTCACCAGTGACACTGCACGGAGATTTGTGCTGGAAACTGTGCTGTTAATGAGAGACTAGCTTAATGAGAGACTGATAGTAGTGAATGGAAAGGAGATACGGTTTTGCTGCCTTTCTTTTGGGGTGTGCATACGTGGAATGATGAGTAATGTAGATGAGTAATCCTGACTTGGAAATAGCATTATAAGAGAACACTGGGATGTGAGTATTTTATTAAAATTAATCATTTAGTCTCTCTCTTAGTCTGCCTACTTATTTCTCACATCTTCTATTTCAAGAGAGATGAGGCAATCATAAATAATAAATAGATAAGCAGTGATCTGTATACAGAAAAAATAAAATACTGTGAGCATAGCTGGTGTTCATTATGACCAACCCTGCACTCTGCAGCTTCCTCCCGCTCTTTCCATGCGTCTGTGACATGACCAACCTAGTGGCCTTCTCTGATGGTGTAACTGTATCAATGGACAAGGGAAGGACCACTGATATCATCTGTCTGGACTTCAGTAAGGCCTTTGACATGGTCCCCCACAACATCCTTCTCTCCAAATTGAAAGATATAATGAGGAACTGGTTTTGAGATTGTACCCAGAGTGGTGGTCAGTGGCTCCATGTCTGGGTGTAGGTCAGTGACAAGTGATGTCTCCCAGGGGTCAGTACTGGGACCGGTGCTGTTTAATATCTTCATCAGTGACATTGACTGTGGGACTGAGTGCACCCTCAGGAAGTTTGACACCAGGTTGTGTGGTGTGGTTGACACGCCCAAGGAATGGGATGCTATCCAGAGAGGCCTAGACAGGCTGAGCAGTGGGTCCAGGAGAACCTCATGAGATTCAACAAAGCAAAGTGCAAGGTCTTGCACCTGGGCAACCTCCACCACCAATACAAGCTGGGAGATGGAAGGGTAGAGCACAGCCCTGCCAAAAAGGACTTGGGGATACTGGTGGATAGCAGCTGGACATGAGCCAGAAACTTTAATTGCCTCAAATAGTAAGTAC
Source organism: Gallus gallus (assembly GCF_016699485.2). Taxonomy (NCBI): domain Eukaryota; kingdom Metazoa; phylum Chordata; class Aves; order Galliformes; family Phasianidae; genus Gallus; species Gallus gallus. Next base: position 2,828,691 of record NC_052540.1, on the reverse strand, counting down.
ATGGAGGCTGTAGCATGTATAAAAAGTAGTTTATTAAAAAATTACAAAAATACAATGTATTGGTAAAGCTACTTTATGGTGACACACCTTTGGTAGCACATTACCATTAACATGAGGTTGTGCGGTGCTTCAGAGCTATGAGGATCGGTGCTGGTTCCCAGGCTTGCTGCTTTCCCTTCCCCATGTGGAGAGCCAGGATGTGCCTGATGAAGGAGCCCTAATGAGAGCACAGCAGGTGCTGGCCTGGCTGCAGGTGGTGATCTGAGTCCAGGCTCCTGGCTGCTTTTGGTGCTACATTTTCCTTTTACAAAAGAAAAAGAAAAAAAGAACAGTGTCAACCTTCACCCTACATGGTGAAAAAGCAAGTTTTCAAAGGTTTGGCAAAGAAATTGCTCCTCAGAAAATGCGAAGCTGAATCAACAGCTTTTCTTATCTAAAGAGCATGACAGTGAGACATTTTACAGGGTAAGACAATACAGTAGATGAGTAATTTGTTTTAAGGGTTATTGCTGCATGATGCCTAACCGTGGAAGAGATTGGAAGTTTCTGTGGCATTAAGTGACTTAAGAGAAGGATTTTTTGTTTTTAATGTTTACATATTTTGAGTGACAGCAATTGCTGGTGGCATCAAAATTGCTTCTTCAAAACTCACTGTCAAGTCACATGGTTGTTTCGTACTTACACAAATGCAGATGAAGAAGTGTTCAATTAAAGAGGAGCTTGGGCTAGTGGCAGAATACTTTTCAACAGCAGAAAGTTAAGAATGCGTGAAATGAAGTGTAGATTTACCAACTGCTGATGTTTTTTAAATGTCTCAACAGATCTCAGACAGTTCTCTCATTGCGTTTTTAGCAGTCCCATGTCCAACACTTGTTTGACTAGCCAGAAGACATTCTGGTGGGCTGAATCTCCAGAAAGCAGCTGAAGTAATTACTGTGACCTTCCCATCCATACTGCATTTGTAAAATGACATCAGTAAGGTCATGCAGAAATAGGATATTGTGTCAAGAAGAAATAAACGTTCCTGGGTTTTTTTTGGTTTGCCGTGGTCATCAAAATATTTCCGAAGAAATTGGGAGGATGCCTTAAATTCTGGTGATTATTTGGTGTCTCATCATGATCTAAGCCTTCCAAAATATATATTTTGGAATGAATATTTGTTTCTAAATCTGACATCTTGGATTATTCTTTCCTCCTTTGAGGAGAGAAAAAAAAGTGTGCTCCTGAGAGTACAGAATTTGTCAGTCCCTATCTTAAAGAGATAATGAGCAGCTCTTTAGCTTCGGACGGAAAGAGCAATTGCCTTAGTTGCATTTAAATATGAATGCTCTGTTAAGTCTTCACTGTTTATGAACTTTAAGTCTGTTTCTAATGTTTTCTGTAAATTACAGCGAGATTTAAAAAGTAGTAATTTCAGTTTATATTGCAAATCAGAGGATAAATAAACCCGAAAAGCTTATTCCTCTTCCAGCTCTTATGAATCTTCTTATTTAAACATTTGGAACTCTGGTCAGCTGCTTATAGTAAAACATTTAATAAGTTGACTTCAGCTTGATTTCTTAGAAAGCTTTTGAGAAAAGATGGAATACTGAAATCAAGTTACAAATGCAAGCAAAGTGCATACCAGTAAGTTTGAATCATGCTGTTTCTTCCATAGCCTTAGCTGCTTTGCAGCCCTAATTCCACCATTTTGAACATTCCTGTTTTCAGAATTGAAAGAAAAAAAAAAGAAAAAGAAAATAGGGTTATCTGCCTGTTGCTTAAAATTCACAGCCTTACAAGAAAGTATGAAATCAGAACCGTATGCAAAGTATTTTCCAATATGGAAATATTGAAGAAGGAGAGATAGAGGGAAAGAATTCTCTTAGTTCCTATACATCTTCTTTCCTCATTTTAGTTGACTCTTTTTCAACAGATAGGTTGTCCCATCAAATCCACCCTCAATTGCTGTAAGTTTTACTCTTAATTGAGGCTGTTAGTATGTATGTATGGGCAGGAATTGGAACAAGTGTTAGAAGGAGCTGCTTTAACTCTGATTTAAGCCACTGTAATATGTGTTGCTATTTTGTCTGTTACCCTTTCGTTTGTCAGACTTCACAGTTGCTGAGCTTTTGCCATTCCTAAGTTGTAACCTGTGTATAAAAGTTAAATGAGGAGGTTAGACTCACCTTTATCTGGAGTGAGAAAAAACTATCAGTGAAAATGGTACTAAGCAATTCTGTAGTAGCTGTCTCAAATTCAAAAGGAGATTTCCTGAGTTTGCAAAAGAAATGGTCCTTTTCTTATGGCCAATCAGTTTGATGTGGAATAATCTTAATGATTTTTTTATCACTAGAGAGATTCTATTGGTGAGGGGCAGCCCTTTGTTGCACAGATGCAGATCCCATCATCATTTCAGATGTGTTTCTTCAGGTACATTTATGGGAATATGCTATTTGGAGTGAGTTTTTCTGAATGTGGTAGATTTTGGCACTGATGTGGCATGAAAATACTTGAGACAGGCTTAAGTCTTCATTCTCGTTTCTCCAGTTCAAAGGATTTAAAATATGATAACAGTAAGTCTGCATAACTGAAGTCTGAAGCTTCTACCTGATTTATGGAGTTGGGGGGCTGCTTTTACAGTAACTGCTTTTCAGCATGGAGTTCCTTTGAAAATTAGAGATATAATGTTGTGTGGTTGAAAACGTCCATTTAAACTAGATTTTTAGATGGATTACCGTGAATATGAGGAGAAGGTTTTGTAACACCCTGTAAGAAGCCACCCATCTTTTGATTCTTTCTTTTGTTCTGTTCCTTTCTTGTTTTTCTTGGAATTTTGTATTAAATGGAGGGATTATGGGACACCTCTCTACAGGCTTGAACAGATCATGTCACGGGTTGTTAGGCTCTGGAGGCCTGTGTAAGCTGGCTGAGAAAGGAAGTAGCAAATCAGTGACTTTCTTTACTCAAAGTGTTTTCCTTTAGAGACTTTCAGCTTTCATGAGTTTAGCACTTTCTTTGTCCCTTTTCTCATTTCCTTAGACTCGAGCAAGCAGCCATCTGGATATGGAAAACAGAAAGGATCGTTTGAGGTCCCTTCCAACCCAAGTCATTTTATGATTCTGTGATTTAACCTTAGCACACTTAAAAAGTGGTCATCTCCTGTTATTCCCGTGCCATCAGTGTAAACAGTTTCTGGAGACACACTCATTAGTTTGCAAAGCACTTTTGCTTTCTGCTGTATTTTGCAGTTTTCAGCTTATATTCCAAGACTTCTCAGTTTTTTTTGTTGTGTTTCCTTTCTTCAAAATCCTGTAGGATAAAGCAAGTACCCTATGTTGCAGCTGACCATTTAAGACACAAATTTACCCAAGCTTAACCTTCAGAGTGATGCAAAGCTCCGACATACTTTGAATAGCACGTTGTGTCCTTTCACTGGGACACGTGGGGAGAGAGTATTACAGTTCATTCTTTGCCATGCAGGCATGTAATTGTAAATAAAACTGCTGACTACCCCCTACACAGCCCAATCAGCCAGGGAGAGGGGAGATGGCAGCAGTCAGTATTGCTGCTCACTGCCATATGGCCAGGGAATCCTAGTATGGGACTCTGCTTGCCAACAGCAGGAGCTAACAAGCAAGCTGTACTAGGACAACAATAACATAGCCTCAAGGCTCAAGATTTGGGAAGAGGACAAGCTGTGACTGATCATAGTGCAGAACAGGAGCAGACAGAGACGTCTTTGTATTTTCTGGTCTGAAGTTCGCAATGTTTGTGCAGTTGCATATCATGCCCTTTGATTTAATACTGGTGGCCTGTGAAATACAGGCAGTGGTCCAAGCAGGTTGGTTACAGGGAGTCCTGGGTGGAACTGAGGTGAATATGGAAACCAGAGACAATTCAGGTGAAATTTAGGTTTTCTGTTAGACAGCTGTTTAACTGAATAAAGCACGTAGGCAAACTCAGACTTGATGACACAGGTTTGAATTTGCCCCGTGTTCTTTTAATGCCTGTTCTGAGAACATTTCGGTGTAATTTGTATACCTTTAAAGACTCTCTGTAGCGTTTGTGATGCATTTAAGTATAGAATGTGAAATTTTGCTCTTGGTAAAGCTTGCCCTTTTGTGTGAGGAAGCAAAAATCTGAAATTTGGCTAATCTTGGCAGGAGAACTTCCCTGGGCCACTGGCAGGGGTTTGAGAAATGTCGTGTTCTGCTCCCTAAGTTGTCTTTCCTACTTACAAAGGTGAATTAATTGAAAAGCAGCAGAGAACAACACTGGGCCCTGTTCTCTTCAGTTCACCTTTTTTTTAAGTGGAAACGTAAATCATGCATTTTTGCTCATTGAAAATGAGACATACCACTGAGGTAAGGATAGAAGGATTACATAGATGAACTGCTTGCCTTTTGGTGTACTTCATGTTCTCTACAACGTATATCCATAAGAGTTTTTATCCATCTGTCTCAGGCTGACCAAACTGGCTCTGTTGCTCACGCAGTGCCAAGCTGCAGAACACGAAGGAGGGAGGTAGGGAGAGTTGTAAAGATGTTGATCAAGTAGTGGAGGTAGGGCTATGTGGAGGTCCGATGTATATAAGTTATGGTACTGGAGTAGCATTTAGCCCAGAGATGCTGGAAATAAAACAGCTGAGGGAGTGTTGAGCTGACCGGTGTAATTCTTACTGAGAAGTCCTGTTGTAGAGCTTCTACCATCAGGCAGCAAAGGCCTCTGTCTGCAGGCAAAGGCACAGAAGCCACATTCACCTCTGCAGAATTCCTCTGAATATATGCCTGTTTGCAGAGAAGAGTGTTTCTAAAAGTAGGACGTTGGGATCAGTTACAGAAGACGGAAGAGCCAATATGTTTAATGTGACAATTCTACTCTCTCTGACTTTATATTTAGGAACATTTTGCAAATTACAGTAAAGTCCCATGAATTTAAAATGTCATTAGAACCATAGCTTCCGTGAAGGGAGTTCAGGAGGTTTATAGTCCAACCTTCAGCTCAAGTCATGGGCATCTGTGAGGTCAGAGCAGGTTCCCTGGGGCTTTATTCAGCCTGGCCTCGAAAACCACCAGTGACAGAGACTGCATGAGCACTCTGAGAGACTCAATCAGCTTTTTCACTGTCCTTGTGGTGAAAAATATTTCTCTTATGGTCAGACTATCTGCTTTCAGATTTCATCTGTTATTTCTTGTTCTTTCACCTTGTGTTTATGAACCTGAAAAAGTTGGCGGTTATGCAGACAACAAATAGCAGATGTCAGGGCTTAGCAATCTCTCTTAATAGCTGTCAGATGCACTGGGAGATGCAGCAACCTGCATTGATGTCTATTTTTACAAGGAGAGAGACTTCACTGATGATGGAAGGAAGCAATTTTGTTTCTAAAGATGACCAATTATGCACAATATGAGATCAGAACTGTGTCTTACCCCTCAGTTACTGATCTGAAGTACTTAGATAAAATATGTATGATAGGAATGGTGCTGCCACAGAGGATTGTACTAGCTAAGATGCTGACAAAGCAGAAACCTATTTAACTAAGAAAGTACGGTAATACAAGGAAAGAAATGTCTGAGTAAGTAGTTAATATTTGTCCTTTTCATTTCTGATAGAAATAAATTCAATTTCATTTCATCTTTCATGACATAACTCTTCATCTTTCATAACATCTTTCATGAAAAGATGTTAGTCAGCTTTTATTTATGAACAGAAAATACGGTCCACGCCAATTTGTAGTATTTGTGAGAACAAAAGCTGTTCCATCACATTTCACCAGTTCTATGAGATATGAAAATAATTGGCTAGCATTGGTTTTCTTCTATGTATGTAATTCATATCAAGTAATTTCCTACCAAGAAAAAAAGCAGCACACAAATTCAACTAACAAGCTGTGTTAATTCTGCAGGAGTTATTAAAATACCATATAATAATGCCTAAATTGTTCTTCTTCTGCAATATCACAGATGCCTACATATTCCTATTATTTATTGCCAGAAAGAATGTCACCGATAGATCTCCTAAGGGAGTTACAGAAATATGCATATGTAAAAAAAATGTCTTCTGTGGTGATTTAAGATTAACACCTTTTAGAATCCAGTGGTTAGGTTGCTCTACTGCTTCCAGTCTTGACTATAAAAATCATAAGATCTTGCGTTGTTAATCATGTGGGACAGGAGAGGGGACTATCTAACATAGGCAGATGTTGTAATGTTCAGCAGTTGGTAGAAAACTAAATAGCTGTGTTTTTTGGTGTCAGTCTTGCTTTAAAACATGGAGCATAGTAAAGGTTGAACTATGGAGAATGCTTCCTGCTTGTAAATTGTACATCGTGAATTTCAGCATGACAAATGCATTTTGAATTTGCTAGCCAACAGAAAAGGAAGGTTGTCCCTGAAGCTGCTACATACAATCAGACTTCTCCAACTGTTGAGAAGTTTACTTAATAGTTCCCAATGACTACAGCAGTACTTACTTTTCTCCACAAGTTGTGAAGATGTATTTGCTTCTTCAATCAAGGGCCGTTTCTAATAGTACACTGGACAAATGGGTATGACATGGGCTTTCACACCCTATTTTCTTCTGTTCAACCAAAAGGACACCTGCTATACATTCAGGACAATTTGCAGTGTTTTGCTGAAGATTCAGGATGCACAGCTAAAAACTAGTCATGAGATACGTTATGTGTGTCCCATCACTACTTGTCACTAAGGCGCCTCCTCTGTTGAAGAAGAGCTATTGAGGTAGAATATGTTCCACAATTTACTGTATAGTGAGACCTTTTGAATTCTTAAGAAAACTTCTGAAAAAGTGAGGACCGCTTCACAGCTTTGATAGTGTATCCAGTGTGGGTAGCTTTCTGTGTCTAGATCTTCCTGTGTAAGTATGCGTTCGGTGTGGATATGAGCAACAACGCACTGATGTACAAGCTGGATTGAAGCCATATGCTGGAAACAGATACTGTTTTATATGCTGCATGTATGTATGTATATACATAATAATTCTCCTTACATCATAGAAGAGACTCTTACGAGCATGCATAACTAAATTTAGTAGCAAGCTCTTTTTCCCCTTTGTGCAAGCCAACCACCAGAGGGAAGGAATGATTACGTGCATATCCATATACATCAGCAGCATTGTGTAGAAGCTTTTTGTGCTTCATTGCGTTTTTTTAAGGATTTTATGTTATGTGGTAGAACCCTGACTAAACGAGGGAAGAATTATTTGCTCCTGGATTTCATGACTTCTGATAATTAGTGGTTGAGTTTGCAAATATGAAGTGTTCCTGGTGTTGGGGGACAGATTTATTCACCTCGTCATAAATGTAAAAGGTTTTTATGGTTTTGTCCAGAAATCATGTTTTGTGTTAGGACCATAGACTGCTTCAGTCTCTTTTTTCTTCACTGCAAATTTTTAAAAACTGAAGGCATGTCCCACATTCACCATGACCCACAGTGAAAAAGTATGGGAAGAAAGGTGACAGAAGCTAGTGATGTTTGTAGATGAAAGTTGCCTCATGGATCACTTTAAAGGATCATATGAATCTATGTCATCAGTATTGGTCTTTGTAATTTAAACTGCTATGTATATGTACTTGAAAGATGTGATGTCTTTGTATTACTGTTTTGTTTGTTTTTGTAGTGATCAAGGAAAGATAGTTTTGAGGATTTTGTTCCCAGAGAATATTCACAGATGGATCTCAGCATAGAGATTTATTTAAAAGTAATTGTGCTGATTGTTGGGAGAACGTTTAACACTAAAAAGGGATAAAATATTGAATTATCCAAGACTAACTACAGATAAATTAGTGTGTGTCGTGAGGCAAGCTTTACGTAGAGAGAAAGAAAGAAAGCAATTGCAAGCATGTAAGTTTTCATGTTGCACAAAAAGACCACCAGAAGCCTGTTGTCAGTAACTGCATACCCCAGGCCTGTTTCTGAAGCTTGATGGAGTGATTTGTGAACCTCACTTCTCTTGGGCTCGGCTGCTGGGGAGTCTGGGTGGCTGAGCTCTTGCTACATGGTGCTGTGTGCATCACCTCCTGCTAGGCCATTGGCCAATATGCTGCTGTTTGAGCTTGGGATCACTTGAGGAAACCTTCTGGCAGTTTGACCAAACTGCTTACAGCTCAGCCTTGAGGAGGAGCTGGCAAGCTGTCTCCGGTATTTTGATGCTGCAGAATCTAATGCATTCTCTTTGAAGCTTTGTTTTTCTGCTTTTTGTTTTAATGTATTTTGGCTTGTGTGTCTGTGCATAGTGTACTGTTAGGAAAATCACCCTGATGTGGTGATTACTGTTTTCTGGGTTGAATCGTGGTGAACTTGTGCCTGCCCACTGCTGGATAAGAATGATCTGCATTCTTTTGTGTAACACGGTCTCACCTTATTTGCAGCGTTAATGGCAGATTTTCTCCCTTTGAGTTAATACTGTTGCTGTGATATGCCCGGGCAGTTTATGGTGATGCCTCAAGTAAGTATTTAAAATATATATATCTTTAAATATGAGTAGGGATTTCACTTGTGAAGACCTCTCTTTAATACTGTAGTGTCAAGCATTTTTTTCTCAGGTTGAGCTAATTACTGTGAATTTCCTGAAGGACTTTTGTGGATTGGCTTTTACTCAAGTATTATTCCTTTGAATTTAAATGTTATGGGGATCAGGACTTTGAACAGAATACATGAAAGAATACATCTTGTCATGGTCATCCAGATTGACCAGATGACTCCATTCAGAGTTAACAGTCAACAGCTTGATGTCCCTCTGAAGACCAGTGATGAGTGATGTCCCTCGGGGGCTCAGTGTTGGAACCGGCACTTTTAACATCTCTTTTGACAATGTAGACAGTGGGGTTGAGCACGTTTACGGACAACACCGAACTGCATGGTGTGGTCAGAACAGTCAGAATGGTGGAGGGAAGAGATGCCATACAGAGGGACGTGGTTGGTGCATGCCATCCTCCTGAAGTTCAGCAAAGCCAAGTAGAAGATTCTGCACCCAGATCAGGGCATTGCCAAGCACAAATACAGTTTAGGCAATTGGATTGGGATGGATTGAGAGCGTACCTGAGGAGAAGGACTACTTTCATAGGATCTTTTAGTTTGATGGCTTTGGCACATTCTTTAGTGAACAAGTAATGAAAAAGAATAATGAACTGGTACTCTGTCATATGCTTCTTTCTTTCTTTCTTTCTTTCTTTCTTTCTTTCTTTTCTTTTTTTTCAGAAGAAGAGAAGAACCTTATTTAGTAAAACCAAACCAAACCAAACAAAAATAATTAAAAAAAACCCAGAAAAACAAACCAAAAAACCCCTTTCCAATTAATATAGTACAGCAGTAATATGGTAATGTTCCAGTAATTGAAGATCTTCTAACATAACAATCCAGGCATGGTTAAAGTTTGTGGAAAGCTTCGAACATAAAGTTTACTTTCTTGCACAGGCTTCAGCATAATGGCTTTCTAACCATTCCTTTTAGGAAAGATCATAGTTGGATTCCCATTGAAAAAGTAGGAAGAAACAGAAAGTCTTATCCTTCAGTCTGTCTTAGTCAATGAATATTCTGATAAAGAAATAAAATTCATTTTCTTCCATTTGCAATGGTTATGTAATACAGTAGTGCCAACAAGAAACTGAAAATCCTACATAAGAAACATTGGACTGAAAATTTATTATTTGAAGTATCAGTTAAATGAAATAGCACTAAAATTATTCTTAATGATAAGCCTAATTCTTTCTCCTGAAGCTATAGGATAGACCCCATATATCTGATTGCTTTGATCATCTTTTGGATAAAAAAGGATAGCATATGATGTTAGATTTTTTGTATTTCTTAGAAGTGTGCCTGTACTGACCTACAGCAGGACACTTTCCTGAGTGGAATGCAAGTTAATACAATGAGTTTTCAGACTAACTCCTATAAAGTTTTAATAGTGCTTTGTGTAACCAAAATATGATCATATAGAGTAAAGTATGTTAACTTAAGAAATAAAACATCAGGGACAGTTCCACAAACTATAGGTTGATTTGTAGGATGTTCCCAGATAGGCCGTACAAATGTAGTGTCAGAACTGAGCAAAAACTCATGTGTACCAAAACCTCATTTTTGGAAGAAACTCATACTCTGAAGATAACTAGCATTGGGTGGACATTTACCTGTAGACCTTTTTGCTACCCAATTGCATAAATGAGGGTGAATTGGTGCTTATAGAAGAATGAGAGCTGGAGAAACTTGTGCAGTAGCTCCCAATATACTCCTACTGTCCAACTATTTTCAGCTTAAACATTTCTTTAATCAAATGTGTATTTCTGTTCAGTGACCTTTAGAACATTCTCAGTTACCTCTAAAGTCCTTGTCCACTGTCAACATCTTCAACATCCGTTTGCTTGGATGACTTTTTTGTATGAATAAAGTTTTCAGTGGTGTGAGAAAAACACTAGAAGGTACAGTGAATATTTTTGACACTATTTCAAGGAGAAATGGGAGGTGTAAAATTATCAATGTGTTAAACATACTAGGATGTGAATTTTCACATTCTGTCTCATAAGTCCCATGTGCCTGCAGTGATGAAAGCTGCATTTATAGACTGTGTACAGCATGACCAGATCAACAGAAAAAAACACCCATTCAATTCTTTCAAATTTTGTTGTAATCAGTGCTTTAGTTGAGCTTGTCAAAATAAAATAGTCAGCTTTCCTTTTTCCAAACAGAAATTAATCAGCGTGAGCAATATTTTGCTGTGATAAAAAATACAGATGATTAATAGGAAGTATTTTAGTGGAAAAGCAGAAAATCTCTACTTCATGGCTAAGCTGTTGTCACCCTACTTGGTGTGTTCCCTTTGAGGATATGAGGCATCACCCTGCTTTGTAATAGCTTGTAGCCCTCCTCACACCTTGGTGCCTTGTTCAGTTAGCTTTTAAGTATAGCACATTATACTGTTCACAGTCTAATGTTCTGTTACTGCCAAGCCTTCCTGTGTGCAGCTTGTGGTACTCAGGCGTACACTCCTGATTCTGCATACCACTTCAACAGAGCCCAGCAGTGAAAACCCAAGTGAGCTCACAGCAGCTGGTAGGATTGTCTTCTGTGTGTGGCCATGTTCCATTTTTGTACTAATTGGGATATGTCAAATTCAATGTACTCTGCAGTTTGATCAAAGTTTGATAGTTCTGGGACAATTTTGCTGTAAATTGTTTGCCATTGAGGTAAATTAGGTCTTCCTTTTGGTTTTATTTGTTTTACAGGTACTTTGTTTGTAAACAGTGAGTTAGAAGTCCATTTTGGATATTCTCCAGGCCCGAATGTCAAAAAATATAAAAATCACTTCTTTTTTACTGGATTTCCTTAATTACACTTCTTCTGTAGATTTGGGAGTAGGATGCTGGCAAAGTATCTTAGCTGTATTAAAATGTGCCTGTGATTTAACGTGTTCACTCCCAGCCAAATTCTTAAACAACTAGTTGTAGCAAGGTAGGGTAGAACCCAGATTTAGACCTGAATTCGGCATATTATTTTCCATTAAAGTGTTTCTAATTGGAAGATATTGATTCATCAAAATAAAATAAAATAAAATAAATCTGGTTTCCAGCTTTGGATGCTGAAGGGTCACGAATTATCAGACTGTGGGGAAGTTGTCTCTTTCTCCCATTGAACCAGCTCTATGTAAGCAATCAAATATTTAAGGAGAAAAGAATCTTAAGTTCTGTAGCTCTGTGGTTTTGAGTACTCAGCTGCAATGTAGGCAGCTTAGGTGTAAATCTGTGCTTCAACACACGAGTGTCTTGAGTGGAATCATGTTATTCTTGTGTGAAAGATTTGGAGTTTTCTCAGCACAACACAGGTAAACTTTTGAAATGGTGGTATTTTTGGCACAATAACAAAACTATTATGCCTATTTTTAGCCAGAAATTGACCTCCCAATAAAACCAGGTTGTCTGAGCATGTTTGCTAACTGCAGTAGTATTCAGAGCCATATCTTCTCAAGACTTTCTGGTAGAGGCTTGCAAGATGCAGATCAGATGAGAAGACACAAAGATGGTTTGGCAAATATTAGTGCTTAAGATAAGTTTCATTTAAACATTTTTAATTCCACAACCTCTCAATTTTATTGATAAAAGCAACGGTCTTCCTCTGTCTTTCCTTGCCATCCATGTGCTTTCACTAGTACCTTTACAATTGCTCTTTAAAAACAGATGATGTCTTCTGTTCTGGGAGTAGTTTGCTTAAAATATTCTCATGCAGCTCCAAGAATGAACCCTGTGGAGTTAAGAAGCAAAGAAAATGAGCGCTGATGGAACAAGTATTAAGAAAACATCATATATGTTCATTTCAGTTCCGTAGGCTTAAGCCAGTGCCTCAAAATTTATGTACAGCAATTGATTCACTGTAATTATTTGTCTGTGCTGTACTCCATAGCACTTAAACTCTGCAGGCAGTCCTTCAGGAGTTTCTGCTTTTACCAGGATGCTGATGAAAGCAGGTTTGGCTCTCAAGCTGTTGGTGCATCAGAGAATACCTCTGTGCTCATGAATCACTTCACCTTGTGACATGGAGAAGTAGAAAGGGCTGTAGAGGTGGACTTGATTTTTGAGAATCAGGATCAGCAGGCTTTTTCGGAGTAAATGCTTTTAAAATGTTATGCCTGAAATACTAACAAGTTCCTATATATTGACATTTTAAGTACACATCGGAAAATTAAATTTCATTAAGATAAATATGGCAGCCCTTACAGTGTTCTAAATGCCCGTAGTTAATACGCGATAATGTTCTTTAGCTGATTGGAAAATGCTTTACATAAAAGAAGATAATAAATGATTCATGGCTGTAGAAGAGCCTGGGGCCAAAACAAAAACAACTGCGGACATATTTTCCATTTCTGAAGAGGATGGACAGTTGGGTGCAATTAGTCAGATGTAGAGCTTTGCTCTGTCTTCTCTGGCCATGTCTGTCTTCCCTTCAACTTCCTGCCAGGGTGGGGGAGAAGAAAGAATGCCACCAAAGCATCTAACAGTCAAAAAAAAAAAGAAAAAAAAAGGAAAAAAAAAGAAATTAACAGCTGGAGTTACTGCTGCTTCAGTCTCTTTGCTTCCGCTTTATTTTGCAATGCGAGGAATACAAAACTGCAAGGCACATTTGAAGCTGTTGAACTTTTAGCAGGTGCCCCTTGAAACCAGCTACAGTTCTGTCCTTTCCAACCGTAATGATTCTGTGTTAATTTGTGTCCAAATTATCTTGTTGCAAAGGCACTTGCTCTGTAAAATTGTAACTTGTAGCCTATTTAAGTGGGAGGATACTATATCAGCTTACTTTTCCACCAGAGGACTTGGCATACGAAATGTTCCAGGTTTGTTGACACACTAAACAGTAAGAAAGCTCTCCCAGACGGATCCCTAAGTGGTCTTCCTTAAAGCAGTCCCTACTGCTGTACAGTTTCATTCTCTCTGGCACTGGTTGTCTGTGCTGTTACTTACATGGTCATCAGCCCACCAGGACAGACATGCAGAAAACTGCAGCTGCTCGAGTGCTGAAAAACAATTGGAGCAGCTGTTGGAACGTACTCAGATTCAGCCTCAGGGAGTGCTGATTTCACAAGTCCTTGAGTGCATAAAAGGGAAGTGTGTGTGTCTTATTTGTTAATTATTAGACTTGTTTCTTAAAAGTTACGGAGAGCAGAGGCAACAGCATAGAACTTAGCAGAATAATCTGCCTCACAAACTGCCCATCGCCACACTCATGCTCAAATAACTTACCAGATACTCAGAGCTTTGGAGCTTATAAACAGAAATTAAAGTAACTTGGAAAATAACTTGAAATAACTCTACAGTAGTAAGGCAACTGAGATAAATAATGCAAGGTGAGCATTCACAAAGTCACTTAGCAGCTGTTAATGAAATTACTAAAATGGAAGCATGGAGTTAAGCATTTTATAACCTTTCATAACTCGTGTTAGAACTAGCACTAAACAAAACCGATGCTTACAAATCAATAAGCTGTAGGTGAATTGAATTAGGTTAAAATGATTAGAGAACTGAGGAGAACAAAAACCATTGCAGTGTACATTTTTTCATATATATTCAATTAAATATATATGTCTGATTCAAACAAGTTCTTTGGAAAATGAGCTATCTTGAGAATTTCAAGTGCATTGATTTAGTCAGTTTTATAGAATTGCCACACACTGAGATTTGGAAGAGGACTTCTACCATCTTCTTGCCAACAAAGAGCTGCTGATTGCAAGCAGACTTGTAACACGAAGAGATTTCTCTCTAATAGGAAGATGTTTTTCAGTTGCATCCTCACAGGCTGATGTGAATTATTAACAGTGTCAACAGAAGTTCTCTATATAAGGGCCTGGATTAGGTAATAGGGCTTGATACAGATTAAAAATAGAATTGTATTCAGTTTCTATAGTGACAGTTCATGTATGTGGTTTCTAAGTATTTATAGAAACCTCTATGATTTGCAGATCAGTGCTTTTTAACTCATCACATTGCTCACTTTGTATTAGAAGGTCTCTTTTACATCTTTTTTTTTTTTTTGTGGCAGAACTAATAGCAATGAAATATAAGTTGTTCCTCCAAATAATAGTGTCAGTAACATTGGTTGATGGTAGCAGCACATATGTGTGGTACAAAGGATTTAAGTAACTTATGTGGCAGCATGTAAGTTGTAGTGGAAGTGTGAAATTTCATTCATAGCTGTTAACAATGAAAGCAAATCTTCTGATATGCAATGCAGGTGACACCCTACTGTTAGAATTAAATGACTCAGCTCTTTAAGGTCCCCTCCAACCTAAGCCATTCCATGATACAGGAATCAGCATGCCTTTTTTTAGATGATAATCCAAAACTAACTGTAGATTGTATCCTTGAACTTAAAGAGTTTTGGGATTAAAAGCCTTTTCAATTCAGGCCAGTTACTGTGCCAGAGCAAAAAGTAAAATGATCATTTATTAAAGTGAGTGGCACCACTTCTCAGTAATTCATACTAAATGTTATTTGGGCTTAAAAAATGCTGAAGAATATTTGTTTCTCTGTCAGTCTTTGATCATCTGTGTTTTATTGCACATCTTTGATAGAAACCCCTGTTTTGTGAAGTGGAACATACTTCAAACACTAAGAAACTCAATTTAATAATGTCAATGACTGCATCTCTGCTGAGATACAGGGTGAAAAGGGTGTCAAAGGCATGCTGGTGTTGATTACAACAGCTTATAGGAAGAAGTGGCCACAACGTTACTCTGTTTTTAGGCAGATCCACACTGTATTACATCCAGAATATGTGGACCTAGTACATGTTTGCTCTGCTAATGGTGTTTCTGTGAGCAGTAAATACTGTGCTTCTTTGTGGTGGGCTGGTTGTGTATGGAGATGTGTGCCTGAGGAGTGTATTTCTGTGTTCATATTCGATCTGCAAGCACATATAGGGCTTGCATTTACATATTGATACCTTTAATCAAAGGGAAATTTACAGCTTCTGTAGTATGTGGTTGTTTCATGCACATGAATTTCATTACTTCAGCAATGTGCAGTCATCCAGGTGTATTCTTGAGGTACAGGAACTAGGTGGTTAAGCAAGCAGATGTACGCTGAAGTTGCAAAGGAGGGAATTGTTTTGTGACAAGTGTTTAGGGAACATTAGATAGACTATTTGCAGAAAGCTCTTGCCTGCATCGCCACGAGGCTGCTTGTAAGATGGGAACTGGTTTTCAGTGCTGTTCTCAGCAAAGCATCCTACAAAAGGAACTTTGAAAAGACAAGAATGTTCAACTTAAAGACACACCAAACAGCCACTGGGGGTCCCAGGACCACCACCACAAAAGGACTGAGCATGTACAAATTATAATGTTAATATATGTTAATGTTAATAATTTCAGGAAAGTACTGAATATGTTTGTACTGTCTGGGAAAACCTTTACACATATAACACAAGTACTCAAAGAATCACCAAGGTTGGAAAAGGCCTCCAAACTCATCTAGTCCAACCAATATTGTCCTGACCTGCTATTTAATTTCATAGCCCTTGTTACTGTCAAGCCCATTGATTTGAGTTGAATTAACATGTACCTTCTGGACGGCACCTGAATTTCATTAAAAATGAAGTAATGTGTATAAGCTGAAGATCTTTTATGCCAGGTATGCATGACTTGGTGGAATGATCCTCTGTGCATCTGGCACCATAAGAGAATGCGTGCCTCTTAATACCACATTGGTTTTAGGGAGTTTCATTCAGACTGGAGTTTGTCTGGAATTGGTTTGGTCACTGGACTCTTTTCTGAGTTACTCGCGTTCACTGTCCCAGTGGGAAGATATTTTTGTACATAAGATGTCAGTTGCGTGAGCAGAAAAAGATATGGTCGAGAATGCCTTAAAATTGTATTAGGTTTATGTAAGTGTGGTAAACTCCATGTGTTCCACAGTATAATTATTCATTTTGTCTGAAGATTTCATTGGAATTTACTTTGCTTTATCTTCTTTACTGTAAGATCTGCAAAGTAGTAATGAGTTGTAAGCTTGGTCTGGTGCAAATTACACAGATTTTAAGGGAGGTCTTTCTGTAGTGTTTCTGAACTACAACTTTTCAAGTACCAGTTGACCATCATGGTCTCTGTCACTTTAGCTGCTGCATGATCTGCTCTAGTAGAACTGCCCCATCTCAGAGAAGCAGAAAATTTGGTTGTTTTTACTGTGTAATTGCTGTTATGTAATATCTGTTTGTTTGGACAGTTGTTCTATTTTCTTGTCTGCTAAGTATTCAAAAATTTGTACTTTGCTAAAAACCTATGATACGGAATGCTTTATTTCAATACTCAGACGTTTTTAGAGTTGCCAACGTTAGACCAAGACGTTTTTAGTGCTCCAAAAATTAAACTCAGACCATAAATTTTTATTTTCGCTTATAATTCAAAACTGGTAAAATCAAAGTTTTTTCTTCCTTTGCTATTCATCCTACATAAACCTTTAAGTCAGGGTCCTAATTATTTTTTAATTATTTATCTAATAATAATTTGACTTTGTTGAGTCTTGTGAGGGATTCCGGACCCATCATACATTCCAAATTGCTGCATCTGCTCATAAACGGTACTGTCATCTTGTTAGAAGTCTGTGTGGTGAATACCTTTAATTTCTTGGTACTGAATACACTAAAATTAGTGCAGTACCAGTTTATTAGTGATGACAGGCATAGCTGAACTTATTCAGACTGACATTTTAACATACTGCCTTCTCAAAAATTGTAAAAAATTTTAGAAGAAACCCAGCAGGAATTTTGGTCAATTAAAACAAGAAGTTGCAGAACACAAAGAACAAATAACTCAGAAAAAAAAAAAGATGTCTTTTAGGTCAAATTATAACTGTAGTGATAATGCTGAAAAGAATGAAGTATTTCTCTTCTCCTTCCCACCCCTCCCAACACAGAGTGGCTACAGGAATTTTTACTGGTCTGTAATCTACTCAAAAATTCATCAACACTCTTGTAATTGTCTGTTATTACTGTAGTTGCGTAGAGTTCATCAGAAAGACTGTACAGTGTCTTATGCTTATTCTCATTGTAAGCTTTGCTGCAGAAGATTATTATTATTATCATTTTTTTTCCCTAAATAAAAGCAGCTCTCTGCTTCTTGCAGCTTATGGTATTGAATTGCTCATCACTTTTTCCAGGTCAGGGGCCAGGGTTGTATAGGTTAGTACTATACCTTTCAGATGACACATCTTCCACATTTGAAACACTGGGGTTTTAAAACAACAGGAGTCAGTGACCACATTCTCAGCTGCTGAGATCTCCTGTTAGGATAATATAGAACGAATATGGCTTACATGGTATCAGTATTTACTGAGCTGACTGCTGATGGAAAATATGATTTTAAAAGCTCATACCCTCAACAGGTTGTTTCACTGTTGTTTTCTTAACCAACAGTAGATTTTTCAGTGACCACATAGTTGGCTTTTATTTGACCCCACTTTTCTTGCCATATTTATTTTGTGAAATATGATTAAATTCTCTTTAATTTTCCAGGAGTTAGCATCACTATTAAAATCTTAAGAAAGCAAACAAATGAGAAGTCAGTAAGTAGTCTTGGTGGATGAGTAGTGTGTAACTGTGGGTATTTTACTGCTTATTACAGATCAGTCTATTCATCTCTTCTAACCAGTTGAAGGTGTCAGGGTCGGCACATTTGGTAGAAATGTGTTATTTAAAAATAGCATTCAAATGTTTTGCTCATGTTTATGCATAGTAAATTAAATAAATAAATGAAAAGTTTTATTTACTAGCTGTTGTCAATACATTTCCATACATATAGGCACATCTGAGTACATACACCTGATATTAAGACTGTTGAATGCAGTAATTAGAGTAGTGATATAAGTAATGGAAGGACAGCACCTAAAGCAGTTAGGGAAAGGGATGCATTCTGTTAAAAGCAAGAGAACCTGAGCAACAAGACAGGGGTGATGAACAACGTGTCTTATGTTCAAATGGATATAATGGAGTGAGTAGGAAACATGATGGAGCAGCTGGTGTGACAGAAGCACTGCCACTGCTCAGGAAAGTGAAGTCGAGGTAGTAGAAGTGGGAAGGCATGGCATGCTGGAGATCACATTGCTCAAGGACCTGCAGATAAACTTGGCTGTGCACAAGAAGCAAGAATAGAGAATTGCTGAGAGACATATGGAGGACATGGACACTGGGAGCAAACATCAGTGCCTAAGCCTGAGAAGTGAGGACATCCAGGAGGGTGGAATGGGAGAGCATGCCTTAGGAAAGGAGACAGGATGAGTATGTCTAAGTTAGCTTAGTGTTGTGATTGCTCTCTATAAATACCTTGCCACTGAGCGAGAAGACTTATTTAAGTGAAAAAGGTTGTTGGCAAAGGCATATGAGTGGGTGTAAACTGAGTAGTGGTAAATTTAGCCTGTGAATTAGCTGTCAATCTATCTGAGAACTGAGCTGCTGGAATGATGTATCAGTAGAGTAGAGGCTCAACCTCTGTTGTTTTAATATGGAGCATTTTAAAGCATGAAAAAGACTAGATCCTGTGGCCCAGGAGTTCAGTTTCAGTCCTGTGTCAGGAAGGCTGATGTCAGAAGGAGATCTACCGCTCACCCACTGCTCTGGCATCATTCACAGGGATGGTTTAGGTCTTGAGCAGGGAGAAGACAGAGCCTGCCAGGATCTCACTGTCCATTGCCACAGAACAAATCCATCCATTTGCCTTCATAGTTGTTTGTGTCCCACCAAAGACAGAGGGAGAAAGTTTTGCTCTGTTAATGTCATACATTTAATGAGAGGGGGAAGAGACTTTGACTTTCTTTTTCCTTCATGGGAGGTCTGATAATGAACAAATCTTATTAGGAAGAATTTTAGCACTGACTCTACATGTTCAAGATTATTCTGTTCATTATTACTTCAATAACTCCTCATAGTTAATTGGCCTCTGTGGTCTTGGATTTTTCTCTTGCTCAAAGGACAGTATCGTTGATTCTTGTACAGCAAGAAATCTGCAGTTTCCTACCCCAGCAATGGCCCCCAAATCTCACCCTTTCCTCACAGTTCTTGCCCTGTACTGCTAGAAACAAAACTGTTGAAAAAGATATATTTTTTGCTTCTTTACCCTTAGCACAGATTTACTTCCTATGGGAGCTGCTGACTGCAGATTGCAAATAGTTTTTTTGAAGTAACCAATGGTTTCCCTCGTTGAAATGAAAATGTAGTTATAGGGTGAAGTGTGTTATTGTTAGTTTTACAATGGTGATAACCCACTGAAATGTTTAAGAGATAGTTGCACCAATCCATTTTCCTTTATGGCACAACCTTGTGGAAGTTGGCAGTTGCTATGGTTTCACATTGCTCAAAGTTTGTTCCTCTGGAAAAGGAAAACAAAACAACTTGTCATGTTTTTTCCTAGTGAATGAGGTATTGTTGTGTGAATTGGAGCCCAAGCAGATAAAAGGGATTTGAATTTGAAAGGAATTTCAATAAAAACATTGAAAGAAGAAAGAAAACATGTCAGTTTCCAGAAACAAACTAACTTGGAGGTCACTGAGAAATGTGAACCTCAGTAAATTTCTTAGAGCAGCACAGATGTGCTTACAATGATGGTGCTTTTCCACCCTCCAGCTCTCAGGTGAATCTCACTGCTTGGGATGGCTCCGGCCAGAGGTATGACAAAGGAGGGGAAATTAGTGCTGAGACAAATTACTCACTTGAAAAGACTTCATTGTGTGAGATGTCTTCATTGGAAAATTTTCCCAGAAGGAAATAGCTGTTTTGTCTCATGCAGGAAAAATTGTTTGTCAAGTTAAATTGAGAGAAAAGAGAAAAAGAAGAGTCATTTATCTGGTATGAAAATACTGTGATTCCATTGTTGTGCTGCATGGTTCAATAAAACTGTGCACCTTGTGTTTCTTGCCCCCTTTTCCCTTATAGATAACTATGGATTTTGTCAGCTTCTCAAGCTTGTGACTCTCATATTCCACCCTCTTCTGAGCACAGTGTCATTGAGATCCTTTCACAGAGTGGCCAGGGCTGTTGCTTAATGTGAAGGACAGAATGGATATTTTAATGGTCTGTATGTATATAATTTGTGTAATTTATCACATCTGACAGAAAGTATTTGTGCTGAGCCTGTCCCTGGGGCTCCCTGCAGAAAAGCAGTGAGGGACCATGTGCAAAGGTCTGTTCAGGTTGGCTGCTCACCGTTCAGCCACAGGGACACTATGACCCACCTTCCAGTATTGGTTTTTTCCGTTTCTACCTTTTTACCATTAGACATCTGTCTTTGTAGATTTCAAGGCTGTGCATTAAGGGCCCTTAAGCTAATAAATTGTGTTTGCAGCCGACTAGAATTGACGCTTTCTAATTCACTTACTGCTGTCAAAAGCCAAATTGCTCTACTGATCCATGTTTGAAGTAACAATATAAATATTTAGGCTGCTCTCATGTGGTTTAGATTTTGATGATCATTAAGGTGAAGGTCTGATATTAAACACAAAAAAGGTTATGTATGATGTATGGGAACTGTTGAATCACGGCTTGAACCTCTGATTGACCACCTGAGGTGAGTGCTGAGTCAGCTGCAGGGGCACAGGTGAATGCAATTTCACCTGAGTGACCAGAAGGGGTGGAGCCTGGCTGCACCTCTCCCAGACGCCATTTAAGGGCTGACTCCCAAGGAGGAAAGATTTCTACATGGAGATCACCCTTCTTGGAGTCCTTTTGTGAGCTTAGGACACAGGTAAGCTCTTTATTTCATTTCTCCTTTGTAAATGTGATTATCTCTCTGGTCCTATACCTATTTACCTTACAGTCTGTACACCTGTTTGCCATACAGTATGAAAAATCAGTATGGGCACTGTGTGGTTATCTTCTAGGTATAACAGAGCCTGCAAGTTACAGATAGTTCAGTATGTCACTGGCATCAGTCACGCCTCTAATTATGGGAAGGTATTTTAAGTCCTTTTCAAAGTCAGGCTCTAAATCTATTTATAGAGTTATTCATTCTCTTGGTGTTGATGATACATAGAACCGCAGAATTGTAGAATCCTAGTATGGCCTGGGTTGAAAAGGACCTCAGAGATCATCTAGTTTCAAGCCCCCTGCTGTGGGCAGGATTGCCAACCACGAGGCATCGACTTAATGTACTAACTGCTAATTTCTAATTCAAGTTGAAAATTTGCCTGAAGCGCAGTAGCAGTTGTGATGGTTGTTTGCCTGAATTGGTTTCCTCTAATTTGGGTTTTTTCTACTTATTCTTTTGTGCTTACATAAACTCTGCACACAGAACTGGTTTTTAAGAAGTTGATGGATGCGTGACTGTAGTTGTAGTTGAAATTGCTGTAAGAAGAGCATGATATGGATGTATGTATATTGGCATAGGTGGCTTGTGAAAACCTGTATGCTGTAGTTTAAAGAGTGTTCAGACAGAAGGCTTTCACTTTGTAGGTTTATCAGTCTATCTGTGACCAAGCCTGGTTTACGAGCACCCAAGCAGTGACCACGTGGAGACCCTGCAGCACCACTTGAGCAAGTGATAGTCTGGGGTGTTTGAAAGGTTATTTCCCAAATAGCGTAGCTTGCAGCAGGCTGAAGCTGAGATATTTTCTGAGTCTGTTTTTGTAGCCCACAGTGGACTCCAGTACGTTTGCTATATGAAAATTGTTTACTCTTCTGGGCTGTGTGAGGCAGCGGTGGTGGCAGTGTATGGGAGAAGTGGTCTGTTCCCATTTTAACCTTGCTGTCTTTCAGTTTAATGTAATGCCCTGTTCCGTTACAGCTACCTTGGTACTGTGTAAATAGCAAACTTTCTCCATCTTTTCCAGGCTGTTCATGACTTCATTGACATTAATCTAGACACCTAGTTAGCTATTTCCCACATTATAGAACTGTAGTGTACGTAGTCTGTCGCAATATTCAGGCTATTCCATATTTTAATATACTTATTACTATTTTTATATTTTTACGAACTCTGTACTTTTCCTTTTTAAGGTGGGATAACTAGAACCACGCAGTTTTCAAGACACAAAGTGAGAAATGATGTATTTTTTTTACTTGGATTACAGAATAGAGAAGGAGTTCTAACATTATTTGCCCTTTCTGGCAGTGGCTGACACTGTCAAACTGACCGGCTGCAGTGACCTGAAATCTGCTTCCTGAGGGACAGTGGCTGTGCATCACCAGTATATTCTGCTAGTTCAGTGCAGCTTAAAGCTAAGATTGTTCTGGAGCTGTTTCTGAGGATGTCAGGATGTCTACCAGGACATCAGATTTCTCCCATGCTCCTTTGCAAAAAGAAATGGTTATAAAAGTTTTGCCATTTTCTGTGGTCTCGTGCTGGTTCCCATGTCTGAACTGATGGCTGGGCAGATGCCTGTGCACAGTGGAGTGGATGACTCAAGAAGTTGTTACATGACTGCAAAAAAAAGGAACTTGCATGTGTATTTCTCATTACTGGCTTAATTAAAAGTCAGAAGGGCTGCTAAACAAGCTTAAGTAAGCTTTCATCTCAGCCCAAATAGTCTAGAAGATGCTTTTAATGCCATTTTGCTCAAAAAGTCTGTTTGGAAATTTAGCCTCTTTAATTCCTTTAATCCCTCTTTGAGCATTTCTGGCTCCTTCCGTTCCACAAGGAGCTCTGTATTGACAGATCTGTAGTCTTAGGGAAAACCAGCAAGTTCTTTCCTTAATATGTTGCCCTGACTCCAGCTAGTGGAAAGTCCAAGCTCATGTAGTTCACCAGCATCATAAGCTTGCTCTACTCCCACTTAGTTCTTGAAGAGTTACCATGATTGGTGCAGCAGGGCAGCTTCAATGCTCATGCATAGAGTGTACCACCTCTGTACCATCACTTGAAGTTAAGCAGGGCTGGAGCTTTAAAAATTCTGTTTTTGCCCAAAAAGTGAGTGGTCTTCCTTTCTTAGATTACAGGTTAGTCTTCCTAGCAGTGCAGCACTTGCAAGAGGATCATGTCAGATCTGACAAAGTTTGGAGTGCATCGCAAATAAGCAAACATCAACCATGGGGTTTAAAATCACTGAATTGAAAGTATGCTTTGTTAACAATCTATGCCTGGCAAAAAATCATTGCTCCTCCCTCCTGACTTTTTTTTTTCACCACAAAGAACTGTAGAACGCAACTCTCAGTGTTTCCACTGAGTGAGAGCTGAATGCTCTTAAAGTTTATTTGAGGAAACTGTGATCCCATTAAAAACAAATTAAAAAATTCCCACCTTATCTTGGTCACTAAAACCAGATTTCGTACATCTGGAAAGCAGTGTTCATTTCTTGGGTTACACAAAATTAGCATGTCAGATGAATGGAAAAGAAAACAAAGGATGACACATTCTGCTAGTTATATTTATATTGCACTACTTGTATCAAATAAAGGGGGGAAAAAAAAACCCAACACATGGAAATATGACAAATGCAACAGTAATAGACCATTAAGTACACCCTAACTCTATTCATTGCAAGAATTTGCTCTGTTAAAGATCAGATTTCCTGAGCAAAGAGGGATTGTCTTTCTGTCTCTCATTCTCCAGTAGTTGTAGCTATTTGAACGTAGATCTTTTCTCATGACCCACCCAGCAGGTGGATGTTGACTTTGAGTTGCTTAGAAAACATTATTATTATTTGTGAATTATTTACTTACGTCTTGTGCCACCTCTTCGTAGTTGCTTGCTGGATCTGTCTGTGATATTAAAAGCAGTAAGCAGAAAGATGATGTGAAAGGGCACAGTGGTTAATTGGCATCGTTCCAGCTCATGATACTTACTTATTTTACTAACAGAGACCCCATTGAAAATAGCAGTGAACTTTGCAAAAGAAAAGCCACATGTCATTGGAAGGATAAATTGCAAGAGAGAAGAAAAGCAGATCAGGCTCTCATTTTTCTCTGCACTCTGGGTCTGGATGGATCACAGTCTCTAAGCTTGTGGCTCCATTCAAAGCATAACTGCAGTGGTAGATATTTCATGTGAAAATTTAGGGCCATTGTAGGTAACTCCCAGTGTTCATCAGCTACAGAGGCACAGTGCTTTTCATGTTTGTAGCTAGCAAAACTTTCTGACCTGAGCCAACCATAGGCAAATGGCCCAGAGAATGGCAGTGCAGTACTATCATTTGAGGCAAGATTTAGACTAATATTTTCTCAAGAAAGAAAGAAAATGGTGGGATGACTGATTGTACTGTCTGTGGTTCCAAATTTAGATGTACTTGAAGTAATATGGGAGTCAGGTTGAGTGAAATCCAACATAATATGACCCATGGTGTGTCTTCCAATGAAAATATTCTTTATGCTTCTGCCTTGTCACTGATAAGCCATTTGGGACTGGAAAGATCAATTTTGTGTTCCTGACTGCCACTAACCAAGTTGTCACCTTAGCCAAATCACTTAATTTCCACATCTCCCATCTCCCAAGCTTTGTCTACAGGAACTCTTTTTCCCCACTATGTATTTATGCTCTGCTTTGTAAAGTCGTGCCATGACCTCATGATAGCATCTGCTCATTGCAGAAGTGATGAATTACAGCTATTAGGGTTGGCAATAAAACCCACAGTGCAGCATTATGTCAAAATCAGTTTCCAAACGAGAACAGTGTTACTCAGCTGCGTAGAGGATTGTTGGTTACTTGTTAGTACTAGTAGTTTCAAAGACGATGATTTATCAGGCGTCAATATAAATCTCTTAAGACTACTTTGTGATCATATTACTGCATCCTTCTGAGGTTCACAAAGAACTGATGTCTGTGAAAATGTTTGGTTTTCCAAGTGTAACTGGCTGTAGAATTTAAAGTAAATTGGATTGTAGTTTTAGGAACTACTGATGGAATTTACAGGGGGTTTTTGTTCTTTTTTTCTTTGTTGGTGGTGATTCTTGTTGGTTTTTTTCTGCTGTATAATTAGGAACTGTGTGACAGCTTAAGAGAGAAATGTAATAAAACAGCCTTAGTATCAATCTTCCTTATTCTAGCCTGTGATTGTTCAGAAGAAATGCTTACTGCTGTGTAACACATCACACTTTGTCAGGAAATGTCCTTTTTGCCAGCACATAAGAGAATAGGTAATTACATTGGCAGAATTGCTGGTCAGCAAAATAGGCTTAGCAAAAGATGAGGTGGTCAGGTTTCCAGCTGGGATTCCACTGAGTGTTGGGTAATTTAAAAACTTCTCTGAGTGTTTTAGGAGAAATTCCTTATCCTAGACTTACTGTAACACCAGAACAGCACATTCTCTTCTGCTTCAGCTGTGTCAATTTGTAGAAGACTAATGCAATAAGAACTTCTGTTGTTTTTCATTTGCTATTATCACCTGTGGCATGCTCTGCAGTTGTAAATATACATGGAAATGAGTATGGAGCAAAGGAGTGGGATTGAATTTCTCCAGGTGGAATTAATGGCACCCAGTGGTATTCATCAACACTTGCTGAACATTTATGGAGACCAAACAGTGAATGGAACAGCTAGGGATGGGGAGGTGTTTCAACAGTGGCAACAGGGGGTCACCTCCACTGGTGCAGATCTGTATAAGCACGAGATGCATGCCCTTGTTCATCGCTGGCAAAAGTGTGGAGCTGACGGTGCTGACTGTGTTGAAAAATGTTTTGTAGCTGAGAACTTTCTCTATCAAACAGTGTTACTTCTGCTCTTTGTGTCTGTTGTAGTTTCCATGGAAATCTTTCTTATTTATTACTTTAAGAGCAACCTGTGCTCTTTATCAAGAATCTTGTGTGTATTAGGCACAAATGATTTACCAGATTCAAAAGGCAGAATAATTATATTTGTATTTCAGCAAATAAAGTAGGTTCTGGTGGGAAACAATTGTTTTTAGTTCCGATGAGACTTTCTGTGGGTTATACAGTGGAGTTTCAAAATCATGCTTGTAGAAACTCTCACTTTCTAAAGTGAGATTGCAATCTGCTGTTATTCAGAAGGGCTGTGAAGTCCAGCTCTGCAGTCCTTCTGCAGCCCACAAGCTCCTTACTGTGGGGAGGGTTCATGCCATGGCTTTGCTGGCAAGAACTGAATGCGCATGCTTTCTGTTTGCTGTAGCTTCCAGCCAGCAAAACCTCTGGCAGCCTCTCCCCTTAATCTCATGCTCCTGAGGCTGGGCCTGGTGCTGGAAAGAACAGAATATTATCTCAATCTCTTTCCCTTGGTAGTGCCATTGCTTCTGTTTTCATTCTCCCTCAAATGCACGTACTCATTTTAAGGAACTAGGAGCATGTGGCTCAATGCTCAGGCTGTGGAAAAGGAATTCCTTTTCTGTCAGATCTCATTGTTTTGAGGAGCAGCCCCAAGGGCTGCCCTCCTGCTGGAGGGCAGAGTGTTTTAAGAGTGTTGTGCTTATTTATGGCACAACACTTTGGGCTCTCTACTCAAGATCCACTGAAGGAATGGAGACATTGTCTTGCCTATTTGTGAATGATCTGTAGGACTTCAAGAATAATACTTAGAAAACTTTACAGATTAAATGTAAATAGTAATTTCCTGTGTTTGTTGTGCAATAGTGTTTTCAAGAAGTGAGTAAACAAAAAGAGGATTTCACTTTCACAGTTGCTCCCTAAGCAGGGGAGTAAGTTTAATTTATTAAAGTTACCAGAAATTACTTGATTGATTTGAATAAAAACAGTTTTTCATTATAGCCCATTTTTACCTGTAGGCTTATGTGTAGGCAGTATTTCATACTGCAGTCTTGGCTTTCTAGTCATTTATTAATATTGAATTCCAGACCTGAAACTGTTTTCAGTTTCTTTTTAATAAGCATGCCTGGCATCGTCTATTGATGATTGACGTAGATTCCAAAGACAAAGCAGAAAAATCATCTGCATCTAATGATTTTTCTGCTAGGTTAATAGAAGGACATCTGAACACTACTAGAAAGAGTAGGAGACAGTATCTGCTTCTCTTCAGTTGTCTGGAACCAGTTGTATTGCAACTTGGCAGCTGTGCCTGGAGAGCAGATCCTCTGGATATGGGGTACTGAGAAGCTCTGTAACTCCGCCCCACACCTTTGTTCAGAATTTTCATATTTGCATATGCAACTCAGAAAATATATAAACTCTGTTCACAAGCAGTCTCTGCACACCCTGAAACTTACATCTTAATGTAATAAAAATTCTTTTTTTTTTTGCTTCTGAAAAAGTAGTTTAGGTGTTGCACTTCATTTGAGGTTTGTGGGGGCTAGGGGGTGGGAAGAGGAGACTGAGGAGGGATTTAAGGCAGTGGTGCTGAGGAGGTGAATTACCCCTGTCCCCAGTCAGTAGCAGAACACAGATGTTCATGTTAAGGCATTGTTTTATTGTTAGTCGGAAACTAAGAGTACTTTTTCTTAGAAATAGGCCCCAAGTTCAGAAAACCCAGAAGGACCAAATGAAAACACTCTATTCTCTTAAAGTTATGGGTTTCCTCCTTTCATTTTCAGTGTGTAGCTCAGATACAATGACGCAGGAAAACAGAAATGGATGATTCTTTAAGTTCCAGTGTCTTACTACCCTCATGGTAAAGAGCTTCCTAATATCTAGTCTAAATCTACCCTATTCCAGTACAGAGCTGTATGGAAACTGTTGAATCGCAGTCTGAACCTCTGACTGATCACCTGAGGCAAGCACTGAGTCCGCCATGGGAGCACAGGTGGAGGCAATTCAGCTGTGTGACCAGAAGGAGTGGAGCCAGGCTCCACCTCTTCTAGACCCCACTTAAGGGCTGACTGCCACTGGGGAAGGATCTCTGTCTGGAGATCGCTCCTTTTGGAGTCTTCTTCAGTGAGGCCAGGACACAAGCTTTCCTTTCATCTCTGGTTATCCCTCTCTAACGCAATAATCTTTCTAGCTTAACTTCTCTGTATACTTACTGATTATACATCTACATACTCATTGATTATACACAGCCGTTTCCCCTTATCCTGTCACTACCTACCCTTATTAAAAAGTCCTTTCCCAGCTTTCCTGTAGGCTCCCTGCAGGTACTGGCAGGCTGCTATAAGGTCCACCAGAGCCTTCTGTTCTCCAGGCTGAAAAGACCTGGCTCTCTCAGCCTGTCCCCATAGGGGAGGTGCTTCAGCCCTCTGATCATTCTTTGTGGCCCTCCTCTGGATCTGTTCCAACAGCTCCACGTCCTTCTTGTGCTGGGGGCTCCAGAACTGGATGTAGTATTCCAGATGGGGTCTCAGAGGGGCAGAATCACCTCTCTCAACCTTCTGGGCACACTTCTCTTGATGCAACCCAGAATATGGTTTGCCTTCTGGGCTGCAGGCATGCATTGCTGGCTCATGTTGAATCTCTGTCATCAATCAGTGCTCCCAAATCCTTCTCCTCAGGGCTGCTCTCAAGCTATTCTCTACCCAGCCTGCATCTCTGCTTGGGATTGCTCTGACCAAGATGCAGGACCTTGCTCTTGGCCTTGTTGAACTTCATGATGTTGTCATGGGCCCACCTCTCAAATGTGTCCAGGTCCCTCTGGGTAGCATTCATGCCATCTAGGGTGTCAACTGCACCACTCAGCTTGGTATTGTCTGCAGACTTGCTGATCCCACTGTCTGTGTTGCCTGCAAAGATGTTAAATAAGATCACTGTTTATGCTGAAAACATCTCATCTGTAAAAGTGAAAGAGAGAAAGAAGGACTTCAACAGCCAGAAATATTAAAGCAGATTTTTGTTTTAGGTTATTTAGAATCTAGAAATTTTTATACATTGTCAAAACATCACCTTCTCTATCTGCCTGTCTGCTTGTAGCATACTCTCACCTGGTTTACTATCTTATCAGCAGAGTTTGAAATGGTCATATCTGTGAACTGGAAAGCACTGCATGAATCTTTCAGTGCAAACAAAATGCTGGATAACTCTTGATAGCATTTTCTTATAGCTGTTTTCTGTAGATGATCAGTAGAATTACTTAGCCCTCAAAGCTAAAGTTTATTTTTCCACAGTCCAAAGGAAGACTTGGTCTAAATCAATGTTATGCTGCTTGCTTCAGAACAGCTATGTAGATTTATTTGTTTGGGTAGGTGACCTCATTAGCCCAGCTGGCAAAGGTCAGGTGCAGCAAAGCCTGAAATCAAGAGCAGTATTTATCATCAGCAACTTTTAGTAGCCTTCTGTTTTTTGAGCGTGTCTTAACTTTGAAGTCTGATTGTGTGGGTTCTTCTGGGGTGAGCAATCTACTCTGTATGTTTGAGAAGCTACAATATTTGTCTGGAGGAATCGAGCTTGTTTTTAATTCTTTTAACATATGGATTTCAAGGATATGGGACTGAAGGTGAAAGCTGTATTAGCAGAAAATTTGACAGGGAGACTGTTCTAAAGCTTTCCCAATCCTTTGGGCCACAATTAAGGGTGGCTTGGAGCAAAAAAAAATAGAACATCTTTTTTTTTCGGTGGACTTGGGCCAAAATTCCTTACAAAAATATTTACTGTTTATTTTCTTAAAAATTCTAACACTTCTAGTCTTTTACAGCTGAATGAGCTTAATTATCCTTGTTGATCTACTTGTTTAGTGCCAAGATGACTCTACTGAGGCAGGCAGAGGGAACAGCATGGAGGCTGCAGCTGATGAGGAGCAGCCTGGGGTCGGATGCAGCAGAGCTGCAGGAAGGAGACAGGAACTGGAGTGCAGAGCTCATGCGCTGCTACTGCCATCCCTTGTGTGGCCATGCTGCGTGGCCTCGTGGCCTTTGTGCAGAAGCCTGTGAGTTCCATGCTAGGTGGGAGCCCTGCATTCCCTGAATTTGTCAAATTCAGCTTGCGTTTATAGATTGTCACTAGCTTCTTCTTAGAGCTTCTTCATTTCTTGGCATGATTTGGTGCATAAAGCTGCCATTTTATAATTGTTAAAAGATGGGCTTTCATGGTTTGTCATCCCCCTAGGCTACCCATAAGACTGTCTTACTGCCCAAAACATAATGACTGATATATCAGGTTTTTTTTACTGTTCAAGTAAATGATACAACATTTGCAGTTGAGGACTTTGTAATGCTCAATGCTCACCTGGCTATTAGTGAAGAAACCTTACATACTGTTAAAACTAGGTGGACATAAATTGTTATGGACAATAAATATGTATTGTTGGTTTGTACACTTCCTGCCCTTCTGGTGATAATGATTCTCTACAGTGGAAAGGACTGACTTAGTGATTAGGCTGGTATGTGGAATAGCTTTTTCTGCAGGGCCAGCTGTGGTATCAAGTGGGAGAGTAGCCCAGGCTGCCACCTCCTGCTCTGAGCATGCGTCCTTCAAAGAAGCAGCCCCAGGACTAAGTCCCATTTCACTGAGCTACACTGGCACAAGCAGAGCAGGAGCAGATCTCTTGTTCCTGGACAGGCAGGTCTGTTTGGGCTGCCCCTCTGAAGGACAGTGCTTTGGTTTCTCTGCTTATGGCCCAGCAATGCCATCAGAGTACCTGTCGGAGGCACCTTCATGGTGCCTCTGCTCTGACATGAAGCACCTCTTTTTCCACCCTTAGGACATTTATTTCTATGAGATTGGTTCAGATAGTGCTGAAAATACTCTGAAAGTTTCTTGGCAAAACTTTTTTTATTATTGGTAGAATATCTGATGAACCGCTATGGAGAATGAGTTACTGATGTGACATCAGTGAAACCAGAAGTGATATCAGGCTTACTGCAGAATGGACTGACCTCACCTTTTCCGTTTCCTTGAATATCTCATACCTTTGGGAAATGCAGAAATCAGAAATTTGAAGTCAGGTGGTCTGGTAACAAACTGCACTGCCAACAACCAACTGGTGATTTTTGCCTGACATCCACAGGGCTTAAGCCTTTCTCCATCAGAGTTCGTGAACAATACACGATCTTGCATGAAAACCCAGCAAGTTTATAACACTTTCTGCTCATTGTTTGCAGGATCAGCTAAACATGTTAAAAGCTTTCTGTAACTTTTGTGCATTGTTGCACTCCCATGGTAACCCTTCCACAGAGCTCTTCAGAGGAAATCAGCCCTTCCCCTCCCTAACAGTTCATAAGTAATTATTGGTTAACCAGGAATTTTACCTCACACTTCACATTCATGAGCAGATTGGAAACTATTATGTCCATAATAGGAGGAAGAGGCTCAGAATTTTATGGTATGCTTGGCAATAAAAAAGCAAAGCAGTTGTCACATGCGTTTTGGCTTGAATCATGACAAGAAGCAGATGTGTGGCATGCCTTTTCCTTTGCTTGCATTTATGCCAAACGACATGAAATTCTTCAATGTTTTCTGTTTTTTGTTGCAATTTAATCTTCTTCTGAATAAACTCAACATGACAGTGAGTCCATCCAGAGCAGTTGCAGTTTGATGTTTCTGCAGCTTTTCAGAAAGTGCTTGATTTATGTTTATTTTCAACTAAACTAGGGGAAAGATCATGTTTATCTTGCGGTGAAAAGATTAGGTATACTTTCAGGTTGGAAAGCTACAAGAGGCATACTATCGATTTACAAATAATGGTTGTATATTTTTAAAGCACAGAGGCCAGTGAACTCTCTCGTACAATTTAGAGTTTTATTATTTGGGTTTAGATGCACTTATGTCTGCTCAAAAATACAGGCATGATTAAATCCAAATTTATCGGGTGAATCCAGTGTCCAGATTGTGACATGCCATATGCCTGAGCATGGTAATAGTGCTGTCTCTAGGAGGCTCATCCATTTAAGAGTATCAATGGGAGGGTGCCTGTACTGCCCAGGTTTTGTTTTTCAGATATATTGCTGTGATTCCAGTTTCCATTTCTATTTAAATGAAATATAGAATCGTAGAATCGTTAGTCATTAAATAATCCCAGTTCCTTCAGCTACTTCCCACAATACCTGTGCTCCAGACCCCTCACCAGCTTCATTGCACTTGTCTAGACATGCGCCAGGGCCTCAGAGTCTTTCTTGCAGTGAGGGGCCCAAAACACAACGCAGTACTCAAGGTGCAGCGTCACCAGAGCTGAATGCAAGGGAAAATCACCTCCCTGCACCTACTGACAATACTATTGCTGATACAAGCCAGGATGCTATTGGCATTCTTGGCCACCTGTGCACACCTCAGCCACTAGGCTCATGTTCAGCTGAGCGTTGACTTATTATCCCAGATCCATTTCTTCTGCACGTTCTTCCAGTCACTGTCCCCCAAGCCTGTAGCGTTGCCTGGGGTTGTTGTGGCCAAAGTGAACGACCTGGCAGTTGGTCTTCCTAAACTTCATCCCACTGATCCCAGCCCAGCTATCCAGCCTGTCCCGATCCTTCTGTAGGGCCTTGCTACCCCCAGGCAGATTGACACTTCCTCCCAACTGGCTGTCATCTGCAAATTTACTGAGGGTGCACTCAGTACCCTCATTCAGGCCACCAATAAAGATATTGGACAGGACTGACCCCTGGGGAACAACACTCATGACTGGCTGCTAACTGGATGGAACTCCATTTACCAACACTCTGGGTCCAGCCCTCCAACCAACTATTTACCCAGCCAAGCATGTACCTGTCCAAGCTGTGGGCTGCCAGCTTCCTGAGGAGAATTCTGTGAGACAAAGTGTCAGAGGCTTTGCTGAAGTCTAGGTAAACTATGTCAATAGCCTTTCCCTTGTCTACCAAGGATAATTGGTCTGACTTTTTAAGATAGATGTAAAGATGTTGTTGAGAACCTCCGGCTTTTCCTTATGATAAACAGTTATGTTCCCTGCAGCATCCAGAAATGGATGGATTTTCTCTTTGCCCCCCTCTTACTTTTAATACTTTTATTAAAAATTTCTTGTTCTCTTTTACCTTGTGGCCAAATTGAGTTCAACCTGGGCCCTTGCCTTTCTCATTTCCTCCCTGCATATCCAAACTTCTTTGTACTCTCTAGGAGTTGCCCATCCCTTCTTCCATAGGAGCGAGATTCTCTTTTTCTCTTGGAGTCTAAACAAAAGTTCCCTGTTCATCTGCATTGGTCTTCCTCCACTCTGGCTCATCTTATGGCAGAGGGGGGCAGCCTGCTCCTGCACCTGTAAGACTTCCTTCTTGATGAGCTTCCAGGCTTCCTGGACCCCTGTACCTTTCAGGACTGAATCCCAAAGGATTCTCCCTGCAAGTGTCCTAAACAGTTTCAAGTTCACCCTCCAGAAGTCCAAGGTAGCAGTTTCAGTGACCCTCCCCCCCCCCCCCCCCCCCCCCCCCCCCCGCCTTCCTGGATTCACTAAGAATCATGAACTGTACTGTTTCGTGGTCATTCTGCCTGAGACAGCTCCTGACCTCCACATCTCCCACCAGTCCTTATCTGTTTGTGAACAGCAGGTCTACCAAGGTACCTTCCCTAGTAGGCTCACGTACCAGCTGTGTCAGGAAGTTATCTTCCATACCCTTTAGAAGTTTCCTAGCCTGCTTCCTCTGGGCTGTATTGTATTTCCAGAGTATATCAGGGAAGTTGCAGTCCTCCATGAGAACAAGGGCTGATGATTGCACAACTTATGCCAACTGCTTGCAGAATGCTTCACCCATCTCTTCAGTCTGGTTAGGTTGGCTGTAATGGTTGTGATGGTTGACCCCCATCAGGATCTCTGTCCTGTTTGCTTTCTCCCTAATCCTCACCCACAGGGATTCAACCTTGTAATTGCCAGCCCTGAGCTCAACATCATCAAAAAACACTCAAGCATAGAGGGTGTTATATATGTTTAAACTCAGCTTCTTAATCTCTATCTTTAGTGGTGTCCTGTGGCAATAAGTTCTGCAAGCTAACTGTAAATGGCGAAGAAGTGTTCTTGCTTTCCAGTGTTAATCCTGATAGAGAAGCAAGACTGTGGGGCTCATCTCATGCAAAGGTGTATGTAGACAGGTCTAGCTTATTTTCAAAGAGCCATCTGACTATGGGGTCAGTCTTCAATTCTGAAGAAGCTTAGACGATTGAGTCCATTAAATGAGTGAACTTGATTTTAACCTTATAAAGATGGATAATAACCTTTTTCATAATCATTTTCAGCCCAGTACGAGATTCCGTGTTTGTGCTAACAGTGTGGGAAATACCCTTCTTTCACTTATTAAAAAAGGATTTGTCAAATGGTTTTAGAGCTGCAAAATACATTCTAAAGTGGACCCACATTCTGAATTAGGGCAGTCTTTTTCCACAAATACAATATCTCTAATTGCTGTTACTTGAAATGTGTATCTTATTTTGCTAGGCAATAAAAACGAATTTTATTTCTTGCATCTTCTGACTTCTGTGATTGCTTGCAGTTTAAAAAGCCATGCAAAAAACAGATCAGGTGAACTTGCAGATTGTGCTTATTTTTGTGCAAATTCAGTTAAAAAAAATGCAGGTCTAAAAATCAGAGGGCAAAGAAGTAATGTCACAAAGTATTACAAAACCAGATTGTGACTATTCCTATGAGAAGATCCTGACAAAGGATACTGGAATTCTTTGCCCCTGCAGTCTTACTCCTGTGAATACTCACTGGTAATGGTGATAATTTAACAAAATCGATGAGAAGGGTTCCTGAAAACAGCCTGGTCTGGTAGAACAAACAGTAAGTATCAAAACTAGTGTCTTTAAAAAAAACAAGTGTCAAAGTTGATCCCTTGATCCCAGCACACCTGGAAACAGATTCTGCCTTACTATGGGATGTGTTGGTTTTCTAACAGTTCCACGTAAGCTGGTTTCCTCTTCTGAGTTCATTAATACCTGTTGTAGCTGTCTTTGTTCTTTGTCTATCCCAAATGACAGGATTCTTAAGATAATTCAGTAGAAAGCAAAATAAATAAATAAAACCATGTTCAAATAGTGTCTTATTGTATTTTTCCTGTTTTGCTTCTGTTCATTAAAATGTAACCTTGCTTCCACTAGTTTTTTCCATTTCAATATGTCGACCCTGAGAGGAATTGAATGAATGAAAGTGCATTTTTGTAACTTTCACTGCTCACCGAATAAATGGATTTATCATCAATTACATTCAGCAATCTATTCTATTACAAAGGAGAGCAAAGATGCAAATCTAAATTTTGCCAAATAGTGTAATTTGAACAGAGTGATGATAGATTATACAGCGTTGGGGAGTTGGAGGCATCTCTTAACACTTGTGGCTGGGCTTTTGTCTACAGACTGCTTTTTCTAAGGGTAAAAATGTTGTAGATATAACTGAATTACACTGAAATTCCTAAGGTGCACTCAAACATGATCTCCTTGTTAGGGGAAAAATTGTTGAGGAATAACAAATTGAAAGTTAATACAGTAAGCAGTTACTCAAAGTGAGCTCAAGCGTGGATTTTAATTGCTTTCCCTATAGAAATGGTAATAAGGTTTTCTTATTCTTTGTGCACAGAAACAGTGAAATTGTACTTCGTTTTGTGAAAGTCTGTAAGAAGAACTATCTACGAAAATCCCCTTGGAAAGAAAAAGATTGCACATTAGTCTTCTGCTTTTTACCTTTGTAGCAGCTCAGCAGTCCCACCAGAGCCACTAGGTATGAAAATGATGTGAAAATTAGGCAGCTAGCAATATTTCATACTGATGCTAGAAGCACGTTCAACTTTAAGTATTTAAACCAGAGTTGTGTGAATGTGCAAGAAACCATTTATTGGTTGAAAATGTTTGAAAGGCTAGTTAAGTTTAGATTGCTTTTCCTCACTTTATTCCCACAACAGATCTTGCAATTCAGTGTTATTGAGACTGTTTTTAATCCAGGATGTATAACAATTGCAGTAGTTTTTTAAGGGACTGAAAGTACCAGTTCTAGAGGGGAAAAAAAAGCCAGCACCGTTTCTAGATTTCTGTTGTGTTGCTTTACTTGGTGAAGAAGGGGAATCTGGAAGGACAAACTCCTGCTCTTTTGCAGAGAAAATGCTGAAGTATCCTTAACTGTCCCCTTCTGTGCTCTCTGCCTTCCCCTGCACGGTGTGCTGGGTGAGCTCCTGTCCTGGAGGTCTTTGTGTCCTACCTAGTGCTGCTCCAGTCCAGGTGAGGAGGAGGGAGGAGTCCCCCTCAGAAATCCTTCACTCTTATCCCAAATACCTTTAGTCTTTCACCCAGAAAGCTTCTTAGAGTATTTAGTTACTTACACTTTCAGGCTTAGGGCAGAGCGGCTGTAAGGCTGTACAAAGGAAAAGGATCAGGGGGTGTTAGTTGATGCTCAGCTGAACATGAACCAGCAGTGTGCCCAGGTGGCCAAGAAGACCAATGGTATGCTGGCTTGTGTCAGAAATAGTGCAGCCAGCAGGAGCAGGGAGTGATTGTCCCCTGAACTCAGCACTGGTGAATCTGTACCTTGAGTACTGTTTAGTTTTGGTCCCCTTGCTGCAAGGAAGACATTGAGGCCTTGGAGCATGTCCAGAGAAGGGCAACAAAGCTGTGAGGGATCTGGAGCACAAGTCTTATAGGGAACGGCTGGGGGAGTTGGGATTGTTCAGTGTGGAGAAGAGGAGGCTCAGGGGAGGCCTCATCACTCCCTATAACTCCTTGTAATAAGGAGGTTGTGGTGAGGTGTGGGTCAGCCTCTTTTCCCAGGTAACAGCAATAGGATGAGAGGGAGTGGCCTCAAGTTGTGCCAGGGGAGAGTCAGGTTGAATATTAGGGAACATTTCTTCTCCAAAAGAGCGGTCAGGCACTGGAATGGGCTGCCCAGGGAGGTGGTGGAGTCACGGTCCCTGGAAATGTTCAAGAAACACTTAGATGTGGCATCAAGGCACATGGTTTAGTGGGCAACTTTGGTAGTAGGTAGGCAGTTGGACTAGGTGACCTTATAGATTTTTTTTGTAACCTTAATGAATTGATGATTTGTAACAACTAGTAAAAATGCAATGTTAACTTTTAATGTTATGGACAGATGTCATACACTCTTTTTTGTCATATACAGTGTGAGGTGGTAGCAGCTAAATACTTCCTACAAAATTAGTCCTGCAACTGACATGAACGGGCATGTTGTAATTATTTCTTAAGTTTGTTCTTATTTGCCATATTCGCAGTGTGAGTTGTTTCAAAACTTGTCTGTAGAATCTAATCCAGTATTTTTCAACTCCGGCTTTTTATTAATGATCTCCAATTAAATGAATGCATTTGCCAGTCTTTCATGTAAAAATTCATGTTCAGTACTTTTGGTGTCCCCCTGGAATTATCATCAATGCTCCTTTTTCCTGCTTTTCATTCATGAAGTTTTCTGCATTCACCTCCCTGGACACTCCCTGTAAAACAAAAGTTTAATGCATTTTGTGAGCTGCACTTACTGAAATGCATTTGTTAAGGATTCTAAAAGAGCAACTCACCTCAAATGGAACCTATGCTTTTTGAAGCTTAGTCATCCGGTTTGCCAGCTTAATGCTGAGTCAGAAATTCCATACTGCAGTTGTGGCAGAAAATAGCGATCCCTTAACACAGCTTCCATCTGACACATTGACAAGAAGGCTCTTATTTTGCCTTCTTTTGATATACATTCTACACCTCTTTCAAAGGAATAGGGTCTCAGTACCTTGTCAGTGTTTTAATTTGTCATTAACTGTCAAAAGGCCAAATATTCTGCCATAACATAAAACTTGGGATTGGAAATATAAATTGCTGCATTGTTTGCTTTGACACCAATAGCTGCTTTGACTTCAGGGAGTTCTATCTTGCCATGTTTAAATCTCCTAATGATACCAGCAGGTGGTACTTTCCTTCAGAAGATTTATTTGTTATCAGTGAAGTAAGAGATGTTAAAAGTATTAAGAATCCCTCTTGTGTTTTGCCCTGGGGTATCTTTCCTCGTTTTTTTTTCCTGTAAGTCTGGAAATCTGTGTGGAAATGTTCAAGCAGCAGTGCTGTTGTGGTTTTACATGCTAATTACCTTCACAATGATTTACAATTGCACTTTTTTCTTTAGATTAGCATCCTTTAATGACTAGCATTATCTTGTTTTTCCACTTTTATAAACATGGGAAGGAGAAAGAACAGTGAAATATGCATTGGGTAGGAAAAATACTCTAGAAGTACTGGCCTTGAATTTAACATCTTATTTCACAGATGTGAGGAAATAACACTTTTCTCTGCTTTCAGAGCTGACAGGGGGACCATCTGTGTTAGAGTTTCAGAGCCTTAGAATAGAAGGCAGTCCCCAAAGTCGCGTGCAGGGCGGCAGCGGCAGTATTGACACATGAGTGTTTGTGTCACTTCCCCATGCCTATTGCTTTGGCACTGAGGAGTTGTAGCAATTAAGAATTAAGATAAACATTGAAGGAGTGAGACTTGCCATTTGTGAAGTCTCTCAGAAGGTACAAAGGTACATGGCATACTATGCTGAAAAAGGTAGTGAGGAGCATTCACTGAATGTAAAGTTTAATCCAATTCTTTCTGCCCAGTGAAACAGGATCGTTTTGATAAGCTGATGAGCAGTGACAGATTCCTGCCCTAGGGATGTTCTTACTCAATCTTGGATAATTTCTTTGAAACAGACCCAGAAAATGTTTGGCTGCCAACTTCATCCTGTTTGCTGCCAATCAGAAAATTTCCATCCAGTAAATTAATTCCAGACACTCCCTGGTGGTTTAGCTGTTCATTCAAGTGCTATGCTGACATTGAACTTCGAATTAAAAAATACAATGACTTTGCACGTACATCTTTCTTAGCCTTTCAGTCTGTTTTGGTGGTATTAGAGATTGTGTGCAGTGCATTCCTTTAGAGATTTTTTTCACGTTCTCACTAACTCTCGCAGAGTACTTTATTAACTGCTCTATTATGAGAAAAAAAAATTTCGTGGTAATGCACAGAATGCTTTTATTTAAAAAAATTGTGAGGAAACTAACAATTCCTTTAAGTGTTACAGGTGGAATAGCTTATCACTTCTATTGAACGGTTATTTTACTTTCCTGTGTAACTCTCAATTTTACATGTGGTTTGAGAAGTGGATTCATGCAGTATTCCACACTCAGAAAGGCCATGGTTAGACTTGCATACAGAAGGTAGTTGCTGTGATTTACCTGCTTTTCTCATAGTTCTGAGGGCAGAACCTTAAATTGGTCAGTTACTCAAGTGTGAACAGGGGCATTCTTTGCTGGAACCACACAGAGAGATGTATTTTGTATTCTTTCAGCTGTCAAAGAATTCCTGTCATATTTGAAGCTGTATGAATTATGATGTGTGGATATATTTAGGTTATTAGATATTTAGTGATAGAATTTTGTTTGAGTGTTTTTCTAACCTTGTGTCAGTAATGCAGTTTCTCTTAAGGATCTTTCAGATTTTGATCAAACAGTATTCTGGATTTAGTTGGGATGACATCAAGTGAAGACCAATTTCAGGAGAAAAAGTCCAACCAGTATCAAAGGGTTTTTTTTGTTGTTGTTTGGGGTTTTTATTTATTTATGTATTTGTATTTTCATTTGTTTCCCTGCTGGGTAAAGAACTGAATGGTTGTTGTGAACAGAGGTAAATCTGGTAGGCAGGTAGTGTTCCTCAAGGCTCAGTATTGGGGCCAGTTGGATGAGTGGATCGAGTGCACCTTCAGTGAGTTTGCAGTCAGTGTCAAGTTGGGTGGGCATGTTCTGCTTCGGAGCAGGAAGGTTCTGCAGAGGGGTCTGGGTTAGGCTAGATCAATGGGCCAGTACCAACTGTGTGAGGTTCAGCAAGACCAGGTGCTGGGTCCTGCACTTCAATCACAACAACCAGTTGCAATGCTACAGGATGGGGGAAGAATGGCTGGAAAGGTAGAAAAGGTGCTGAGGGTGCTTGCTAGTTGACAGCTATCTGAACATGAGCTAGCAGTGTGCCCTAGTGGCTACGGGTGTCAGTGGCACCCCAGCCTGTGCCAGAAAGAGCACGGCCAGTAGGATGAGGGATGTGATTGTACGTCTACTCAGCACTGATGAGATCACACCTTGTGTACTGTGTTCTGTTTGGGCCCCTCACTACAAAAATGACCTTGAGTTGCTAGAACACCTTCAGAGAAGAGCAACAAAGCTGGGGAAGGGGCTAGAAAACAAGACATATGAGGAGCAGCTGAGGATAGTGGGGTTGTGTAGGCTAGAGAAAAGGAGGCTGAGGAGAGACATTGCTCTCTACAACTACCTGAAAAGGATGTTGCAATGAGGAGCTGTTGGTCTCTTTTATCAAGTGACAAGTGATAGGATGTGAGGAAACAGACGTAAGGTGCACCAGGGGAGATTTAGATTGGAAGTTAGGGAGAATTTCTTCATGGTTAGGTTAGAATTTCTTCATGGTTAATGGTGGTTAGGCATTGGAATGGGTGCCATAGGAAGGGGTGTGGTTGACCTCCCTGCAGGTATTTAAGAAATATGTAGAAGTGGTGCTTAAGAATGTGGTTAAGTGATGGACTTGTAGTATTAGGTGATAGATGGACATGATGATCTTGAAGGTCTTTTTCCAACCTCAGTGATTCTATGATTCTAACATCCATTCAGGATTAAGAGTTGCTCCTTGCTCAGCCACTTCAGTATCTTTGCTAAACTTTCTGTTACTCTGGCATTTGTATGTAGTTAGTTTCTCCTTGTAAAAGATGGGAATTAACTTCATAGATTCTAGAAGTATTCCTAGACCACAATATAGCCATTAAAATTTATTCTGTAAGTTAATCTTTGGGATGTTATTAATGTTGATGTTGCTGAAGACAGGTCAGTTTCACCCATCTGCAGTCACGTTCTTCAGCACATAAGGGCTGCACTGACTGCAGTGGTTCAGAATCAAGTCCTAAATTAGGACTGATGTGACACTGAAGTCAATAATTTAAATCAGAGTGCTCACCCTGCAATTGCTTGAAGTCTATCTTGGAGGAGGCAGGGTGGCTATTCTCCTGTGCCATAAACCAGCTTCTCAACCTGTCTTCCTTTGTACAACTTGCTACTTAGAGGGTGGTATCACTGCATAGAAAGTGGTAGACAGTGCCTTTTTCTGCTGCTGACCTTTACTTTCTCTTCTGTTCTCCTTCCCCTGACACTGCTAGGTGATGTTACTTTCCATGGTGATGTGAGGCAGCTCACAGCTTCTTGCAAACACCTTGTTGTGCCTTAACCCTGCAGGTGGCTCAGCACCACAGTTATTTGCTCATTCCCCTCTTCCCAGTGGGACCAGGGAAAGAATCATGAAGGAAGGTAGAACTCATGGGTTGAGATAAAACTATTTACTAAGATAGAGGAAAAGGATAATAATTATGACTATATCTCTATGAGCATAAATGTATATGAAAAGTGGTGCACAAGTTATTGCTCACCAT
Organism: Gallus gallus; assembly: GCF_016699485.2. Classification (NCBI taxonomy): domain Eukaryota; kingdom Metazoa; phylum Chordata; class Aves; order Galliformes; family Phasianidae; genus Gallus; species Gallus gallus. The sequence goes on along the minus strand of NC_052540.1, from coordinate 2,787,084 downwards.
CCCCCAAATGATGCCTGGCTATCCTCTGAGCAACAGCAGAGAGTAAGATGAACTCTCATCCCCTTCACAACTCCTTCCACTTGATGTCACATGGCATGGAATATCCCTTTGGCCAGTTTAAGTCAGCTGTCATAATTCTGTTCCCTCCCAGCTCCTTGGGCCCTTCACTGAGAATGGCTTGGCTCTGTGCTACACAGCTTAGTGGGAACCAAAAACACTGGCGTGTTATCAACTTTGTTTTTCTCTTAGAACCAAAAGCATAACATCATACCAGACACTGAAGAAAAATCTATCCCAGCTGAAACTAAAACACATCTATATGCAGGGAGAGTTGGAATTCTACAGGCTGTGCACAGTCTTAACATTCGTGGTCAAGGCCAGATGTAAAATGATGTTTTACATCAACCTGAGAACAGTGCAAAAGTTATAGTAAGGCTGAATTAAACTGTAGAAATGTCTCTGTGTCTTCACTTGAAAATATCTGCAAGATAAAGATGAGAGGAAAGGCAAACTGTTCAGAATCTGCCTGTACTGTGAAAGATGCTCATTCTGCCCATATCATTAGAAACCAGTTGGAATCCATGGAAGGTAAAAGAGAAAAAAAGTCAGTGGAGGCCTTAAGTTGTTGTATGTACTCTTTTTCAGTACATGAGCTTCAGCAAAGCCAGATATAAGGGGAAAAGGCCTATGTTAATAGAGGTGTTGAAGGTGTTTTTCTCCACAGCACTCTTTAACTGCTGTTTTTTTTTCAGGATGAGAGGGTCTTTTGGGAAGAATAATACACCCAAAATAGTTAGGATCTCCAGTCAAGGAGCTTCTTAAGGGGAAGTGGGAAGATGGTCCACATTTGCCTCTGTGTCCATGTCTTATCTGCAAGCAAAGGCTTGGCTGGTTAGAAGAGTGCTGTTGGGAGACTCCCTTACACATGGACACAGCTTGCTTTGGGGTAATGGTCTGCACTAAGTGCTCCATTTGCTAGGAGGAGGACCAATGTATATTTTTTTTGGTGTTTGTTCAAAGAAATAATGAAGATTGTTATCCCTTAGGCCCTGCAATACCAGTGTAACTTCTGTGAGTCATGTATGGGATTTTCAGCTATGTGCATGTAAGATAGTTCTCATACAATGTAGAGAAAATACAACAATAAATGAGTTGTCTTGCATTATCAGCCAGAGTGCTCCAGTTAGATGATTATTTTTCATAAAAGGAAATACTGCACTTCTGACGAATCTACTAAGTCAAAGCAGCAATGCTTTAGCAACCAGCATATTGGTAAAACAACAAGGTTGCCCACAAGTGTTTCTCAGCCCAATATGGAATACCTTTTCTCCAAACATTTAGTTTGAAATGACTGCTTCCCATACCCACTACACTATGAAAGCTCTCGGTAGCCCCTTGAAAACATCTCCCCAAGCACCACTTAATGAGCTATAAAAATGTTTTTTATTTATCAAATCCCAGCAATGTAACCACAGCCTGAACAATGCAACCAACTCCCTTCTCCCCAGAGGCCCCCCCGTGGCTTTGTTTATATTGAACATAGGAAGAATGTTTTTAAAACAGAACTCTTCACCCTCTGCTCTCTCAGGGCTGTATCTTCCCTCTTTTCTTCGCGTGGTCAAATAGCTGCATGTGGGGCTCTGTCACATTAGAGAGAGCAGTCAGCAACCCAAGGCTGCTGATCAGTACAGGGTCTGCCGCGTGATTGCTGCCATGATCTTTAGTTTTTGGTAACCCTTATTAATGAGGAACATTAGTGAGAGAGATTTACATTACAGCTGTATTTTTTGCTGTGCCAGGTACTACAGCAGTGAGAGAAGAGTGCAGACATTTCTGAATTACTGAAATCACTGTAGATTTTAGTGCTCAGTTCTTATCCCAGTTGCACCGGTGGCAATTAAGAGTGGCTGCACTGAAGTGAGCCACTCTTTCAAGAGACTGAAGTCTCTGCTGATGAAAAGTGAGTCACTTGGTATATGTAGTGGTGCCTGGCTGTCCATGTCTCTCACTGTTGCCATGTACAGTTGTCAGGAAATGAATGCAATGCAGTACAGAAAATGCACTGTTATACCTTTCATTTCTTCTTTCTCTGCCTTAATATTGATATTTATGCCTTAGCTGTCTTTATAAACTATTTTGAAACCGTGGTGCTCTTGAATAAATGTGCAAATGCACCATCAGATTTCAGATGTTGAAAGTTGTGTCACTGATGCAAAATAAATGTCAGATTCAAATATCCCTTTTTTTTCCTAAAGTTTTAAGTAACTTTCTAGTTCATACTAAAATTCAAGATGCTCTTCTGCTTTGCAGCTTCTCTTGAAACAAAGGGGCCAAATTGAACTGTGCTTGTGATCACTGTATTGAGTTACTTGAAAATAAATTATTTTTTAAATGAAGCAATAATTTTGAGGAGGCTTGCATTATTTTTGTTAAAGACTATCCTAGGGGAAAAATAACATTGTTATGATGGAAAGAGTTCAATTCTTAGTGGTGTATGAAATTATTAAGTTTGAAACAACTTCTCAGCATAGCCTTCCTTTGGAAGTCAGTCTCATTTCTGTGCCAGGGAAGATCATGGAACAGACCCTCCTGGAAGCTAAGCTAAGGTCCATGGAAGAGAGGGAGTTGGTATGGGATAACTAGCATGACTTCACCAGGGCTAGGTCCTGCTTGACTAAACTTGTTGCTTTATATGATGGTGTAATTGTGTCGGTGGAAAAGGAAGGGCCACTGATGTCATCTATCTAGACATCTATCTTAGTAGAGCCTTTGACACGTTGCCCCATAACATCCTTCTCTCCAAATTGGGAAGATATGGATTTGATGGGTAGGCTGTTCAAACAGTGAGGAACTGGTAACAAGATCATACTCAGAAAATGGTGGTCACTGCCTCAATGCCTGGTTGGAGATCAGTGATGAATGGTGTCCCTCAGGGGTCAGTACTGAGAACTCTAACATCTTCATCAATAACATTAACTGGGGGATCGATTACATCCTCAGCAAATTTGTGGATGATACCAGGATATGTGGTGTGGTTGACACACCTGAGGAATGAGATGCCATTCAGAGAGACCTAGACAAGCTGAGTAGTGGACCCAGGAGAACCTCATGAGGTTCAACAAATCCAAGTGCAAGGTCTTGCATCTGAGTATTGACAGTCCCCACTGTCAGTAAGGGTGGAGCACAGCCCTGCTGGAAAGGATTTGGAGCCAGCAATGTGCCCTGGCAGCCTACAAAGCCAACCGTATCCTGGGCTGCACCAAAGGAAGCATGGCCAGCAGGTCAGGGAGGTGATCCTGCCCTTGTGCTCTGTGCTGATGAAGCACTGCTTCCAAGTGTGGTGTCCTCAGTACAGGAGAGGCACAGACCTGTTGGTGCACATCTGGAGGAGGGCCATAAAAATGATCCCAGGGATGGAACATGTCTCCTTATGAGAAGAAGCTGAGCTGGGCTGGTGCAGCATGGAGAAAAGAAGGCTGTGAGGTGGACCTGACAGCAACATTTCAGTATCTGAAAGGGGCTTTGAGAATGAAGGGGACAGACTCTTTAGCAGGATCTGTGGTGACAGGACAAGGAAAAATGTTCTCAAACTGACGAAGGGGAGATTTAGATTGGATATAAGGTGGAAGATTTTTACAATAAGGATGGTGAGGCACTAGCACAGGTTGCCCAGAGATGTGGTGAATGCCCCAACCGTAGAGACATTCAAGGCAGGATGGGACTCTGAGCACCTGATGGAGCTGTAGGTATCCCTATTCGTTGCAGGGGAAGTTGGACTAGATGGCCTTTAAGCGTCCCAGTTCAAACAATTCTGTGATTCTTTGTTTGCAGTTGCTCACTCATTTCTTGATTTTGTTTTTATAGTGAGCAGCTGCATCTGAACTGCTACATTTCTAATTGGATAAGTTTAAAACTAAACTCTACCACAGCTATGTGTTTCCTAGAGCTAGGAAAATCTGTCATCCAGGGCCTGATGCAGCTCTCAGCAGGATGTGTAAGCACCCAGCTGAGAGAATCTAGGAGAGAAAACAACTTTGTGTGTGGAATTTGGCTTGTCTTGGGGAAAAGGCACAAAGGGAAAGGAGGAAAGCAATAGCGAGTCAAAGAGTAACACAAAAAGGATTGAGGATTGTGTTTCTTCTTTCCATACTTTATGAATAAGAGTTTAAGAAACCCTGCGTTTAACGTACATTGTGGGTCTGGGTTGAGCTACAACTTGTCTGAGATTTTCTTCTCCCAGACGTGATGTAGTCTCCCTTTACTTCAATTTTCTTTCAGTAGGACAGAGGTGATAACCCAGCCGTTCTCTCAACTTTAGATCTATGTTGCCACCTAATCCATTTCAGGCAAAATGCTCCAAGTAAGGAAGAAATATTTCTGTGTGAACAACCTCAGATGATGTAGGTGAGTTGGGCGGCAAGTATCAGGCTGCTGGAAGCATCATGCACTTACCTGTCCCCTCTTGTTGGCTTACTTTGTTCAGTTGCTTCCAGTCTCACAATGCTAAAGGACTTAGCTGGTGCTGACGTTGAGCAATAAGGGATTTTCTTCTATCTCAGAAGTGTCTTTAAGATGTGTGCTTTTCCATGTCATGTGGATAAACACGCAGTGTGCATGTTAACCCATAAACTTCATCCACCAATTCATGCTGTTTTTCAAGAACACTAAATGTAAGTTGTGATTCCTTGTTCAGAGGACATTTTTCTCTGAACAAAGAGATATCATCTTCCATAAAGGGTTGAATTAGGAGCTCTGTGGCAAGGTAGAGATGAGGTGGGTTTTTTCCTCTTTCTGTGCCTCACTATTTGTTAATATTTCTCCAGTGTGTTTCACTAATTTAGATTACTCATGCTGTCTGCTGTGAACTCTGCCAACACAATCAAAGTCTGTTTTCATTCTAGCACCTTCGCTATGGAAAGGGGCTGTAATGTGACCACTAAGTCATGCTGAGCACTCTGTGGTGCCTCACTTGTGGCTGTGCCTCCTTCTACCCAGCCGTATGTCTGCACCTGAGCGCAAACTATGAGCTGTTGGCTTTTCACCACTTGTGTTGCTGAGCTCTGTATGATGGGCTAGTTTCTCAGGGAACAAATAAACATTAAAAGCTGACTTCTGATCTGTTTCAGAAGTCTAATGGTGACTTTCTTTATGTGAATTCAGTGCAACTCCCAAACAATATCATTAATTCTTGGGTGAAAGAAAGGGAAAGGCTAATTCCCAGTCACTTATACTAGCACAGGGTGCAGCCACAGTTTATTAATAACGCATTTATCTTACTTTGGACAAGTATGAATAATTACATGTGGTACAAGGTGAGGCTGTCAAATATGTGCTGAGATAACTGATAACAAAACTTAGCTATATAAAGCTTAACTTATATAAAGCCTCATAGATTTCATTGATGCCAGTTCAGAAGTTCATAACTTGGGTGGCTGGGAAAGATGGGGTGTTTTAAGACTGTGGTGACGGCAGACTGAGGCTCCACTTGGCTTAGATCACTCCCTGACATCTGTAGCTCTTTCAAAGCCCAACTCCCTTCAGCATCCCACAGCTAGGCCAGTTTTTCAGCCAGCAGAAAGTTAACATACTCTTAAAGCCAATGGAGCTGCGATCCATTGCGATATTCCAGTTCAGCAAGTGACACCATTTTTCCTCCAAAGTCCATAAATCCTTTCTCACCCTCATCCCGATTTTCTCCTGTTGTTTAATATATACTCTCCTCACTTAAGGTCAATCCTAGTCTTCTCTAGTGCTTCAAGGAAAAAAATCTTTGGCAGACCTAGCTGACAGCTCTTTCTTCTGCCACTTACTTGTGTTGGATATACAAGGGGATTGTATGGGAGGAGAAATGGGCAGCTCAGCACCTATACGTAGTTAGAAGTAGACTCCGTTTATGTGAAGGGGATGGAGGAGGGATGGTGTGTTTCAGGGAATAGTGTCCTCCGGGAGCGTAGCAAACTGAAGAGAGAATCTGCCCTGCATCTTTGTCTCCATTTTTTTTCTGAAAATTTCCCTCAGCACTGCCATCCTTCATTAAGTACTGGTGAGTGATGTGTAACAGGCACATTTGCTGCACCTAAGTGCATTGTACTACAGCACCACCACAGTGTCTCATACAGACACCTCTTTTCCTTCCCTGTGCTCTAAACTCTGAGAAGAATTTTGTTGCTCATAGATAAATTATTTGAGATTTTATGCTGAAAGCTGTCGGGTCAGAGAGCTCTTGCAGTAGATGTAGAAGAGCTAAAAAATCTATTTTCATAAAAAGCCATGTTTTATGTGGTGTTAGAGGTCGGTTCTGTCCCAGGTAACAGCGGTAGGATAAGAAATAATGGCCTCAAGTTGAAGCAGGGACAGTTCAGACTGAATATTAGAGAATTTTTATTCTCAGGAAGAGTGGTGAGGTATTTTAACAGGCTGCCCGGGGAGGTGGTGGAGTCACAGCCCCTGAAGGTGTTGAGGAGACATGTAGATATGGTATGGAGGAACGTGGGTTAGTGGGTAATGGTGTTTATATGTGGACGGTTGGAGTGGGTGATCTTAGTGGTCTTCTCAAACCTTAATGATTCTATAGTTCCATATGTAGGCACGTGGCATTGTGCATTCTTGATAATTGTAGTGATTTACTTCCCTTTTCTTCACCCAAAAGGTTCCTGGCATCAGAACCCCCTGCATACACAGTGATAATCCTGTGGGTTACTGAATTTCTTTTTTTATGAAATCCTCATCGATTGGTAAATACAGCTTCTCTCATTTCAGTCAATTTTCCAGGACTGAAAAGTGCTAAGAATGTTTGTTTATATGCCAGTGCAGCTTTGTCTGTGAAGGTGTTGTCCCTGCTGCTGGAATAAATCAGATACTTGGGTTTCTTGCAGTATTCCTGAACTTGGCTTGAAGACACCAAAATCATTAATCAAATATATCAGAGGGATGGAAATTCTAGCACAGCCTCACTGTTACTAAATATTTGAAAGAAATGTGCTTTTGAGTATCAGCAGAGCTAGCCAGGTGTGTACAAGGATCCAAGACTGATGTTTTCTGCCTCACTCTGCTGCTCAATGTCATTATAAAAAAAGCTTTTTTTATGTATTTCTTTTTGATTTGGGCTGTGTGTCCTACAGAAACAACGTATTGGTAATATGTGCTTTTGTCTGCTCACTCCCAATTTTTCATTTCTTGAACAATTTCAGTCAAAGCTAAGCCAGTCACAACCAAATTGATGGAAGAGGTCTGAGTAACACTGACTGCAAATTCTGTAAGCAGAGGAAAATGGTGTTAATATTTCTGTGTATTGAGGGTGAGTTCGGCTTCATTACACATTAAAAAATCTGCAAGGGAAAGGCATCATGCATTCTGTCGATCACAGGACTACATGTTCCCAAAGCAGGAACACAGTCCAAATTATTTTTGAGTTCATAACTGTCATGAGAGGCAACACATGGCAAAAATTGACAGTAGGGGTCTGGATTGCACCTTCTGGACTCCTGAAAACTCTGATGTGTGCTGAGAATGTGGTATTTGCTTTACAGCTCATGGGAAGGTTGAGAGGAGCGTGAGCAGCCCTGAAGTTCCTCTGTGCCCTGTCCAACTTGGAGAAGTTGGGGAGGTGCGTGGCAGTGAGGGCAATAATTTTGCATGCTAGACCCTTCAAGGGGTAGACTTCTCTCTCCCTCGGAGGAGATGAACAGATTTATTTCTCCAAATCAAGAGCACCCCAGTGGAAGGTGAAACTCTTTAGAGTTGCCATGTAGTTGAGCCGATGTACTTCACTGAGTACTTCAGGGAGGCCTCCTTTGTGCTGAGTCTGATGGTGCTCCAGGCACCAGAACTGTAGAGATAAAGGCAGTACACATGTTCACTGTTTATACGCTGTATGGCAGTAATATACCCCAACATCTCTTGCAGGTATTTGAATCTGCATATAGTGACCTGAGGTACCTGGCTTTCGTATTTGGAAAAATTAGTTGTGTGTATGAGTATGAGGCTCTTGGGTCTTCATATTCACTCCCTTGGAATGTCTGTATAGGCAGTTGACAGACTCACTATGGGAAAGGAGCCTCATCCTAGTTTGTTATTTACTTACTTTTTTCCCGTGCTAGTGCACCATAATCAAACTTTAAAATTTTTAAAATTCTTCTATGTACTGCACAAAGAAAAGGTGCTTGGTGAAAGCAGCACACTTTGAGGTTCAACAATATTTTGTGATAAGAAGAAAAGAACTTAAGGGCTTTTTGTTTGCTTGTTTGTTTTTGATACAGATATTTAAAGACTGTTGCTAAGAATTGAGCTTTAAGCATTACTGCTGGTTTTGGAAATTCTGCCCTAAGTTGTTGAAATAGAGGAAACAGTATAAGAGAGGTTTATATGAAAAATTCACATGCGGGCTCAATTCTTTGATTTTGATTAAACTATCAAAATAAAATTTTGCTTACTGTTGACCACTTGCATGAGAGACCACTTTCAGTTGTCAATCCTTTGGAATTCATTACCTAATAAATATATTTTTAGAGGACATTACTTTGGAAAAAGTGAACTCCTGACACTAAGGGACTCTCAGTTTCTCTCCAGTTCTGCAGAGTCCAGACATCAACATTTGCACTGTATTTATTGCCCACCACTTTCAAGCCTAACCCAGAACATGTTGTCACTTCATATTTTCTGTGAGGAAGGAGGAGAGGAGTCATTTGGACTCTGACTTCAGCCAGCAGCGAAACTGTAAGATTTGTTTTTTTTTTTTTACAGTTCTTTACATTGGATGTAGTACATTGTGTAATGCAATAAGAATCCAAAATCTGCTTTGTTCACCAGCACGAAGCTCTTTTGATTTTGTTCATGTTTAAAGAGCAGAACAGAGTTTAGCCCAGCACTAGAGATTTCCTTTTTTTCCAATGGGAAGAGTCACCAGAAGATGGTATGGAATTACTGCTTAATGTTCCCATGTACTTAATTACTTGTTTCCTGAGAATTCAATCAGGTGATAATGCCAGGTTGAATTACACATCTGACCATCTAAGCTGGCCCCTTCTCCTCCTATTCCTGCTTTGCATTTTCTTTTTGTTTTGAAATCCTAAAACTGTACGGTCACTTTTTCATGCTTAAGGAGCCCAGTTTTATACTTTTCACAACCAGCTTCGGTCTTGAACCAGCACTCCCTGTTTATAAATTACAACCCATCATATAACTGTGGCAGAAGCCAAGATGCAGGGTGGCTGTTTCCTTGTTTCTGGAACAAGACAACTTTTGACTCACCAGGGATCTCCCATGTAGCTTTTAATTTTTCAGCTTCATTCATTCTGACTGGATTTTGACCAGAGCTGAGCAAACATTTTTGAGGCACACAAGCAATTCTCAAAATGTAATCAAGATTCATATATTTCAAGGTTTGAATTTTTTTTATGTATCACACCCAGAGGAATTCATTTTTCCCCAGAAAAGATATTTCCCTTTTAATAAGAGTACGAGTTTTCTAGATTAGTTTTCAAGCTGCATGGATCACATCAGAGTAAAGGCAGCACTATTGTTTGGCTTCTGGGGTGCCCTTGTAGAAATTCTGTTTTACACCATTAAAAGGCACCTTCTGCCAAACATTGTTTTTTAAAGATGTAGAAATGAAGTAAAAAGTCAGGGATCATGGGACAGCTATTGAATCCAAGAGTTTTATTGGCTATAAATATGTGTAGCTATGGGGTGAGACAAGTTTTCCAATTTTCCTTTTACCAGCAAGTAGATACATGGAGGTCTTACTAAATCACTGTCTTCAAGAAGGATTAACTGTATAAAAAATATTTTGCATGTCCTAGCATAATGAGTAACTAGTAAGAGAGAGCCTGTAGGTATTACTTGGTGTACCTAATTTTGTGGGTCAAACCCTGAGAATGCCACTCAACTTTACTCAGGTCCATGATAAAATAACTTATTTGCTCCCTCAAAATGAGAAACTTAGGAAAATTTAGTGTAGTAGTTCACAATGAGAGAATTGCTACCTCACAGAAACTCTTTGGTAAAGATGTTAAGTGATGTGGCACAGTTGCGCAGGTTTATTTTAAGAGAATTATTGAGAACCTTTCTTGCTTCATTTGAAAATTGACTGATTTTCCATGTCACTTGTCCCATTTTGGGAACATGAAATGGTAGAGTTCTTGATTCTCAGAGAATTTGGGGGTGGGGGGGGAGTAGGGGGATCACTGAAACTGCTACCTTGGACTTCTGGAGGGTGGACTTGGAACTGTTTAGGACACTTGCAGGGAGAATCCTTTGGGATTCAGTCCTGAAAGGTACAGGGGTCCAGGGAGGCCTGGAAACTCATCAAGAAGGAAGTCTTACAGGTGCAGGAGCAGGCTGCCCCCCTCTGCCATAAGATGAGCCAGAGCAGAGGAAGACCGATGTGGATGAACAGGGAACTTTTGTTTAGACTCCAAGAGAAAAAGAGAATCTCGCTCCTATGGAAGAAGGGATGGGCAACTCCCAGAGAGTACAAAGAAGTTCGAACATGCAGGGAGGAAATGAGAAAGGCAAGGGCCCAGGTTGAACTCAATTTGGCCACAAGGTAAAAGAGAACAAGAAATTTTTAATAAAAGTATTAAAAGTAAGAGGGGGGCAAAGAGAAAATCCATCCATTTCTGGATGCTGCAGGGAACATAACTATTAAGGAAAAGCCAGAGGTTCTCAACACCTTCTTTACATCTGTCCTAAAAAGTCAGACCAATTATCCTCGGTAGACAAGGGAAAGGCTGTTGACATAGTTTACCTAGACTTCAGCAAAGCCTCTGACACTTTGTCCCACAGAATTCTCCTCGGGAAGCTGGCAGCCCACAGCTTGGACAGGTACATGCTTGGCTGGGTAAAGAGTTGGTTGGAGGGCTGGACCCAGAGTGTTGGTAAATGGAGTTCCATCCAGTTAGCAGCCAGTCATGAGTGTTGTTCCCCAGGGGTCAGTACTGGGGCCAGTCCTGTCCAATATCTTTATTGGTGGCCTGAATGAGGGTACTGAGTTCACCCTCAGTAAATTTGCAGATGACAGCCAGTTGGGAGGAAGTGTCAATCTGCCTGGGGATAGCAAGGCCCTACAGAAGGATGTGGACAGGCTGGATAGCTGGTCTGGGATCTGTGGGATGAAAGCGCATGCCGAAGCACATGCCAGGTCATGCGCTTTGGCCACAAAAACCCCAGGCAATGCTACAGGCTTGGGATAGAGCGGCTGGAAGAATGTGCAGAAGAAATAGCACACACATGGGGGTGTTGGTCTACACATGGCTGAACATGTGTCAGCAGTGTGCACAGGTGATGAAGGCTAATCACATCCTGACTTGTATTAGATATAGTGCTGCCAGCTTGAGCAAAGAAGTGATTGTTGCTCTGTACTCAGTACTGGTTAGGCCATACCTTGAGTACTGTGTCCAGTTTTGAGTCCTTATTTGTAAGAGAGGTCTGGAGCACAAGTCTTATGAGGAGCAGCTGAGAGAACAGTGGTTGTTTAGTGTGGAGAAGAGGAGGCTTAGGGGAGTCTTTATCCTTCTCTACAATTAACCTGAAAGGAGGTTGTGGTGAGGTGGGCATTGGCCTCTTCTCCTATGTGATATGATGGGAGGGAATGGCATCAAGTTGCACAAGAGGAGATTCAGTTTGGACATTAGGAACAATTTTTTTTCTCAGAAACAGTGACAGTGCTTTAGCACAGGCTGCCCAGGCAGGTGTTGGGTCACTGTCCCTGGAGGCGTTCATACTAAGGAATGTAATTTAGTAGGTAGTGTTGGGTGGCAGGTGAACAGTTGGACTGGGTGATCTTGGAGGTCTTTTGCACCCTTGGTGGTTCTGATTCCACTGCTCATCCTTAGAATGCAAACCAAATTTTTGCAGAAGTAGTCAGGAGATGTCCCCTAACTGGCATTTCTGTCTGTGATAACCTATGGAGAAAGCATTCAATTTAACATTTTTGATTGAGACATCTGTTTTTTTTTTTTTGTATCTACTGTAACCGATTCTTTTGCCTAACCACATCTGGTCCAAGCAACATCCATGGCTACAGCAATCTCATTCTAATTCTAAGATTTGTAGAACTGTGCTTATTTATGAGCAGAGAAAAGAATGCTCAAAATGCCTTTACTCACATTTCTGTGGAATGGCTTTTGCATAGGTTACCTCGAAAGATACTCAGATATCGTTTGCCAGAAATTGGCTTTTAATGTGAGCCAGACTCATTCTTTGGCATCCTGCTTTAATTACAGATTCAGCCTGACATTTGTTCTGTCCTTGTTGGAGAATTCGTTTTTGAAGATAGCAGAAAAAACTCTGAAAGATTTAATGACTTACTAAAGAGGTGTTCATTTAGACTGGGAAACTTGGCTGCAAGTGATCCCACATGGCTGAGGGTATTTCACTCAATTTCTTTCACAGATTCCAGAAAATATCACTGATGTTTGATACTGTGTCAGACTACCTCAATGACAAGCAGATATTAATGTGTTTTCCCCTGAAACAAGCTGTCATGAATAACTGGACTGCAGTTTGTTTCCCGCTCCCTCTGATACTCAGTCTTTAGATTACGGCATTGTGTGGATGCTGACCTATAACTTCTATGAATGCAATATTACACAACTGGCAGGCAGCCAAGTCATAATGCAATGAATGTATTTCCTCATAAATAATATTAATATTTTGAAATACTACCACCTTCTGGCAGCTAGGGAAGAAAATATTCAGACCATTTCTTGATGAAAGACCATTACAGTGTATCATACTAAGAGAAGGAACTCTTTCTTAAGTTACCTCTGAATTTTGTTTTCACTGTGTTTTCTTTGCAGTATCTTCACTTACAAAGAATTATTGGTACAGATTTCCAATGTGTTCCTGTCAGGAAAAGTGCCATGTGCTACTTCTACTTCATTTTCCAGCTTAGTCATTTGTTTTAACAGGTGCCTTCAGTCTTCCAGCTACTAGTGTAGTTGGGAAGAGGTACCCTTTCCATGCCCCATTTCCCACTGTTCATTCCACATGCAGCTTGGGAAACAAACAGGAGGAGTTGGAAGCCACCATGTTACTAGAAAACCACAATGTAATTGCAAACACTAAAACCTGGTGGAATGATTCCCATGACTGGCATGTGGCTATTGATGGCTGCAAGCTGTTCAGAATGGACAGTTGAGGAAGGAGGGGAGGAGGCATTGCCTCTACATCAGGGAAGGAATAGAGCATAGAGAGCTGTCCCTGAAAAAAGGCCATGAGCAAGTCTTGATGATATTTGAAGAGTCATAGCAATCAGGTGAAGTTCCTGGTGAGTGGAAAAGTCAGTGTTACGCCTATTTTTAAGAAGCGTAGAAAGGATGACTCAGGGAGCTACCAACCTGTCAGCCTCGCCTCTGTGCCAGGGAGGATCATGGAACAGATCCTCCTGGAAGCAACGCTAAGGCACTTGGAAAACAGGGACATGATATGGGAGAACTGGCATTGCTTCATCAATGGCAGATCCTGCCTGACCAAACTTGTGGCCTGTTATGATAATGTATCTGTGTCAGCAGACAAGGGAAGAGCCACTGCTGTCACCTTACTGAAGTCCACTTCATTAAAGCCTTTGACGTGATCCCCCACAACATCTTTCTCTCCACATTGGAAAGACGTGAACTTGATGGGTGGACTATTCAGTGGACAAGGAACTGGTTGCAAGATTGTACCCAGAGAGTGGTGGTCAGTGTCTCCATGTCCAGATGGAGATCAGTGATGAGTAATGTCCCTCAAGAGTCAGGACTGGGACTGGTACTCTTGCGACATCTTTCTCAATGACATTGGCTGTGGGATCTGTTACATTCTCAGCATATTTGCAGAAAACAAGAAGCTCTGTGGTGTGGTTGACACACCCGAGGGATGGAATGCCATCCACAAAGATGTAGGTAGGCTGAGCAGTTGGCCCAGGAGAACCTCATGAGGTTCAGCAAATCCAAGTGTGAGGTCTTGCACCTGGATCATGGCAATCCCCACTATCAGTACAAGCTGGGAGATGTAAGGATAGAGCACACCCACCAAAAAGGAGTTGGGGGGTACTCATGGATGGTGAGCTGGACATGAGTCAGTAATGTGCCAACTGCATCCTGGGCTGCATCCAAAGAAGCATTCAGCAGGTCAGGGAGGAGATCCCGCCCCTTTACTCTGCTGTGGGACCTCAGCAGGAGCACTGCATCCAGATGTGGAGTCCTCAGTACAGGAGAGACATGAGCCTGTTGGAGTTGGACTGTTGACCTTGGAAGGGACCCTTCCAACTCAAACGACTCTGTGATTGTTATAGAAATTTTAGAAATATGAGGTGATTCCAAGCGTTAACAGTATAACATGTTGTTGATTCACCTTTGGAGCTAATACTGTAGGAATCTATTAGTATACATCCAGATAGCTTAGTTGAAATGTATTCCCAGCATTCATTTGACTACAGAGACTGTGTCAAGGATGTTGCATTTATTTACAGCAAAGAAAAAAATGTAGCAGAGTTCTCCTCATGCACAGGCTGGATTCCCAAACAGCTGCTTTCTTCTCTAGGCGTAAAAGAGTGTAAAAATAAATAAATAGTCTTTAGTGTTAAAGAGACTTTTGGGCAGATGGAGCTGTTGCTCTCTTCTTCCCATAAGAGCCCATAGCCAAGCCCTTGGAGCAGTGGTGGCAGAGTTCAAGTTTCCTTCAGTGGGAGACAGTGGAAGAGTTTGTCTTTTCCTTGGTTCTTCATTTCAGTCTGAAATATAAAGTTCTTGGATTACAAAGCCTTGGAAAAGAGAAATGTTTCTGTGTCTCAGGTTTCTGATCCTGTGATCAGAGAGAAGTGTACTTAGTGGCTGCACAGGAAAAATTGAAAGCATGCGGGAAAAATCCTTGTTTCACAGAAGTAAACAGATGATGTAGACTTGTTTATGTTAATTTTTTTTCTCACCCATAGAGCTATATAAAAACAGATCTTCATTTTTTCACCAAGCATCTCTCTGAATTTTAACCAAGTTGCTGTGAGATTGATTGTTGTTTATGCTAAGCAACAGGGCAGACAAAGCAAAACATTTTATTTGTAGAATTTATAGGGCTCTATAAAGCTCAAAGACATTGCGAAGCTGGATAAGTCTTTGTTGGACTTTGTAAGAAAGTTCTTGAAATGAAGGGGTTGCCATGTTACATGGCTATGGTGAAACTGAGCATGGAATTCAGGTATCCTGCCCATGATCTGCCTGCAATTGCTGTCACTGCACTATAATCTGATAGCACAGTAGTTTGGGTGCTTGGAATATTATTTCATTTTACTAAATTGTGAATATTTGCAGGCAATGTCTACCAAAGCTATATATTAAACAGTGTGTCATTTAAAAAGATACTGCAGCACTACAACAGTAGTTGAAAAGAAGCTTGTGTGCATCCTGAAACATTGCTGCTTAGTGAATAGCAGTTTTCTGCATTTTAACAGCATTGTGTTCATTATGTGAAAATAGACACAGTAGTGTCACTACCAGCTTAAAAATGCTTGGATATTTGCATTAGCTTTCAATGCTGCTTAAGTACAAAGATGTGTAATATTTTCTCACAAGGAGACTGAATAATGACATTCCAAAGTTGTGAATATGCTGACTCTGAAAGGCACAGGTCCCTATATGGGTAATTAACAACTAAAGAAAAAAGGCATACTCTAGGAAACTAATTATCTTTCTTCCTATCTGACAATGATTAATTTATAGTCGAACAGATGCTACATAACATTAAACTGCAATAAATTCTATCTGATAATTCTTATGCTGATAAGCCAGCAAGTGAAGGAGACAAATAGTCTAACAAAAGAGAAATTCAGTCTCCTTTGAAACCTAGAGGATATGAATTTTGTGAGTCACACATGAAATAAGCTGAGACTTGGTGTGAGAAGTAGCTCCAAAGTATGGATCTTTGAACAAACTTAACTACCTAGTCAGAGAAATGGCTAACTGCAGTCCTGTGTAGTGAGACCTGCTCACCTTTCAGAACTCTGTCGTGAATTTTCTGTGTGCAGATGCAGCAGTCATGCCAACAGGACCAACTGTGCCCTGTAGATCTCCATATCTGAGAACAATACAGTCTTAACTTTACATGTCCAGAAGGAGAGGAATGTATCTTTTCCCCATTTTACAGTTCCTGTTTTTTCTCTTTTTTCTAGTGGAAGAGATAGTAGAAAACCCCTTGATTTGGATTTGTATCCATAATACTTTCTTACGCAGGTCTGTGTCTCAAAATGTGTTTTTTACAGAGAGAGTGCTGGCACAGGCTGCCCAGAGAGGCTGTGGTTGCTCCCTCTCTGGAGGTGATTAAGGCCAGGATTGGGCAATCTGATCTGATTAAGGCCTTGGGCAATCTGATCTAGTGCTTCATCTAGTGGTGGGCAGCTCTGTCCTCAGCAGGGGGTTGGAACTAGAGGACTTTGAGGTCCCTTCCAAGCCAAGACGTTTTATGATTCCGTGATTCACAAAATAATACAGGTTTTAGCCTTTGGTTGTCTTTTGGGGAAATGTTCTGGGAAAGAATATTTATAATGTCCCACTAATTCTACCCACTTACAGACTAAGGAGAGTAAAGGAGTAAGTAGAACATTCTGTGAGAAGGGGCATCTGTGGGTCCATCGTCATCAGTGAGTTATCAGAGATTTTAGGAGAAATTGGATTGGGAAGGGGAGAAATAAGGTAACGTTAAGTTCTTAGGTTGTGATCTGTTGTATTTATCCAACTATATCATGTCATCTGGATTGGTTGTTGGATTATGTCAGGGTAATGAGGCCGTGTGATACAGTGGAAAAGAGAAGGCTGTGGGGAGACCTCATTGCAGCCTTCCACTATTTCAAGACAGTACGTAAACATGAGGGAAGTCAACTTTTTACATGGGTAAATAGTGACAGGACAAGAGGGAATGGTTTTAAACTAAAGGAAGGGAGATATAGATTAGATGTTGGGGGAGATTTTTTTTACTGAGAGTGATGAAGTGCTGGCACAGGCTGGCCAGAGAGGTTGTGCATCCCTGGAGGTGTTTAAGGGCTGGTTGGATGGAGCCCTGGGCAATGTGATCTAGTAGTTGGTCTAGCAGCTGGCAGTTGGAAGTTGATGATCTTTGAGGTCCCTTCCAACCCAAACCATTCTGTGATTCTATCATCACGTAAATTAAAGCATGCATTTCAACATTTCTGGAACTGCAGTTAACAAAGTGATTATCAGCAACCAGAGGAGGTTCTTCTGAACGGTTCTTTGGTAGTTGTTGCTGTACAGGTCTGGAAGGGCAGAGGCTGCATGTGCCTGTAGTGCAAAGTCCCACTCCTCTGGTCAGCAGAAGGGCAGTGTGAACAGGAAAGAATCTGTAGCTCCTCTGGGTGATAGTCACATTTAAGATGATACCAAATGCTACTTGCTGACTGCAGTAGGACTTTGTGTCAAGCTGAAGCTCCCTAATGATTGTTCTGCTCAGTTTCTTCTGCGTATAGCTGTGATACAGTTGAGAGACAAAGCTGTTTCATCTGCTTTGGGCTCGGACCCTGTTAGAAAGGGGGGCTACACATGTAACGGACTGAGAAGGGAGAATGGAAGAAATACAGCAGGAGATTATTTTTGATGAACTGTGCTTGGATAAATCCATTATAATACAGAATAATTTGACAGGCAATGTGTATGGCTCCTGGATTACTGTCTTAAACAGAACAAAGGTCCAGCATTTTGTGTACAGTCCCTCTGTTATGTACATCACTGGAACCAGTCATGTCCAACCCATGGCCCAGCCCCTGGCTCCTACAGCTGCCCGCTGCCCTGCACCATCATGGCAGTGGCTCTTCCCTGCCGAGCGGCGCAGCCCCAGGCACGCAGCCATTACAACCACCAAACACTGGTTTGCAGTTGGCACTGTCTGAGCTGAATTTGTAAGGAAATTGCATGGATTGTCAAAGAAAAGACATTCTCTGCAAAAAACACAGGCAAATATGTTGCGTATCAAGGAATGTTTTGTAAGACAAAATACTGGAACTGGAAAAATGTCACCTCAACAATTTTTTTTTTAAAGTTACAACTCAAATGGTCTGAATTATAAAAGCTAATTATGTGGCAGCAAACCTTATTGCAGAAAAATCTAAACCAGTTACTGATGGCAAGTTTATTAAGCCATGTATGGAAAGCATGGCAGATATAAGTTGTCCTGACTAACAAAAAAAACCAACAACAATACAAACAGATTTTTCTGAAATCAGTTTATCTCACCAGAGTATAGCCAGACAAACTGAAGAAATAGGAAAATGTATTAAAAGATGTTTGAGGAGTAAAGCTGGTAATTTCAAATTTTATGCTTGGGCTATAGATGAAAGTACTGATGCTACAAATGCGGCTTAACTTGCCATTTTCATTAGAAGTATTGATAACGGATAAAATGTCCCTGTAGAAATGGCTTCTTCAGTGCCATTAAAAGACCCAAATAAATCTCTTGATTTGTATGAAGCAGTAAAAATTACATTACAGGGATTCTCTTTAACCTTTGCCAACCTATCTGGTATATCAACTGATGATGTCTCAGCAATGAAAAGTAAAAAAAAGAGACTTATAAGATTAATACAAGACAATGCAGTTGCCACCAGCAACTCATGTTTGATGAAATATCGCTGCATCTAACATCAAGAAAATGTGCATGCAAAAGCTTTAAAAATGGATAATGTCATGCAAATTGTCATCAAATCTGTGAATTTTATAAAGCCCAAGTGATTGAATCATCACCAATTCCAGGAGTTCCTTGAAAGTGTGGATGCTAACTATGGGGACATCATTTACTTTTCTGAAGTAAAGTGGTTAAGTCAAGGTAGAATCCTGAGAAGATTTAATGATTTGCAAAATAAAATCAAGTCATTTATGGGATCATAAGGTAAATTTGTGCCAGAAAATGAAAAATGGCTCACAGATCTAGCATTTTTGGTTGATTCGACCACTAAGTTAAATGAATTCAGTATGCATCTTCAAGGTGAAAATCAACTTATCTGTGCCATGTTTCAAACCATAACACTGTTCAAAATGAAATGTAAATTGTGGCAGGCTCAATTTACAGCAAATAGCGTTAGGCATTTTGATACACTGGCTAAACACAGCCCAGCAAACAGCAAAAAATATGCAGCTTTTCTTTCTGTTTTGATAAAGGAAGTTGAGAATAGGTTTTTATCATAGAATCATAGAATGGCCTGGGTTGAAAAGGACCACAATGCTCATCCAGTTCCAACCCCCTGCTATGTGCAGGGTCACCAACCACCAGCCCAGGCTGCCCAGAGCCACATCCAGCCTGGCCTTGAATGCCTGCAGGGATGGGGCATCCACAGCCTCCTTGGGCAACCTGTTCAGTGCATCACCACCCTCTGGGTGAAAAACTTCCTCCTAATATCTAACCTAAACCTCCCTTATCCCAGTTTAAAACCATTCCCCCTTGTCCTATCACTGTCCACCCTTTGCTTAAAAAAAAAAAGACAATTTTTTGATTATTTTTGACTCCATTTTCAGTTGACATAAATACATTACCTGCAAATTTTCAAATGGAATGTATACTGTTGTAATCAGATACTGAACTCAAAAATTTGATTGTCTCTTTACCAAACCTTTATAAGCTCTAGTTTACCAGAGAGCAGTCACACAACCACGCCTTATCATCAACTTGTGGCAGTACATACATTTGTGAGCAACTGTTTTCAAGGATGAAGCACAGGGAGAGTAAAATTTCATCAGAAATGTCTAACGACTACATTGAGAATGCAATGAGGGTTCCCACCATCACCACTGAACCAGGGTGATGCATAAGTTTCATAAAAGCAAGGTCAAATATCTCCAATAGTTTTATGTTTTTGTTCCTCCTTTTTTTTTTTTCTGTTTTAATAAAAAATAGGAAGATTAAAAGAGGTTTTGTTACTTAATATATTTAGGTATTTTATATGTGGCCCAAGACAGTTCCACTTCCCTCAGTGCCCAAGCGAGCCAGAAGGTTGACATCCATGAATTAAACCACTGGAAACAAGGCTATGGCTCTAGGAAGGGGGCAGCTGGAGGAGGGGATTGTCACCCATGGGACATGTCTGGCAAAGAGAAAAGGAGACACAGGTCATTTACAGACAGCAACTCATGAAGGGGTTAGCTGTGAGATGGGGAAATCCAACGTGCCTTTAAACCACTCTGTATGTATTATTTTTTTTGTGTGTGTGTGTATAGTGGATTTATTAATTCAACTTCCAAGATTATATTTTAGAACTGTTTTTGAAGATCCCTTGTGAGGACCAGGAGGTCAGCAATGCAGTGGTTGTATGTGAATTATTTCCACCCACGGGTATTTGGGGTTTTCTGTCCTTTGTTAGGAATCTGAGTGAGCTCATTTTGGTTAGCAGTGGTTGTTGAGTTGCTATGAGAGCATTTAATGCCTTGGATATATTATGCTACATGCAGCATTCGTGTCCAAGGTCCAGAAAATTTAATGATATTATTGTGGGGCATTTAGTATGATGGTTTCTTCATAAATTTGCTGAGTTCAGCAGGACTGTGGGATATGTTTGAGAATTCAGGAGAAATTTTTCTCTACAGAAAAGCTCCTTTTAGAGTACCCTGGGATTGTTTTCTGAATGTTGTATAGGTTACAGTCTAAGAATCTTAAGTGTGCAGTGCAGTCAACATGCCTAAGGGATGGGAGGCCATCCACAGGAACCTAGACAGGCTGAGCAGTGTGCCCAGGAGAGCCTCATTATGTTCAGTAAAGCCAAGTGGAAGGTCTTGCACCTGGATTATGGCAACTTCCAGTATCAGTACAAGCTGGGAGATGTAAGGATAGAGCACAGCCCTGTAGGAAAGGACTTGGGGGTACTGGTGGATGGCATCTGGACACGAGCCAGCAATGTGCCCTCACAGTCCACAAAGCCAACCATATCCTGGGCTGCATCAAGAGAAGCATGGTCAGCAGATCCTGCCCCTCTGCTCTGCACTGTGAGGCCTCACCTGGAGCACTGCATCCAGATGTGGAGTCCTCAGTACAGGAGAGGCACAGACCTGTTGGCACACATCCAGAGGAGGGCCACAAAAATGATCCCAGGGATGGAACACCTCTGCTACGGGACAGGCTGAGAGAGCTGGGGCTGTGCAGCATGGAGAAGGGAAGGCTGCGGGGAGAGCTGAGAGTGGCCTGTCAGTACCTGAAGGGGAGCAACAGGAAAGAAGGGCACAGACTCTTTAGCTGGGTGAGCTGTGACAAGATTGGGGAAATGGTTTCAAAGTAAAGAAGGTAGATTTAGACTGGTTATGTGGAAGAAGTCTTTTACAGTAAGAATGGAGAGGCACTGGCACAGGTTGCCCAGAGGTGGTAGATGCCCTGTCCCTGGAGCCATTCAAGGTCAGGCTGGAGGGGGCTCTGAGAACCTGGTGGAGCTGTGGTGTCTCTGTTCATTGCAGGGGATGATCTCTCAGGGTCCCTTCCAACTCGAACGATTCTATGATTCTATTTGATTGTTTTTCCATTCTAAAACTAACCTAATTAACACTTTACAGAACACTATACAGATAAATCAGCCTGGAGAAGTGGGAGCAAGTGACAGTGTATTGTTGAGAGGAAAACTAAAATACAATTATAAAAATTCCTTACAAAGGCATTCACCCCTGACTGCCCCCTCCTTTTTTAATAAAACCTTGTCTCTGCCCCTGGGACAAAGAAGAAACTTTGTTCTTTTGATAGATTGCTTTTTAAGGTTCATCCATAGGTGTGATTACATTATTGAGCCTGTATACCAGTTGCTAGAAGTACTGTCACTGCCTGCAATTATCAACTAATACTGGGAAACCGACCTCCAGAGAAGCTCTTTAAAGGAACAAGAGCAATTTTGAGAAGGCTGGTGAAAATGGGTAAATCTAGGCAAAAGCTACTGTTTCGCCTCAGAAATTCTGAAGCATCTGGAGCACAGGCCTTATGAGGAGCGGCTGAAGGAGCTGGGATTGTTCAGTCTGGAGAAGAGGAGGCTCAGGGGAGACCTTATTGCTCTCTATAACTACCTGAAGGAAGGTTGTAGTGAGCTGGGGGTCAGCCTCTTCTCTCGTGTGACTAGTGATAGGAGTAGAGGGAATGGCTTCAAGCTGTGCCAGGGAAGGTTCAGGATGGATGTTAGGAAATACTACTTCTCTGAAAGAGTGGTCAGGCACTGGAATGGGCTGCCCAGAGAGGTGGTGGAGTCACCGAGCCTGGTGGTGTTCAAAGAGCGTTTGGATGTTGTGTTGAGGAACATGGTTTAGCGGGAACCATTGGTGAAGGGCGAATGGTTGGACTGGGTGATCCTGTGGGTCTTTTCCAACCTTAGCAATTCTATGATTAGTTCTTTGGTGAACTTGTTCCTTTTTTATCCATTGCTCCTCTGTTTGTTGTTTTCATTTATCTAGTTAGTCAGTTTGCAGTAAAGCTATTACTGAGCAGTAGGACACCAAGCAAAATGTGAGACCCCAGCAGGACACTGCTCCAGTGTGGTTGCTTACTTGTAGTTCAAAGCTACTAGGGTCTTGCTGTTTAAATTTGTTCTCTAATACAAAAAAAAAAAAAGAAAAAAAAAAGAAAAAAAAAAAGAAAAAAGTATCATAACTTCTGTTGGTAGGCTCCATAAGCTGAAGTTTGGTGTACAGTTGGTGCTATTTCCCTTTTCAGACTTGAAGGAATGCTGTGCGAGGAAAGGCAGCAGTATTTAGATGCATTAAAGGTATATATAAAAGAACGTGTTACAAAAAATGTCAAGATGCCGTATGCAATTATGGAGGTAAGCACACAGGCTGGGTTTGGAGAGCTGTAGTATCTGCCCATTTTTTGGGTAAATGTTACAGTTTTCAGTACTCTTCTCAAATCTCTGGCAGAAGTTCTTTGGTTTGTGCTGAGAATATACTTCAGCACTACTGGTAGCCATTCCTCCCAGCCAAGGGTTTGTAATCAGGTTTTGAAAAATGTAGTTTTTAAATAAGAATAATAAAAAGATTAAAAAAAAAAAAAGAGTGAGAAAAGAGTGGTGTCCTCCAGGGGTTGGTGCTGGGGCCAATACTCTTTAATATCTGCATCAGTGACATCGACAGTGGGATTGAGTGCACCCTCAGCAAGTTTGCTGATAACACCTAGCTGTGGGGTGCAAAGTGCCTGAGGGATGGAACGCCATCCAGAGGGACCTAGATAGGCTGAGCAGTGGGCCCAGGAAAACCTCATGAGGTTCAGCAAATCCAAATGCAAGGTCTTGCACCTGGGTTGAGGCAGTTCCCATTACCAGTACAAACTGGGGGATGAAAGGATTGAGCATAGTCCTGCTTCAGAAGACTGGGGGTACTGGTGGATGGCAGCTGGACGTGAGCTCAGGAAGGGTAGATTTAGGGTAGGTATTACAAAAATGTCTTTTACAGTGATGGTGGTGAGGCACTTGGACAGGTTACCTATTGATGGTAATCTGTTGGCATAGGTTGATGCCCTGTCCCTGGTGACTTTCAAGGCCAGGCTGATCAGGCCCTGGGCAACCTGATCCAGCTGTGGTGTCCCTGTGCATTGCAGGGGAGTTGGACTACATGGCCCTGAGAGGTCCCTTCCAACTCTTGAGGATTCTGTGATTTTCCATCTACTCTATCCATAGCGAATGGAAGCAAAGCTGTGTTGTCTAATCCAAAAAGCTTGGAAAATAAGAGATAACAGTAGACCGACTCTGATTCGTTATAGCATATTACATGTTTATGTGCTATAAACACGCACTCAGACTGAAGCGTCACAAGTTTAATTTTAGTGTGAGACTGTCTAAGCTCACAGGTCAGGTTTTTGCTGTGTTCCCTTTGAGGTGTGTGACAGACACTTTGTAATATTTTTCTTTATTTTTATCAAATAATATTTAAAAGCTTGCAGGCTTCAAAAGAAGAGATAAATGTGGTTCCAAAATGGCATTTCTTTTTAATTCACAGGCATGTGGTCTCTCAGCAACAACAACAAAAATGCGGGGTTTTCCATGATGGTGTTTTAGTGTTGTTTTTGTTTTGTTTTGTTTTTCCTTTTCATTTGGCCTCGAGGGGAATAGGGAAAAGAAAACTGCTTTTCAAGCCCTTTCCCCCCCCAGCTTTACAAACGCTACTCTTCCTTGGCATTGTTCCATTTTCTGTTTTGATATGGAAAGTAAGGAAAGGAAAATCCTTTTTTTCCTGAATAAAAAAAGTTATGTGTTTTCAGGATTTATCTCCTTGATCTTTGGTTGCTGTGAGTACTGACGATGCACTCCAGTTGTGCACAACAGAACAAGCTGTAGGACTGGCGGTGGCACGTGTAGGGAGGAGCTGAGATTTATACTCACACAGACCCCAATGGAGGAGGAGGGCAGGGAGCGGTGTGCTTGTGCTGTCACAGCATGGCTCAGCAGCAGCTTCCTCTGCCTGTACCATTCATTCCTTCCCCATGCTTCCTTGTGAGGCTGTGCTTGCTTCAGGCTGTGTGGCTGGCAGACAGAGGAGTGTTGCAGCATAATGTTGCCCCGGGGGGGGGATGTTTTCCTTGCTTGAATTCTGGACTCTGGGCAGGGAGATGCCTTCTCAGAGCAGATCTGTAGTGGTTCTTGTATATCTCAGTTTGCAGTGTCATTTATAGCATTTTCAGCATACGGCTGCCTTCGGTGTTCCAGTTTCGATTTACACCTTCACACATTTAAATCTTCACACATACCAGTCTTCCTGAAACTGGTACTTGCAATTGTACCCAACCATTTTTGCAGTGCCTTAACTCCCATGCTGGCCATCTCATCCAAGGATTTGGCAGCGCAAGGGAACTGCAGATGTGTACTGGAAACAGTATGTGGGAGCAAAAGAATGTTAAAACTTCAGCTAGTTGGTCACCGCTGAGGTCCAGAGGTTAGAGTAACTTCCTCCCAGATAAAGGAGTAGAGAAGATGGCAAAATCAGTCAGGTTTGCACAGATGCCCTCTGAAGGCAGCGTGTCTTGCCATTGATCTCTTATAGTAGCAAGGTTAGGCTGAAGTTAAATGATTTTGAAAGGTGCCAACTAATGCTTTACAAGAAAAACAGTACTTTTGTTGTAGATGTGGTCCTACCAAAAGTTGTACTGATTTGTTAAGAGTGGAGTGTGTGCAAGGATTACTGTACCTGCGGGAGAGCAGTTGCCAAGAGCAGTGATGTGACCCCACGGCTCTCCCACAGAACAGGTCACCAGTGCATAATCTCTGCATGGTTTAGGTTTGAAGTTTCTTAATGTACTCAGAGTAGTTGAAATACGGAGCCAGGGTGTCTCTCTGTTGGACTTACCTAACAGACAGCAGCAGCACAGCCCATGCTGCTTCAAAATAAATGAATTGGGATGATTCAGTTAAATCAAGAATGGTTAGTTTGATAATTGCAGGCGGAGTTGCAGGGATTGTATTTGTCGTAATTAACAAAGAACTGACAGGTGGTAACAATTTTAGGCAACACTGGTTTATGCACAAGAGATCTCATCACACCAACTTTGTGCTGGGTTTTTGTTGGGGTTCGGAGATGTTTGATAAAGATAACTCTCATAACTCTCAAGGACGCACCTCGAGTGCTGTGTCCAGTTTTGGGCCCCTCACTGTAAGAAAGACATCAAGGCCCTGGAGCGTGTTCAGAGGAGGGCAACAAAGCTGGTGAGGGGTCTGGAGCACAGGCCTTATGAGGAGCGGCTGAAGGAGCTGGGATTGTTCAGTCTGGAGAAGAGGAGGCTCAGGGGAGACCTTATTGCTCTCTCTAACGACCTGAAGGGAGGTTGTGGTGAGCTGGGGGTCAGCCTCTTCTCTCATGTGACAGTGATAGGACTAGAGGGAATGGCTTCAAGCTGCACCAGGGAAGATTCAGGCTGGACGTTAGGAAATCCTACTTCTCTGTAAGGGTGGTCAGGCAGGTCAGAGGTGGTGGAGTCACCGAGCCTGGTGGTGTTCAAAGCACGTTTGGATGTTGTGTTGAGGGGCATGGTTTAGTGAGAACCATTGGTGAAGGGCGAATGGTTGGACTGGATGATCCTGTGGGTCTTTTCCAACCTTAGTGATTCTATGATAACGTGTTTGGACTGGTGCAAGCTCTTGAGACATGCATGGTCATTAAATCAGCGTTGCCCATATCCACTGGATTAAGACCACCCAAAAGATCACAGAAAACAAATAGGAAATGAGAATGAGTTGTCTGATGAGTCTGCTTAGTTTGTACTTATTCCATGGGGATCTTCATTCAGCCTGATGCTAGGCAGCGCCTGTGTCTGGGAAGGAAACACAAGATTACTGTCACAGGAGAGGACAGAAGTATTCTAATGGTAAAAATAATAATAATAACCTCAGAGGATATTTGAATATTAGTCATGTTTTTAAATTGGCCACCTCTTCATCACGGAACAGAAAATTCTGGAAGAGCCTTGTTTGACTGATAAAAATGTACAGGCATTGTTATAAACACAAGCTCTGTGCTAAAGAAACAATTGGCTTTGTCAATCAGAAATACTGCTTTGTCCACTGAGTGGGGAAATGGGCTGTTTCCATTGTCTCTGTCTCACTTTATCTGTGTCAAGTCTATCCAGAGGTCAGTTTTTGCAGATAATTGCTGTACAGCTGATATTTTACACGTAACTTGACCAGAAAAACAAGCTGTCATTTCAAGTGTTTCTAATCTCAAGAGAATACCTGGTAGGAGCACACCTCTGGCCGGGGCAGCACTCAGCACGTTGGACACACAAAGCCAATCTTCAGGCTTTGGTGATAAAAATATACGTGTGTGAGCCTCGCAGGCACGGTTCCAAGTCGGCGTGTTTTCTCTGCGTCCCGGTGGCATTGATTTCTGAGGTTCCTGGTCACTGATAACCTGTGCAAACCCAGGGAAGGCGATACATTTGCTCCCATGTCACTGAGAGCCTGCCTGGGCATGCAGGAAGAGAATGAACGCAGCCTCCTTATGTAACACACGCTTACAGACCTTGCAGAGCGACTTCTTGCCTCTGTGCTGAGAGCCTTGCTGCACAAACGAGGGGACAGCAGACTTAAATCCCAGAAAGAGCAGCTTACAGGAGGGCTTTGCAGGGCGATGTTGGAAGGCTCATAGAAAATGTCAAGCAAACAAATTCCTTTGTTTTGCATCACAATACAAATGCATTTTTAAAGGGTTTTTTTGTTTGTTTTTGTTTGTTTGTTTGTTTTAAATCTAAACTTCTAAAGGCCTGTAAAGCTTGACAGACTGTGTGCCAGAATGTCTGGTGCCCAGCACCCTCAAACACTGAAACAACAGATACTCAAGCCTCTTCTTTCTAAGACTTTTCAAACCTTTGGTCCTGTTTCACTGTTAGCAAGTCTTGTTCCCTCTTGTTTTTAAGGGAAGCGGTGTTTTGGCCTGGATACCATCTCTCTGGCACAAAGGGAGATCTTAGTACATTTTTAAGATGCATTTTGTATTGGCATTATCTTGCTTTTTAAGCAGTGTAATTCCCAGAAGGTTTTTCTTTGCATGCAGTTCAAACTCAGCTACATGCAGAGGTTTTCCCTATAAAAATAATATCTATTTCAAACAGACAACCTGGATTGGAGAAATGCTTCCCTGTTACTGAAACAGATGATGGTTCTTCTCAGAGGACTTGAGTACCAGCAGTGGTTACTCACAGCACAGTGGAACTAATAATGTAACCAAATGATCTTTTCCCTGTGAATTTATAGATGAGCCATTACTTAAGAATAAATCCAGATTCGGGTATTTGAATGACTGGCCTCAAACGCTGTCCTTTGAAACATTTTGATTTGTTGTCTGCTTGGTTACAGCCAGTGTTATTCTCTGTATTCAAGGCATCTGTCAGTCATGCTAAGGTGGAGGTCACATTTGATTTTTCAGAGACCATTCTCATGCTGGAGCGTGGGCCTTTGGTTTGGGGGCATTTCCATACTTCAAAGAAAATGCAATATCCTCTGAAAAACAAGTCACATATACCAGTCTTTTAGTCAATATGGATGAATCCTTAATGCACAGAATCTGGATTCTACATTTTGCAGGTAACTCCTTGTGAAATAAGATGCAGCAGCATTTTGGTGTGGTTATCAGTGAAGTAATAACGTTCACGCTCCCAGGAGTTGAGCAGGAGTAAGAAACCCTTGTGCTTCCATTCCCTTCATCAGGTGTGCCATTGGATTCCTGCAGGCAGTACTAATCACTGTGCCAGGCCTGGCCAGCTGCTGGCAGCCTACTGTCAATCTGCACTCTTTGGGCCGGTCGAGAAAAACCCAATTATTCCACACGTAATTTAGTTACATGGCACAAGGGGGAGCTCAAGGTTCAGATGTTGCTGAATATTCATGGCATTGTGCAGAGCATCCCACTAGACAGGCTTCGTTTTAAAGCGTTCAGTGTATTAGACTCAGCTATAAAATGCTCATTTCCTACGTTGTGATAGTTCAACACCGGCTTAATGGAACTAGAGCTGCAGGGGTATGGAGCAGAAGTGGGGCAAGCTGAATTTTCCCTCTGTGCTGAGTTAATATGTAGTCATTCATGATTATTTTTTTTAAACTTAGCCATAAAAACAATGTGCATAAAATCACTATCCATACTGAATGCAATTTTATGACTTCTGAGAGTCTGTAGGAGGCAATCACTCCATAAGCTTTAGTAGACAAATGAGCTTCAGCAGTAATACTGTTCTGCTTAACTTTTAATGCAAATATTGGTACTAATCATTCTTCAGCAATAGATGTGCTGTTGTTACTTGAAATTACCTAAAAATGAAAATGTAGATCCTGTCAGATTACTTTTTCTGATTGGCACGTCAAATGAGCACAAAGAAATGACAGATAATTATTGCATCAGCTTTTAAATTAGGGCTGAAAATTCTGAATCTGCTTTCCTACCCAAATCTGAATTTAAGGGGTAGCCAATCAATGTCTGTATTGGTCTGCTGGGCCCGTTTGCAGCTAGCTGAAATAACAGCAGTAGCCTTGCAGGGGCATTCATTTAGTGACCTTGGGAGTGTCCCAAGGATGCAGAGGGACAGAAACAGACCTCATCCCTCTCAGTGACCCTCTCAGTGACCTTCTCCCACCTTCTGCACGCTGGGATTTGCATAGGTGCTCTGACAAAAAAAGCTATCAGTAGCTTTTGAGTAGATTTTTTCTAAGCTTACAGATTTATTTGTGGTCAGAAACTATCAGAAATGATAAGTTGTACGTTTTTTGTGGGTTTTTTTGTTGTTGTTTGTTTGTTTTTTATCCAGTAGTACACTCTTATACAAAAATATCTTCAAGGTGAGGGCTCTGATAGAGGGTTCCGTCTGTACATGCAGCCTGTGTTACATGCTCAGGTTGGTGGCTGTACGTAACTCCTGAGATAGTCTGCCAGCCCTTTGAACTGCTGGGTCTGCATTGTGAGGTCTCTTCTGTTGGATGAGAAATCCCTTCTCCGTTGCGTTTTTTGGAAGGCCAGTGAGAAGTACACCAGCATGAGCAATGTGTAAATGACAATATATCTCTGGGAGGAAGGGAAGAGACAAAACGTGAACTTAAGTAATCAGATTTCATGCTTGGGGCTACAAGTTGGCATCCGTGGTTCAGAAAAACAAAAAACAAAAAAAAAAAAACATTTGTTAGGTCTACAGTAAAAACTTCCTTTTTTTTCCTCCTTTGAAGCATTAGAAATGAGGCAGTTGCCAGAGGCAGGAATTCGGGGCTAAATGTGTGGGTGAGCTGATCTTCTCCGGCAATTCCAAGGTGCCACCCGCAGCTGGGAGAAGTTACAAATGAGGCAGATTCGAGCTGCTGGGGCCTAACCCTGTGAAGCTGAAAGAGCAGTTTAAGCAGGACATAGTAAGTAAGGGCTTATTTATTTGTGTATTACTCAAATTTAACTATTCTATCGCATTTCCAGTCTCTTCTTGTGTCTGAGGGTTAACTGAATAGATTTTAAGACGTCTGTAGTAGGAGCAGTGAATTTGCCTCCAATTTGTAAAAATAAAAATTAGGAGCAGTTTATAGCACACTGGGGTCTCATTATCATTAAATAATGAGAATGCCAATAAAGGGCTTTTCATTTCCACTCCCACAAGCATACAGCTGTGCGATTAATGGCTGCCTCTTACTGAGGATGCAGACTTCCATTCCTGAGGTCCTTAACCTGGTGAGCCCAGGTTGCTGCTGGGTGCCTCTGCTGCCTCCGTGTGCAAGTTGTGGTTGAACCCAGCAGCCACTCAGCACCACACAGCCAGGCACTTCCTCTCCCTGCAAGTGGCATGAAGGAGAGAATTGGAAACAAAGTGGGTTAGGAACTATTTTTTTAAGACAGAAAAGGAAAATGGAAGCAAAAATGCAATGATAGCTATAGAGATATGTCTGCGATGCAATTACTCACCACCTCTGGCTGATGCGCAGCTAACAGTACAACTGTTCACCGACCAGTGCCGCATCAGCAGTACCATCTCTCATCCCTGCTGACCGACACCCAGCAACCCCCAAGTATCAGCTGCCCCCCGGGCCAAATCCCCACAACTTTATGGCCCTCCCCATGATGTCATGTGCTATGGAATAAGCCCATGCCTAATTCAGACCAACTGTCCTGGCTCCCTCCTACCCCTGTCCCCACACCATCATGGCGATGGCTCTTTCCTGCAGAGCAGCCCAGCCCAGTCCCAGGTGTGTTCCCATCACTCAACAACAGTGGTGTGCTGATAACATTGTCTTGGCTGAAACCAGGATAACGAAGCAGTGACAAGCAATTCCCCGGGGGCCTGAAGCAATGAAGGACTGTAACCCATGCTGATCTGGGGGACTTGTCTTGCTATGGGTGCTGTCAGTAGTATCGCTACAGGTGCCACTGGCCTCATTGCTACTGTGCCCAAGCATTCGAGTCAAGTTGTGATGGTGTGAGAGTTGTGCAGTATTATGCAGGGCATGTGAAGTATACTGGAAGGGTTCTCTGCTGTATTTCAATTGTTTTCTTAAGCTAATCAACATTTTTTCAGTCCTTTTTATCTCCTTTGATAGATACTTAGAGTTTTAGAGGGGGAAGAGGAAACCAAGGCAGGGGATTCTCACTTCCTTCTAAGACCTCCACCTGCTAAGTAATGCAATAAACCAGAATGGGAAACTTGTAAAATGGCACAGTGTCCTCAGTTCTGGTGCCCAGGGTGGGCCTGGCCAAGCAGTACCAGCAGGCTTTGGGCTGCAGCATGCAGTGGGGAGCAGCCTATCAGCTGTGTGACAGCTCTCACAGGCTGTTTTATGGTCAGGATGGGAATTATAACTCCCCAAAACACAGTGCAGACCTCTGCTTTGCTCTTTATTAACCTGCACGATACGCCAGGAGCCTGCATTGTGTCCTAAAGACTTACGGCCTCTGAGCATTGGTGTCTTTGTCAATAGCTCTTAGTTAAGGACTGTGCTAATAGATTTCATGTAGCTTACAGCTTACTAGCAAAGGCCCCACTCCTGTACACGGTACACAAGTCCAACTTTCAGTCCATGAATAGCCCCACTGATTTGTGCAGGACCACTCACAGCTATGTCATGACTAAGGTCTAAGGTTTCCAGCTTGCAGCCCAATCCACTGACATGGAAACCTGCTTGCATCAGAAGGGAAGGGGAGGGTCATCTGGAAAACAGTCTCTGGAGTAGGGTTCTGGCAGTGAGGTGGCAGAAGAGCAAGCTTCATATGGGCAAAGAAATGCAGCCTACTCTGTTCTAAGCTCTGGCTAGGGAGGGGTTTCTTTTGATGCGTGCTTTGTAAGCAGGGCAGATCTCTGCATCCTTGTGCTGTGATGCCCTGTGCTCAGTCCCACCGGTGATTCTTTCATCTGTTGCTTTGACTTTCGGACTCATCCCTTTGTGAGCAATGGCGTTAAGCCAGAGGCTTTGTTTGCTTAACAAACCTAGACTTGGCTAAGCTAATTATCTAGTAATATCTGATATTTTTATATCTTACCTTTTTGTGTGGATCATATATTGCTCTTTTCATGATGAAAACTAATAATAGATTGTTTTTTTCTTTCCACAAACAATTTGCAATGTTTGCACCATTTGCTAGAGAGAGAGCTGTCATTAGAGTTTCAGAGATGCTTTTGAGAAATAGATTAATAATTATTGCTGAGCATAACTGACTACATGCAGGGTATTAATTTTTGATAATAATCACTCTTGTGTCAAGGAAAGATCCAACTAGGAGCTTGTAAGTATATGTAAAACTATATAAAAACAGAGGAACATCTTGTACATCTCAGGAATTAATGGACCTTATTTAGACACTAAAAAGATCAAGAGAAAGAATTCACTTTTGACAGTCACTGAATCATAGAATCATAGAGTGGCTTGAATTGGAAGGGACCTCAAGTATCATCAAATTCCAAACCCCTGCCACAGGCAGGCTGCCAGCTGCTAGATGAAGCACTAGATCAGATTGCCCAGGGCCCCATCCAACATGGCCTTAATCACCTCCAGGCACGGGGCAGCCGCAGCCTCCCTGGGCAGCCTGTTCAAGCTGCTCGCTCCCCTCAGTGAAAAGCTTCCCTCTGATAACTAATCTTAGTCTTCCTCCCTTTAGTTTAAAACCATTCCCTTCCTTGTCCTATCACTATCAGATTGTGTAATAAGTTGATTTCCCTCCTGTTTATAATCTCCCTTTAAAGGTTAGAAGGCTACAATGAGGTCTCTTCCCCTGACTGAACAAGCCCATCTCCCTCAGCCTGTCTTCATAGGAGAGGTGCTCCAGCCCTCTGGGCATCTTCATGGTCCTCCTCTGGACCCTGTCCAAAATCTCCACATCTTTCCTGTGTTGGGTGCCCTAGTCCTGGATGCAGATGGGACAGTCTCCTCTTCTGGCCACCCCACTTCTGATGGAACCCAGGATACTGTTGGCCTTCCAGGCTGCAAGTGCTCACTGCTGGTTTATGTTAAGTTTTAAATAGACCAGGACCCCTAAGTCCTTCTCAGCAGGGCTGCTCTCCAGGAGTTCTTCTCCTAGTTTGTATACATATCTGGGATTACCTAGACCCAAGTGCAAAACCTTGCACTTTGCTTTGTTGAACCTCATTAGGTTCACAAGGGCCCATCTTTCGAGTTTATCAAGGTTCCTCTGCGTGGCATCCCTTTTTTCTTCCATATCAACCGCATTGCTCAACTCAGTGTCATCAGCAAACTTGCTGAGGGAGCACTCAATTCCATCATTTATGTCATTAATAAAGATGTTAAAGAGTACTGGTCTCAAGACAGACCCTGAGGCACACCACTTGTGACCAGCTTCCACCTGGACACAGAGCCATTGACCACAACCCTCTGACTGCAACCTTCCAAGCAATTGCTTATCCACCAAATAATCCACCTTTCAAATCCATATATCTTGAATTTAGAGATAAGGATTTGTTGGGGGACCATGTCAGTGGCCTTGCACAAGTCCAGGTAGACAACATCGGTTGTCTTTCTTTTTCCCCACTATTGCTGTCACTCCATCATGGAAGACCACCAGATTGGTCAGGCACGATCTGCCCATCTACCCATGCCAGCTGTCTTGGATCACCTGCTCATCCCTCATGTGCCTTAACATCTCTTCTAGAAGGATCTGTTCCATGATCTTTCCAGGCACAGAGGTGAGGCTCACAGGCCTTCCTTCCTTTTTCATAAATGGGTGTGATGTTTCCCTTTTTCCAGTCACCAGGGACTTTGACAGACAACCATGACCTGTAAAATATGATGGTGAGTGACTTGGAAACCACATCAGCCTGCGCCTTCAGAACTCTGGGGTGCACATCGTACAGCCACATAAACTTGTACACATTCATTCTCATGAGGCGGTCTCAAACTTGCACTGCTTTTACAATGGGGAGGATTTTGGTCCACAGTTCCCACCAAGAGGTTCAGGGATGTGAGAAGTCTGAGAATCGTGGCTGCCAGTGAAGACTCAGGTGAAGAACTCGTTGAGTACCTCAGCCCCTTCCGTATCTGTTGTAGTCAGTTCTCCTTTCTCATTTATCAGAGGAGGTATGCTATCTTTGACCTGTAGGTGTCAATTTTTTTTAGTTACTCATTGGTTTGCTCTGAAAAAGGGAAGTGCATGTAAAATGCAATCAACAAATAGCTGCCCCATCTCCCATTTTAAAAAAAATTAATTTTGCATTTTAAAATCCTTTCTCATTCCTTGTTCTTTAAAAATGTGATCTGAAAATACAAGATTGAAGGGTTTAATAAATGTCTGCAGAAAATATCTTGGCATTTCTGATTGGGAAGCATTTAATTTCAGAAATAGCAGAACTTGATTCACAGCTTTTCTCCCTGCTTGCTCTGGTGAAAGAATTTAAGCACGGTTAGGTGGCGGTCAGCACTCCAGCCTTCCCTTGCTCCTGTTGCTTTGTGCATGACTTCCAAAGCAGATGGATTTGTTTTTTAATCTTTCTCCTACAAATTGCTGCAGAACAGACTCCAGTGTCCCTTCCTGACACTCAGAGGGCTGGAGCATGTCTCCTACAAAGAGTGACTGAGGAAGCCGGGCTTGTTTAGTTTGGAAAAGAGAAGGCTCCGGGAGACTTCATTGTGGCTTTCCAGTACTTGAAGGAGAGCTTATAAACAGGAGGGAAAGAGTGATTTTACATGGTCACATAGTGATAGGACAAGGGGGAATGGTTTTAAACTAAAATAAGGGAGAAATAGGTTAGATGTTTGGAGGAAATTCTTTATTCAGAGAGTGGTGAGGCTCTGGCACTGCTACCAGAGAGCTGTGGGTGCCTCACCCCTGGAGTGAAGGCCAGGTTGGATGGGATCCTGGCAGCCTGATCTGGTGTGAAGTGTCCCTGTGTGTGGCTGGGGTTGCAAATGGATGGACTTCGAGGTCCTTTCCAACACAAGTCATTATGTTATTCTGTGACACTATGATTACCCAAAAGCACAGCAAAGGGCCGGGAAGGCCCAGCACACAGTTCCACACAGGCTTAGGTTGGAGGTTGCATGGTGGTTGGGCCAATCCAGGCCTGCCATCTGCATGGGCGTGCTGCTGAAGATCCTATTCAGATCCTATTGTAAATGTTGGAATGTCACATGCCGCCCTTTTTTTTTTTTCTTTTTTTTTAACATCATTACATCATGTATTCTTCCATCTATTATTTGTTTTTTTCCTTCATCCCTGCCATTAATCATCATCATATTTTTAGCACTCAGATAACAAGTGATGCTTTGTTTCTGGTGGTTGTG